>NW_024348530.1:748232-835790 GCF_902729225.1 Pteropus medius
CTAAGGCATATAGTAGTGTAGGACTTGTCTACCTTAAGTGTGGTCTGTGGACAAGCAATATTTGTATCCCCTTTTAGAAATGCAAAAAAAAAAAAGGCCCCACCCCAGACCACTGAGTCAACATCTACAGTTTAACAAGATCCTAGATGAATCCTAGCATATTAAAATTTAAGATGCACTGATATAAGACAGTACTTCCTAAACACTGGATTGTGACACTTCAGAATATCTGAGGTAATAAATAAAGATGCATACTGGCTCTAGACCTATTGAATCTAAATCTCTTGCATGAGGTCTGAAAATCATTTTCTTTTAAAGCACTGCATGTGATTATTATGCATAATAAGACTTAAGAAGCACTGAAATAGTGGCTAAGAATCTGAATTTTTTTAGTGGAACATTCCTAGTTTTCTCATTAATAGTTCTGTAATATTATATTACTTAGTCAATCTGAGACTTAAGTTAGTCATCTGTAAAATGGGGATAACAAAAATACCTATCTTATAGGCTTTGTGAATATTTAACTATAGAATGAGTGCATCTGGCATATAGTAAATACTAAATAAACAGTAGCTATTATCATCAGAATTATCATCATTACCACCATCACCACCAGCACTACCACCACCATCATCATCTTCTTCTTCATCATTAGCAGGAGTGGTGAAAAGTTAAGCTCAATATGTAGGTGGGATGAGAAGTGATTATATGGGGCCTTATTTCCATACTAATTAACTTATATATACTGAAGAACTATTGAAAGGTTTTAAACAGAGGCAATACTCAAGCTTTGATGAACTTAGCCTTGGTGGATGGTGAGGGGGTATAGAACAAAAAAGGCAAGAAGGATCACCTAGTTCTGAACAAGCATTGTAGTATTAGGTTGCATAGTAAGAATTCTAATCCTAGACATCCTCAATATGTACATTAGATAATAGTTGATCTGGGGTTCAGAGATACCTCCTCAGCAATTTCAGACTACCTGAGATTTAGAATGGCTCCTAGATCTAAAATCCCTGAAGTCTTTCTATTTTGTCAATAAATCAAGCACACTGGCTAAGAGTAGTCAGGAGATAAAGAAAAAAAAAATCAAAGGTCTAGGAGGAAGCCATAACTTAATGGAGATCAAAAGTGCACAGAATTAAGCATCTTCATAGAAAAGATATACTTTACTTGAGTTTAGAAAATAATTAAAAGTATACCAGAAATAACAGTACCAAAAAAAAAAAAGCTCTGAGATTCTTCTATCCTTCCATAATCTAGACTCACAGCTCTAAAACTTCTACTCCACCATTGCTAAATTAGCGAACAGACACTCTTGCTCTGTGAATACACTTTGTCTTTTACTGTGTTTAATATTAGACAAAATCCATGTATGTCCTTAAGGAGCTTACAATTCATTTATAGAACTAAGGTCTAAATACAGAAATCACTAGAGGTCATGAAAGACAAGATAGAAGCAAATGCTAGAATAGGTGGGTCAGTTAGGGTAGTAGCTCTAAAGAGAAATGGAATTTAGAAAACAGAATTTGAAGCAGAAGTAAAAACAAGGTTGGTCAGCAACATTATCAAATGTATGGAGTTAGGAAACACTATAGAAATGGTTGAATAAATTATGGTACATTCATACTTTATGATGCTATAAAGTAATTTAAATAATACTGAGATAGACATATCATACCAGCTTACTTGGAGGGATTTCTAAGATATACAATTAATGAGGATGCAGAAAAGTATATGTAGCATAATCTCACTTGTGTAAAACAAACAAAATCTCCCATGTGTGCTTATGTGTATAGAAAGTTATGTAAGAATATATACCAGCTTATTAATATTGGTTTGAGAGTAGTGGTAGGTAGGTAGCTCTGATGGAGGAGGGTATTATAGAGTATCAGGAAGGGGAAAGAGTAAGAAAAAGACAAAACTTACAGTCCGATTTTTGAGTAAGTGCTTAAAAAAAAGAAAAGACGGGTGAGCAAAGAAAAGATATATTACCAAACCTGTCTACAAGAATCCCAACGACAGAAAAAGGAGGATCAAGAATTCTATCAGAGTCTTCTTTTAGCCACTGTTTAATGGTTGTATATGTTCCTTAAGCAGAAGGAACTGGAGATGGATAGCAGACTCCTTCGGATATTATTTTGATTTAATTATATGTAAGTATACATACTAAATTGTAATACATTCTCATTAAAAAAAAACTCTGTAATATATATATTATAAAATTTACCATCACTTTAAATGGAATGAAATCTAGATTAGGCTGAATATGTATGTAAGCAGTACACTCTGAAAGTTGGTTGTTTTCTATTTACAGTTGTTTAATTGTTTTAAAATTCTCAATAAAATATTGTTAGTTGTCCATAAGGAAGCATTTTTGATTGTTTTAGCTTTCCTTGTGGTATCCTCATGATCTAAATGTTAACACAGCTATTAAGGCACCAAAGAATGTCCTTCATACAAGAAGTCTTTAACACACCTTATTTGCCAAGGCTCTAATTTGTTATAAAAACCTGAAGAGAGAGTTTGAAGAAACATGGCAGAGTGAGAATGTCCTCAGATGTCGACCCTTGAAACAAAAATAAGCTGAACATCTAAAACTCAATTAAAAAAAATACCCAAACTGCACACCAGCATGTATGAACATGGGATCTGCGCATAAGAGCTACTACAGGGCAGAAGCCCGGGTGTCAGGTGGTAGACTAGGAGAAACAAAGAAGCTGCCTCACGCAGGTGGAGCTCACTGTAGGAGGAGGGATAGGGAGGAAGGTGCGGCGAGTTCGCTGAACAGCCCTGCCAGGGAGGGTTGTGAGCTCCACACGGCTATCGGCAGGGCCAAGTCATCAGGCAAAGAGCAGAAGCAGGGACAGCACAGACTGATTTTTTACCAGCCATGGTTGCAAAACCAAGGTTGATCGCAATCCCAGCCCCAACCTAACCCAGAAGGTTCCTCCCCCCGTATCCTCCGATAAGGAACACCAAAGAGCCCCAAAGGAATCTGAGCAAAAGCTACCAAAACTGTTGCTAACACAGACAGGAATTAAGACTGAGAGTAGCAAGTGAGATTAAACACCTATAAAAAAAAAAGGACATTATTAAGGCTTTAATACAAAGCAGGGATCCAAGAGGCTTAGATGCTACCTACCAGAAACTAAAAGCAAAACACCTTCTTTGCAACGGGCTAAAGAGAGATCTATGTATAATAAACCTTTCTGGAAAAAAAAAAAAGAATATACTTCTATTAATGTCAGGCAGAGCAACAGTCCATTAAACACCAGGAACAACCAAGGTGACAAGGCATCTCAGAAAGAAAGAGAAAAATCTCCAGAAAATAAGCTTACAGACAGAAATATGCGACTTAAATGACAGAGAATCAAGGATGGTATTTCTGAAAAAAAACTCATAAGATCCGAAACAATTCATTTCAACACATTCAGGAACTGAAAAAACAACTAGATGAGCAGAATGAGTTCTTTAGCAAGGAGATTGAAATCCTCATAAAGAATCAAATAGAACTTTGGTAGATAAAAAACACACTGCAAGAGTTAAAAAATGAAATAGCAGGATTGGGAAATATAGTCTACCAAATGGAGGAAAGAATCAGTGATTTCAAAGACAGAAATCTATAAATAAATCAGAAGGAAGAAGAAAGAAACCAAAGAATGAAAAATAATGAAAGAGAAATACAAGAACTAGCAGACATCACCAGGAAAGGAAACAATGGGCATTGTCAAAGACGAGAAAAAGGAGCAGGGATTAGAAAGCATTTTCAGACAAATAGTTGATGAGAATTTCTCAAATCTAAGGAATGAGCTATAGCTTGGAATTCAAGAAGTCAACAGAACACTCAATTATCTCAACCCAAAAAGGCTTTCTCTAAGATACATTGTACAAAAATTATCAGAAATCAACAACAAAAAAGAATTCTCAGGGCAGCCAGGGAAAAGAAGACCATAACCTATAAGGAAAAACCCATTAGATTATCATTGGACTTCTCAGCACAAATCTTACAAGTAGAATCAAATATTCAAATTATTAAGTGAAAGGAACTATCAGCCAAGAATAATGTGTCCAGGTAAGCTCCCCTTTACATATGAACAAGCAACAAAGACTTTTCCAGACATAAAAAATTGAGAGAATTCTCCACAATGAGGCCTGCATTACAAGAAATACTAAAAGGGGTCAGCTTGCCTAAAAGAAAATGACAAAAAAAAATACATAATTAGGAGTGAGGTGACTATCATGCAAATAGAAGCAGAGGAGTGCAGCCCTTACTAAAAACGGTATTATAAGCTTAAACAATAAAAAGAGATTTTGCTATAGCAAGATAGTAATGAATGTTCAGCAAACATAGGGACAAATTGGGACAACAGTGACTGAAAAGTAGAGGACTGAAATATCAAAATTTGCGAAAAGGAATGGAGATAAGGCACATGTAGAAGAAAATGGACGACTGTGTATATATAGAACTATCCTTTACATATTCCTAATGGTAACCACATACCGAAGATTCAGAACTGAAGTATATAACATAAAACAAGAACCAGAGGCAAAACCCATAAAAGCCAACCATAAAGAAAACAGAAACTTAAGGACAAGGAAGCAATGGAAATACCGAGCTACGAGAAAGCAAAAGATAAAATGCCTATAAAAAGACCTCGTATTTCAATAATCATCCTAAATGTAAATGGACTGAACTCACCAATAAAAAGGCACAGAGTTGCAGAATGGATCAAAAAACAAAACCTAACCATATGCTGCCTCCAGGAGACACATCTTAGCACCAAAGACAAATATAGACTCCAAGCGAAAGGGTGGAAAATGATATTTCAAGCAAATGCCATTCAGAGAAAAGCTGGAGTAGTGGTACTAATATCATATGAAATAGACTTTAAAATAAAAAAGGTAAAGAAAGATACTGAGGGGCACTTTATAATGATAAAGGGAATCATGCACCAAGAAGACGTAACACTTATTAATATCTTTGCTCCCAATCAGGGAGCCCTGAAATATATAAAGCAATTACTAACAGAACAAAAGGGAGAAACAGACAAAAATACTATCTTAGTAGGGGACCTAAATACCCCACTGTGAAATATGGACAGATCATCCAGACAGAAGTTCAATAAGGAAATAACATCCTTAAATGACACATTAGGCCAGCTGGACATAATCGACATTTACATAGCCCTCCATCCCAAAAGAGCTGCTTCTACATTCTTCTCTAGTGTACATGGAACATTCTCAAGAATTGACCACATACTGGGACACAGAGATAGCCTCAACAAATATAAGAGAGTTGAAATCATACCAGCTATATTCTCTGATCATAATGTTTTGAAACTAGAGATCAATTGTAAAAAGAAAGCTGGAAGAACCACAAACACATGGAGATTAAAGAACATACTACTGAAGAATAACTGAGTCAGAGAAGAAATTAAAAGAGAGATCGAGAGATACATAGAAATGAATGGTAATGATAGTACAACATATCAAAAGTTTTGGGGTATGGCAAACGTGGTCATAAGAGGAAAGTTCATATCATTACAGGCCTATCTCCAAAAACAAGAACAAGCCCAAATAAACAACTTAACACTTCATATTAAAAAACTATAAAAGCATGAACAAATGAAGCGTAAAGACAGCCGAAGGAAAGAAATAATCAAAATTAGAGCAGAAATAGATGAAATTATAAACAAATAAACAAACAAACAAATAAAAAAAACAATAGAAAATTAAATGCAACAAAGAGCTGGTTCTTTGAGAAAGATAATAAAATTGACAAACCCCTGCCTAGACTCACTAAAGAAAAAAGAGAAAGGACATAAATAAACAAAATCAGGCACAAAAGAGGGGAAATTAGGAAACACTGAAGAAATACAAATGATTATACAAGAATACTACAAAAAAGTATATAACACCAAATTTAATAACCTAGAAGAAATGAACGAGTACATACAAAGATACAACCATCTTAGCCTGAATCAACAAGAATTGGAAAATCTGAAGACCAATACGTAGCTTGGAAATTAAAACAATCATCACAAACCTACCAAAAAGTTAAAGTCCATAACCAGATGGCTTCACCACTGAAGTCTACCTAACATTCAATGAAGAGTTAATACCTATTCTTCTCAAACTCTTTCAAATTATCAATGAGGAGACAATACTTCTCAACTCATTTTATGAGGCCAATATTACCCTGATACCAAAACCTGGTAACAATAACACCAAAAAAGAAAACTACAGACCGATATCTCTCATGAACACAGATGCAAAAATCCTAAATAAGATACTAGCGAACTGAATACAGCAACAAATTACAAACATTATGCATCACAATCAAGTGAGCTTCATCCCAGTAGCATGGGGATGGTTCAACATATGCAAATCGATTAATGTGATATACCGTATAAACAAATTAAAATATAAGAATCAAAAGATCATATTAATAGATGCAGAAATAGCCTTTGACAAGATATAGCATCTGTTTATGATCAAAACACTTAACAAAATCGATATAGAAAGAAAGTACCTTAACATAATAAAGACCATCTATGATTAACCCTCAGCCAACATTATACTTAATGGGTAAAAATTTAAAACCATCCCTCTAAGATCAGGAACAAGGCAAGGCAGTTCACTATTGCCACTGTTATTCAATATAACATTGGAGGTCCTAGCGAGTGGAATCAGGCAAGAGAAAGACATAAAAGGCTTCCAAATAGGAAACAAAGAAGTCAAACTGTCACTATTTGTGGATGACATGATTCTCTATAAAGAAAACCCTAAAGACCCTACAAGAACACTACTGGAAACAATAAGTCAATACAATAAAGTTTCTGGATATAAAATCGGTGTTCAAAAATTCATAGTGTTCCTATACTCTAATAACAAAGCATCAGAAAAAGAAATGGAAAAAATAATTTATTTTGCAATTGCAACAAAAAGAATAAAATACCTAGGAATAAATTTAACGAAACATGTGAAGGACCTATATAATGAAAACTACAAGACCCTATTAAAAGAAATTGAAGAATATAAAAAGAAATGGAAAGATATTCGTGTTCTTGGATTGGAAAATCAACATAGTTAAAATGACCAAATTACCTAAAGCATTATACAGATTTATTGCAATCTTCATCAAAATCCTATCGGCATTTTTTAAAGAAATAGAACAAAAAATCATCGGATTTGTACGGAAGAACAAAAGACCCCGAATTGCCATAGCCATCCTGAGAAAAATGAACGAGGCTGGAGTCATCACTCCAGCCAACTTCAAATTATACTACAAAGTGACAGTAATCAAAATGGCATGGTATTGACAGAAAAATAGGCACACAAACCAGTGGAACAGAATTGAGATTCCCGAACTAAACCCATATTTATATGGGCAAATAATTTTTGACAAAAAAACAAAAAACAAAAACAAAAACAAATAGACAGTGGAGAAGGGAAAGCCTCTTCAATAAATGGTGCTTGGAAAACTGAAAGCCACCTGCAGAAGAATGAAAATGGACTGTTGTTTATCACCACACACTAAAATTAACTCAAAATGGCTTAAGGACCGGGATATAAGAACAGAATCAATAAAATGCATAGCAGAAAACATAAGAACAAAACTCAAGAACCTTGGACTTAAAGAGGATTTTATGAATTTGACCTGAAAGGCAAGGGAAGTAAAAGCTAAAATAAACGAATGAGACTACATTAAACTAAAAAGTTTCTGCTCAGCAAAAGAAATCACCCACAAGGTAAGGAGACAGCCAACCGAATGGGAAAATATATTTGCAAGCAATGCCTACAATAAAGGCCTAATATCCAAAATATACAAAGAACACATACTACTCAATTGCAACAACAACAAAAAAAAAACAAATGATCCAATCAAAAAATGGTCAGAGGACCTGAACAGTTACTTCTCCCTAGAGGACATACAAATGGCCAACAAATATTTGAAAAGATGATCAACGTTGCTAGCTATTAGGGAAATGCAAATTAAAACCACAATGAGATACCATCTCATACCTGTTAGAATGGCTATAATCAAAATGACAAGTAATAACAAATGTTGGAGAGGATGCAGAGAAAAAGAAACCCCCATACACTGCTGGTGGGACTGCAAATTGAGACAGCCACTATGGAAAACAGTATGGAAGTTCCTGAAAAAAACTACGATTGATCTACCATGTGATCCAGCAATCCCTCTACTGGGTATTTGCCCCAAAGACTTGAAAATTCATATCTGAAAAGATATTGGCGCACCGATGTTCATAGCAGCATTATTCACAGTGGCCAGGACATGGAAGCAATCGAAATATCCTACGATAGATGATTGGCTAAAGAAGCAGTGGTGCATATATACAATAGAATATTACTCAGCCATAAGAAGAAATGAAATAGTGCCATTTGTGACAACCTGAATGGACCTCAAGATAATCATGCTAAGTGAAATAAGCCGGACAGAAAAAGTTGAAAATCACATATCACTTATATGTCGGATATAAACCTAAAAGCACCAAAAGAACAAGACAAACAAACAGAGACTCATGGCCATGGACAATGGGTTAGTGGTTTCCAGAGGGTAGGGGAGATGGGGATAGAGGGTGGTATATGGGGTAAAAGGAGTCAATACTGTGGTGACAGAAAGAAATTTAACTATGGGAAGTGAATACAGAATGTAAACATATATATGCTTTACTCTTAAAGTGTACAGCTGAAATTTATTGGATTTTGTTAACCACTGCCACCATAAAAATTAATAAATAAATAATTTAAAGATAAAAACATCAATTAATTAATTAATTTTAAAAAATCTGAAGAGACTACTTTGATAGTCTTTTCCTATATATATATACTTTTAAATATGGTTACAAAGAGTTTGATTACTATGTTTCCTATAAACCTGCTGTGTGACTTTGTACAATTCACTCTAGTCCTCTAAGTGTATCATTTTCCTAGTCTGACGTGGCTTGAAGCTCAAAAGATCTGTTTTCTGCCAATTCTAAAAATCTCCTGTTCTTGAAATCACCACATATAATTTATAGTCATGCTCAAACTAGGCAAAGAAGGTCCTCAGTCACGTGACTTATTCAGGATATAAGGCAGATACCTACACATAAAAGAAAATAATAAACCATGATAAATAATTGGACAAATATTTGGTTGACAGTCTTTGAGGAAGTAGTTAGCAATATAGTTCTTCCTTTATTGAAATGAAAAAATCTGTCCGCAAGCCTGTCAGTCTTTCAAATATTGAAGCCATTGGTTGCAAAAAAAGTTATTGGTTTCTTACTGCTTTATTCTGTCCTTATCTTGAGATCAACTCAAATTCATCTAGCAATTAAATTCCCTTCTTTTCTTGCTTATTTTGGAGTCTGTATAGCACACACGTAAAAATTAGAGGAAAATCACTCAATTTTTCAGAAAGAAGAAAAGAGGCAAAGATAAATCTCTAGCTAATGTGCATAGCTTTTCGCTATACTATAATTAATTTCCTACTCTCAACATTTCTGGGCAAAAATATCAAAGGCCATAGAGGGGAGGGCTATGCTCATTATTATATGTGGTGATGCCTTTCTGATAGATCCTTATAGCAATTCTTTATCAATTTGGGAAGAATACCCAGTCTCTAGTATGCTGCCTTGTATTTGTTACTAAGGGAATGTTCAGCTGGCATTCAGAGAAAATTAATACAGTTGACACTTACACCGCGACATAAATCTTTCTTGCCTAGTCATCTGTATTGAGAACTAAGATGAAGAAAATAGTTTTCACATTAAAATTCCTGGCCCATTTCAGAGGTATTTTATTTCACTTGATGCATCTGCTATACTCAACTCCAACCACTAAGAAAAACTTCACCTCTTTAGCAAATGGCTAACTGAGAAGCCTACTTAATCCTTAGAGTGGAGAAAACATCATAGTAAAACTACATAAACACCACTAGCTTAGAAAGAAACCTTGATAAAGTTTACTTTTCAGTATATGTGGGGAGAAAAAAAAAAGGAATATATTAAACCAATGAATGGTGGTTATAAGCCTACATAGGAAACATCCTGTGTCAACTATTCAGGAATATTTGCCAGCATGATACCATATCCACATCTCATGATCAGTGAATCTTGAGAGGTGATTCCCTATAGAGAGGGAGAAAATAAGGAGAAAATTGTGGATGTAATCTTTATTCTCTAAATGGCATTTTCCAACTGATTCCTTGCTTGAAATTTTGCAGACACCAGCTAGTACATATTGGTGCAGAGATACATCCTAGGTCAACAGGTGAGTCTGTCAGCTTCACATGATGTCTTCAAATATGTGAACCTCTTTCATGAAGAAGAGAAAGTAAACTTATTCCGTATGCCTACAGAGTTTTAACAAAGACCAAATACAGAACAATAATGATGAGGCAGAATCTGAGTCAATTCTAAGGAAGAACTTTTCAAAAACGAAATAGGCCGCCTATAAAAATAGCATGCTATCTGTCATTGCAGAGGGATATTGTCAAAGGATTTCTTATACTGGGTAGGAGTTTGAACTACATAGTTTCTAAGGACCCTTCTAATTCTGAAATTGTTTGGTGGGACTATGTTTAACCTACTTTAGATAACTAATTTTAAGTACTTAAGTAGGTAAAGTAAATACATACTGAGAAAAACAAGTAATAACAAATTATTTTTACCCATTTCTTAAATGCAATCAAAGAACATCTACTTGGAAAGTTTTTGTTTAGGTAGAATTTCTGCGCTTTAGTGAAATAAAATTGCATTCCTTCCAAAATATTTTATTTTAACTGGCTTTCTACTCATGTGATACCTGTCACTATAATCACCATTCGTCCAGAATCAGTAAAGAGCATATGACTTTGAGAAAAATGGATGAGCATCAAGGAAGCTTGCAGGATTAAGATGATTAAATGGCTTTTTACACACATTAAGCTTTTCCAAATTAGCAAACTTTAGTACCTCATTATAAATTCAATACACATTTCTTAAACACTTTCTGTCTGCCAGGCACTGTGCTAAGCTCTGGGAATAGATACAAAGGAAAATAAAACAGATAAAACCCATTTCTGTCTTGGAATTTGTAACTTTAGTGAAGGCATGTATTTATATTTGATGAACAGTATCCCCTTTTCCACATGTCTGGAAATCAACCACAAGCAGCTGGAAGAGAAAGTGAACACAAACTGTATGTCATTGGAACACAGAATATTCACAGAAAATTCTTCTTTAAGTAAAAATAAGTAAACAGATTTTATACACTTGTCACTGACTAAGTTAATGAATAATCAAGTCTTTTAAAACAGGTGAAAAAATTCAAAGAGAAATTCAGAGGGGAAAAAACAAATACGCATGCCTTCTTTTAATAAATTATTTTAAAAATATAAATAAGTCTATAAGTAGACATAGATTAGTGCTTACTTGAAATAAATATGTTCGTGAATCATATAATCTTGACACTGAGACCTTGTAATCTGAGATCTATGGATGGGCTTCACAAGTCTATAAATTCCCTGAAAATGGATGTAAAACTAGTGTGCATGTGTATTTGTTTTCCTGTGGAGAGATTTCACAGTTTTCTTTAGATTCTCAAAAACGACCTGTGACTCACTCTGCCTCTCACCCAACCTATTGAAAAAAAAATCACTGTTTTAAATGTAACATGGTGAGAGGCACCAGAAAGGTGAGTGGGCTATTGGCAGCATTAAGGCTTTGTAATACAGGGAGGAATACTGACTAGTTAAACACTTTAGCAGAGCGCCAGGGCTGTTAGAGTCAATTTACAAATGATTGGAAGTCAAGGTTGTGCCTTAAAAAAAATGAAATTGTCTTGATGATGCTACATTTAGATACATGATTAATAGGAGTGAAGTTGATGAGAATTCGCTACCTCTGAAAGGAATCATAAATGATTACAGCACTGAACCGAGCCAGGTTTGAAGCTACTTATGTTTAAGTCATCTTGGGAGAGGCCCAGGAACAGATATATTGATTAGTTATGGAGGAACTTTGTTCAAAAGCCTGTCAGGGTTGAAGGAGGACTGTAAAGGGGGATAAAGTGAGAACTTTGATAAATGCAGCCCCATCTTAAAGTTACTTGAGGAAAAAATTACTAGTTCACTTACATACCAGTATTATAGCTTTGAATGTTTAAATATGTATTTAAATAACCTTCTTCCACATTACTACAGTCATCACTACCCACAGAGAAATCCAGTTTAGTATTCTCTTTGTTCTAAAAGGTCTGGCAGAATTCATAGTTCTAATTTATCAACTAAATCTCATTTAATATATCAATCAATTATTCTCATGCATCACTGATCATACAGAAAGAGGGTATGTTTGATCAATTCTTTTTTCCAGGAGTGGAGAATATGTGCATCTGCTTGTGATTTATGGCTAATATTTGATGACTAGTCAAGGTAAGACTATGGAGATAGATCTGATCTAATAACTGGTTCAAACAGACTGAATCTTTAATTATGATGCCATTCTAACATGGGGTCCCACTAACTAAACTGAGCTACTTGGATATTGTGCCAATACGAAAGTAAATCTTTAAATATGATCATAAGAATAAAGTTTTCCTGACCTCCTCCACTCATCTTTCTTTCTCTGGCTCAGCCTGTTGTTTTTATCCTTATCTATTATCATTATCATCATCATCATCATCATCATCATCATCATCATCATCATCATCATTATTATCATTTTAGAATACATTGTTTCTCTCTACCAGGATATAAGTACCTTAGATAAATGTATCTTGGCAGAATCTAATCCTTTATTGTTCCCACTGCCCACAATCAAGTACTATATAAATTGAAAAAAAAAAGGAATTTTTCAAACTAAATGGCTAACATGAACATTATTTCGTTATAATGAATATACGCATTCCATTTCCTTTTTGCTCATCAGGATGCCCTTAGATATAATGTCTGGAATGTCAGGAAAGCATAAATATTTATCTTTGAACCAACATCCAAATGCAAGACTAATTAATGAGTCCTGAGCACTGTCCAGAATAGATAACAGGTTTATTTGTTTACTGTCTGCCTTCTCCCCACTGGAAAGTTACTTTTATGAGAACATAGACTTTATTTTGTTCACTAACACATCCCCTCAACCTAAAACAATGCCTGGAACCTGTTAGATGTTTGGCAAATGTTTCCCGACTGCATAAATGAATGAATATGATTCCTGCCTCATGTAGTCACACCTAGATACATTTTGCTAGAAAATCTCATGTGAGTTTTTAATCTATAAATAAGATCTCAAATATAATGTGATGTTTTTCACATTGGCCAATTAGATTCTATAATTTGATTCAGAAACCACTATGCCAAAGTCATGCTTCCCCAGAGAGCAATGAACATTTGCCTAATTATTATTTAAAAAAAAAAAATTCTCCAGCCTCATATGTGAGTTAGTCTGATTCACTGCATAGATACTTCCTGTCCCTGGTTGTGGCTCAGATTTTATTTAAAACATTTTAAAATTGGTGAATATTTTAAACTTCAGTTTTCAAAACACTCTGTTATATCACATGAGTGTAATTTTTTTCCTTCTTCCTTTTTACCTCCAAACCAAGGAGGAGACATGAAAAATACATTCCAAGAGTGCAAACTCTCTTATTAGAAGCTGTATTCTTTGTTCAATACAAGACAAAACAAAAACATAATCTTCTAAAGGTCACTCTGGTTCCAAGGGTTACCAATTTTCCCCTGTGCAGTTCTAATTAAAAAAAAAATGCATGTACTGTTGAAATAGAGACACTTCAGGGACCAGAAATTAAATAGGGTATCACAAAGTAATCTGGATACAAGCAGATTGACAAATGCTGGATCTTCAACAGCATCATTCCGTGCGGTTTCCTTTAGCTAATTTGAATGTCTCTAAGGATGAGAGCCTTTATACCTGACACATCTGTGTTCCAGATTCCCTGCCTTTAAAATGAATTTTCTGAGTGTTTTGGAAACAACAACATTAAGATCATGGCAAGAATGACA
Source organism: Pteropus medius (assembly GCF_902729225.1). NCBI lineage: Eukaryota > Metazoa > Chordata > Mammalia > Chiroptera > Pteropodidae > Pteropus > Pteropus medius. The sequence goes on from NW_024348530.1 coordinate 762,244, forward strand.
GTGAGGCATGCACAAGGGAAGAAAATAAATGAAATCAATTAGTATTATAAACAATGGTTCCTCATTCGCATGTCTTTCATATCAATTACATATACACAACATCTTGAGGCTCCAAGTACTAACTACCTTTGCTTTGATCAGAAATCAAAAACTGGACAGACAAAGAGATGGGTGCCTCTAGTTTTCTATTCTTAATCACTGTCTTTTTCTAATGCCACTTGAATTTATAGAACAAAACAAAATTTTTAAAAACCCTCCAATACAATCTATTACTTGTGAAAACTGAAAAAAAATAATTTATTCAGAAACTAAAATAGAGTTTTAAATAAACTGATTTAATAGAAAACCAGATGCTTCATTTTACTTGAAGTAATGGAAAACCACTCACAGTCAAGTATAAATGAAGACAAAATGTGCATAACCAACAGCCTATTAAAATGGGGAGTAGCAGAATATATCATTTTGAGGTCAGCTGTCATTTTGTTTGAATGGATCCCTTAACAGATCACAGAGCAGATGGAAAAGGTCAGTATGACATGACTCTCTAACTTAATTATATCATTTCCAAGATAACATATGGACTCTGTATGTACTGGATAATTTTTATTCAGTGAATTTATTTGCACATAAATTTTGTGATGTGCCTCATTTGGTTTTACGTTATCTTCAATATTTATATTTCACTTTAATTGAATCATTTTTATCTATGGATTAATAAATCAGGCTGTTCTACCAATTACAGCTGTTGCTTGTTGAAGCCCATATGAAAAAGGTCTGGAATTTGGATTTATGGCTTATTCAAGATTCCTCAATTTAGAACATGATTACAGCTCTGCACAGAGCTGTCATTCTTGCTATTAGGGGGAAGAGTCTTAATTCACCAGGTATTTTACACCTCTAAAGATCCAGGTGAGAACATCCCTCTTTTGCTTTCAAGAAGCTGATTGGTCTGACAGAGGTTAAAATGCATAGCAGGGCAAAAAAAAAACAAAAAAAAAAACTAAAGAGGACTCAATCAGTCTTGTGGGAAACACATCACATTACAACTCACCCCAAAGTCAAATCCATGGGAGCTACTGAGTTTATTTTTAAAAAAGTTGGGGAGCTCTGAGATTTTACTGTGAATCTGACATACACAACTCCACATGGATATGGTATGCATCACTGCAAAATAATTTAAAACTTCTGCAGACATAAGGGAGTATAGTCTAAATGCTAAATTTAGGTGACAGCACAGATAAAACAGGAAGTGAAATACTGCCCAAAGAAACTAGCCCTTGACTTGGTCAAAGCTAAAATTTAGATTCACAGTTCACAATACATCAGCAGCTGTAATTTAACTGGATTCCCAGAAGAGCAATAAAATGGTAGCTTGGGAAGAGGGCAATAATATCGCATACGCCAGCTTCAGCTCCCACTCCAAAGTTCCGGATCTCACTCTTGGTCTTTGTTATAAGGAAGATTTAATTTGAATTCTAATAAATATTAAGACAAAGAGACAAAAGGGTTAGGCTCTGATCATGAATATTTAAAGGTTATTTCATTTATCTGAAGGCACTAGAATAACTCAAATGAGAGAGTATTTCTTCTCTTTCATCTACATAAAAACACAACTATTTCTTGAGGTCTTTGGAGGAAAAGTATGTGTGTATACACACACACACATATATATAGTATATATATATATATTGTATATATATTTTTATATATACACATATATACATATATATACATATATTTATAATATATAATATAATATAATATATAATACATATATAATTTGTACATACTATAAGGGCTTTGCTGGTTAAAATGAAATTTACTTTTTCTTCACAAAGAAAATATAGCCTAGTTTGCAGGCTATATTTTACAAATTCATCATGACTGTCAGAGTCAGCAATTAAGTAGTTAAGGGCACAGTAGTTAAGGGCACAGGCTCTGGTGTCACACTGGGTTTGAGTCTTGCCCAACCACTTACTAGTCATGTGACCTTGGTCATGTTGCTTAACTTCTTCGCGCCTAAATTTTCCTGTCGGTTAAAACTGGGACAATACTAAAATCTACTTTACAGGGTTGTTGTGAAGATTAAATAACAGTGTATATAATGTGCTTGACAAGAGCTTCATAAGTTTAGCTGTTTTTATTACTATAGTCATCATTATTATCATTACAATAATGGCTCTATAGTTAATTTGTCTGCAGTACACAACTAACTCTTTTGGCTTAAACTACCTTGCTCACAGCTGTACTTTCTTTGTCAACACCTTTTCTCCCCACGCTGTCTATAATAGACACATGCTGGTAGTGAGTAAATCCAGTGACTGACAAAAGCCAATCTGATTCTCTTAAGAATTTGAACACGGAGAAACAAAGACTAAACTGATCAGAAGTTACCTGGCATCGGATGTGTAAGGTAAAAAATTTTGAGAGCAAAATAGGTGCGACAACAACTTAAAGCCCCAGATGAGCTGGATTTATGAGGAAGTAGAAATTAAGAACCAGATGAAAGAAGCCATTCTGCAGAAGGCAAGATGGAGCAGCTATGCCGAAAGAAGCAGAAATGACATTGTGTGGCTACAGAGAACAAAAGATAGATAGACGCATTGCCTGACAATTCCCAATTCCCTATGAGATGAGGTTCCATGAGACTTCCTTTACCCTTAAAATGCATTTTTTCTTTACTCAGCTGAGCTTTGTGAGGGTTTCTGTTTCTTGCAATCAAATAACCTCTAAAACACGTGATAACATACTTCAATTCATGTTCAACTTCTACTTGCTTGCTTCCTCATTTCTTTTAAACCTGGCCTAAGTTCTTTCCAACACAAGACATAAGTGTTCAAGTTGATGTATTGAACTCTGTAAAACACAACAGAACTCTGTTATGACAGAACTTATAGCTAATAGCTAGGCGATATCACAGGTAAAAGTGGGTCCTATGTATTGTAACAACTGTACTGAACTTGATTTTTCTGCAAGGTTGGCATCTATAATGCCTGTCCCCAAGACAATGGCTTGGCTAACCAGTGTATGAATAATTCACCTACAAAAGCATGAATTTTAAATTTATATAGTGGTAGATAACGAACAAAAAACGGAAATGTACATTTGATTTTTACATCTCATTTTTACTAGAGTTCTGTACCATATGCTTTTTAAACTATTATACATGATGGACATTTCATAATATGTTCATATGTCTCTCTGCTTACAGAGGAATAGCCATCCATGTATGAGCTTCCCCAAACAAGAAGAGTCAACTATCATTTAAGCACCAAATCTGGAGAAGTGAAAAGTAATGTATTTCAGAAGAACAACGGAAATTATATATAAGCTGCAGATGATTTAGGCTTCTGTAATGTGTTTTCCTTTTTAAATATTCTTTATATGGTTTACTTGGTATTCCTAAACTAACTCGCAGAGCAAAAAAGGTGGTATGCTCAGACCAGTCAAATGAGCTACCCGTTTGGAGTAAATTTAGTCCTAATACTTGACTTCAATTTACCTGCACATTTGTGAATGGAATAAGTGTCTTAGTCAGTGTAACCAGCTGTCTCTGAGGTGAGAATACAAGACAGTAGCTGCTAGGAGCTGTACTCTCCTCTCATCTCACTAGACCCAGTGCCAGAGACACTTTGTACTATTGCCTTATTTTGGCCATCGGGGCAGATAGTCCTGACCCTTGGTGATAACACAGATTAACTTCTCATTTGGTGGCATTTTGTTTCTGGACTACCAAAGGACCCATTTAAATTGTTGGATAATGCCCCCTCAAATATATTATTGAATCAGTCACAGTACACATATTTTGTTCTCTACAGTGGGATGAGAACTTGGTCACTTTCAGCAACTATTTCAGAATTTCCATTTGAATATTTCCTGAGGTTTATGGGTCCAATATTGACTTTAAGGCTGTCAGGCAACAACAGAGACAGTTTAAAAAGTGGAGTTTATTTGTTTTTACTCTGTACAGTTCTGAAAGTTAGAAAGTCGGTTATTTGCTTCATGTGCCTAAATTACATTAATGATCTCATCAAAAACCTTTAAACTTTGGCTTGTGTATCCAGCAGTGTGGTTGGGTTACTCTCCATCAGTTCCTCTTATGAGCAGTATAAGCTCATTGGCATGAATTATACATTCGTAAGGCCAGAGCCCATTCAGTCATTGTGTTGAGGGCCTAACTGTGTCATCAGTGGGAAGGCAACTTGTTCTTTTTAAAGGTTGAACCCAAAGGTTGCTACAGTTCCATTAGAATTGAAATGTTAGTAAAACAATGTTTCTAGAGACTCCTTGTGGAAAAAAACAAAAAACAAACAAACAAACAAAAAAAACAAACAAACAAAAACCCTGAAGCAAAATATTGCATTCTTTCTGTCTCCCTTCTCTACTGCTGATCAAACCCACTGGTTTCCCACAACTGGTTTCCCACAAGCTAGATCTTCACATTTGTACTTGATTTATAGGGAAAAAAAGCATCATATTCTTAAAAAAAAATAGTTTCTCACTTTCAAATTAAAAAAATATTTTAAATAGTGATTTTGATGTGCAAGATATCACACATACACAGAAATGAAGTATGACAGTAATAAGTTCACCACACTGAAAGGTCAAATATAGTTGCAAATGGTTGTTTCAAGAAGATGCCATTGGATCAGATCACTCTCTAGAGGAAAACTTCTTTATTTAAAAAACAGTTATCTGAAATATTTTGGCAATTATTTTCTGAACTTAGGTGAGACTTATATTGTCCTACAGGCACATTTTTCAGCAATGTTAAGGAATGAAAAAGAACCAGAGGCCCAGATAGAGAATATTCACCTGAGAAAGAGTGAAAGGCATTAAAATCTTAGTTTTACAACTCTAAATTCCTACCGAAAATAGTTTTATATCGAAAAAAAAATTTTAGCAAAAAAAACAAAACAAAACAGTTTTTACTTTTCAAAAGTGTACTTAAATAAAAAGGGCACTTTTACTTCAGTTGCCTGTCAAATATTTACCTGTAGGTTTGCTGTTCTGTGGATGAGCCACAGACATTTTCATTCCCAGCATGTTTTCCTTGGCTCCTGGACTTACTTCTCTGCTACTTTCATACCAATCTGCCCCTTGACTAGTTCCATAGATAAATATGAGCACTGTGGCTGCCAGGCCATATAAGTCAATGTCAATTATATCCAGAAATGTCAATCTGCTGTGGGGTAAAAACTGTGGGACATATTCTACAAATAAATTTATATAACTACATAATGATAAGAGTTGTCATTTACTAAGAGCCCACTATGTGTCAGACTCTTTATATTTATTTTCCTTAATTTTCACAAATGTCCAAACTATTATTATTTGAATTTTAGAGATTAAAAACTAAAAGTTCAGAAAGGTTTTATAACTTGCTCAAAACCACCTAGTGAGTGAGTAGAGCTGGATTTTGATCCCAGTTTTTGTCTCTCCGAACTCCTATTATGTGACAAGCACTGAGTAAAACACTTGAGATGCAATATCTCATTTAATCCTCACAATAATCCTAGCTGTTAAAAAGAGAATCCTCATGCTCCACTGCTCAAATTTCTGTAGAGAAGAATAACACTTCCTAGGATGAGAAGTAGTGGAGGAACAATTCCAGCTTTTCTCCATCCCTCACCACTCCTGGCTAAGGAAAGAGGGACACTTCTACTTGGCAAGATTGAAAGAATGGACTGGGCAAGTATGAGTTTTCAGTCTTTTCTCATTCCTAGGACAACCATTAGGAAATCTTTGAGGGAAGATTTGCCCTTGAGGGTATACATTGTAGTTGTCCAGTTCTGCCTGTGATTGCCTGGTTAGGTAAGTTTAATTCAAGTTGGAAGTATAGAAAAGTATTAGCAGTAATTAGTCTTGGATTTAAGTCAACATTAATAATGAGGTTGGCATTTTGATCTTCATTTGCCTGACTCAGACAGTGGCTCCTAACTCAGACTATGAAAAGGGAAATGATTTTTAATTCTAAAATCTCAATCCTATATACTCTTATTAGCCCCATTTTCTGGAGGAAGTAACTCAGGCTCATAGAAGTAATGTGCCACAAATAAGGTAACTAATAAATTGGAGGGATAGGACTTGAATCTAGGTCTCTCTAGCTTTAAAGCCCTCACTCTTACAATACTGTCCTTTGGATTACTTGCATTCTTGCACTCACAGATATCATGGATAATCAAGAGTTGTAACCATTTCTCAAATCTGAAGTCTGAATATGGAGAAGGAAAAGGAACAACAAGCAACAACAAGAAATGAAAAAATAGGTTAGTTTTCATTTTCATATATAATCTATAATAAGCAGAATGTCAGAGATGATTCAGAGAAGGCAGATGGAGGTTGGAGGAGAAGTAGAAATACTACAAAAGCATAACTATTATTTGAAGGAAGGTGCTAATCAGTGGGCGCACAATGTTCCACTGTGAAAGACCTGCTCTGAGGCAGAGTGAATGTAAAAACATTTCTGGAAAACTGGCAACACAGAAAATCTCATTTTGCTATATAGGAGCTGTTGGTTAACATGTTTATGAATAATGAGGTGACTAAGATTATTTAGCTAGACTTTCCCATCTCCAAATCTCTCTTTTCTCACACAACACACACACACGCATACGCACACAAACACACGCACACACACGAGCACTTAATCTTATAGCTGTAGAAGGATACCCAAAGCTTCACAATGTAATTATTTATGGTAGAGGAATTGAGAAGAAAGGCTAAGAAAAATATGCCATTTTGACTTAGTATGAGCTACAAAGAGGAGAGCCCAACAGTATCACAGAACAGCATCACTGCTATCCCTAATGAAACTCCCCAGGGGAACATCTGTGCTCTTTCAAGGTAAATGAGCTTATTTCTTATTTGCTAGTAGCCAGATCCTAGAGAATGTACTTCTAATAGAGTTATGAGCTCTAAGTAGAGATTTGGTGTCATCCTCAAATAATTGCAGCCATTTGCCCTTGTACCAATTGCAACAGATGCAAGGTTTGCTGCCAAAATGCTTGCCTTTGGATACCAGAGGTGAGATCTATGTAGATGGCCTTTTTCTTTTATTTATCTGTTAGGCAGCCTAGCAATCTTTTTGAAGTAAATTCCAATATAGGTCTGAGACCAATAGGGCCCTCTACTGATAATATAATCCCTTTAGAGGAAAACGTTTAAGAACTTTTAAGGGCATCTTGAAAGCTACAAGCAGGATTAATCTATTTTAGCAGTTTCCTTTGTAGCAGCTATAGAGGCAGAGGGTGCCTACATCTACAAAAGTGTGGAGTGGTGGTGTGGGACTTGACACACACAGACTTGTGTTGCATTTGAGGGTTTTATGTTCACAGTCATGCACGTTGATGTATATATTAAAAAATGTAAGTTGTTATATATTCAGTGAGCTTGTGCTTTTGACTAATAGGCTGCAAATCTCACATTTCCCAGAACATCTTATTCAAATACCTTTCTTTCACTTTTCTATATAATGTCTTTACATGAAACATTTTAATTAGAGGAGAGCATAGTGTAAGTTCAGTTCCAGAGTTGTGTTTCTCTTTTGAACCTATGAAAGTCCTACTTTAATTTTCCAGAAAGCCCATTAAAAGTTCAATAAAAACTTAGGTACATATGTGTACATATTTGCAGATTAGTGTGTGTAATCCTTTTGGGGGGTGAGAGAGGAATGGGAAAACATAATCAATCAACAAATCTCTTTAAGCAAGGCTCTGTAGCCACAAAAAAAAGGTTTGGAAAGTCTCCAATGACAGCAATACAGTCACTTTAAACAAAATTAATGCTTTTTCTAGAGGCAAGTGCTCCTGTAGTTAAGTTGTCTACAGACTAAATTTTTCCCAGGATGCTGGATAATAGAATTCCTTATTCTTCAGAAAAGGTTGTCCTCTCATTGCAGTGGATACAGACAGTATGGTTTGGAGCCAGAATCACTAAAATTGGCAGAGCCTGAGTTGGTTTGTTGGCCCAGGGGAGGCTCAGTAAAGTACACAGATGCCAGATTTGGAAAGCTGATCAAAGATGAATTCTTCCTGTAATAGTTAAATAGTATCACTGTCTTAATCTCTTTCTTTTCATGCATGGGAGCATGAAAAATGAGACCAGCCATTAATTTATGTCATCTAGAGAGAGATTCAGAAAGAATGTATTAACTACCTACCATATAATTTCCTTCTTTCATTCTCAGTTTCAAAACAACTGGAAAAAAAATACCCAAAGAAACTTTATAAGTTAATTAGAAGTCAGAAATATTTTCCTGAAGACTGTCGTTGCTGCATGGGTACTCATTAAAATGCCTCAGAACAACCCATGCTATCTAATATCACTAGTAGATCAAGAAATTTGAACCATTCTTCAAGGCAGATAATTAACTTATCTGGAGGAATTGTTATTGTATGCTCTTTCCTAAATAGATTCAGGAGGCTAGAAGGGGAAACTCCCATGTCCTACACTCATCCTCAATTACCCCAAATAGGAAAACATGTATCCTGCAACTCCAACAGGAAGATGTTTTCTACTTTACAATCCTAGCAGAAGAAAAAAGATACTCTCCTTGCCTGGCAATAGCTCAGCCAATGAGATGGTTTCACAACTCAGCCAATGAAAAGCCGCTACATTTTGAATTCCCAGTTTCTTCCAATGAACCTTTTATAACTGCCCTTCTCAAATCCCTCCTTTCTTCTCTAAAATAACATTCACCTCATTTGTTCTCCAGACTTTCCTATGGTTTCACCATAGTTTCCATGTCCTGAATTGCAATTCTTTGTCATTCCCGAATAAACTCATTTTTGCTGATAAAATAACTGTTTTACTTTTTAGGCCAATACCTACAAATGGACAAATGATACATGGTTCTTGGGGTTGATATGAAACTCAGTCAAGAAAGCAAAAGGGATTCTGCAGACCTGGTTGCTTAATCAGAATACAGTGTATAGGTGAGATCTAGCCACGCTTTTTGTCCTCTAGACTTCAAGCGTCTAGGTATTTTCAGCACCGTTCACATCAATTTCCTTGAGGGAAAAGTCCTTGCAAACTACAAGAGAAAAGAGGCCACTATATCATCTGTAACCTAGACGTCCTCAATACAATTTCTCCCCAACAAAAAGAAAAAAATAAATAGAAGAAAAATTGGACTATGTTGTTGATCACTTCTTATAAAAACTACTATGGCCAAGAGTAAAGTGGATGATTAAAACTATTTAAATTCATAAATTTTTGTAACATTTTTGAATAATTTTAAATAGAAAAATTATCCATTCTTGTCAATCCCTTTTTAAAAGCTACTGTAATTAGATATAGCAAAGAATATGTAAGGAAAGATTTTGAGCTTTTATTTAAAAAAAAAAAAGACAAGTTACTTAGCATTTTTACCTTCCAGGTTGCAATTTGCATTCAAAATGGGTCTTTCACCTTTTGTTTATTTATTCCAGAATAGCCAGCATTGTCTTGATTTGTTCCTAAAGATGCATTCATTTGAGCCAGTGATGCCTTGCAGCAATTTATTCAGGAACTGCCTTTTGGACTGGGGCTAGAAATGCAATTTATTCAGGAACTGCTGTTTGGACTGGGACTAGAAATGTTTATAATGAAAGAGGTTCATGTGTGACTGTCGTAGTCACACTCTACTAGAAATAATGCTGACTAGTGAAGTAACCTCAGAGAACACTGGATTCTTCCAGATCTAAATACTGTCATATCCAAAATTTTCAGCAAAAGAATCGGTGGCAGAAAATACAAGTTGCCTCCCTAAAGTCCATTCCTCCTTTCTTCCTTACTAACAGAAACTACATTTCTCAGCCTCCATTGCAGATAGGGATGAACAATAACTTGTAAGCAATTGTTGTGAGAAGCTTCTGAGAATGCTCTTAAGGAGGCTGACTGGGCTGGGTATCGTGGAAGGAATCCTGAAGTAAGATTCAAGACACAAAGAGCTTTAGTATAAATTTTGTTATCAATCTGCTGTGTGAACTTGGTGAGTCACTTTCTCTCTGCACCTCCATTTGCTCATATGTAAAGCGAGACTGTTGAACTACATAGCTTCTGCTGTCCTGCCCAAATTTAAGACCCTATGCTTTCTCTCCTGGTTGCCAAGTACCAAGAGAAACACAGAGGCATGAAATGGGTGTGTGCAGTTCAAAAAATGAAGCTTTGCTATTTCCTGTTTCTTTACCCTCCAGTAAATTTAAAATCATTTAGTATTAGTTTACAGTATTCAGACAGTTCTACATTGATACATAGTTTACAGTATATACATTCACTTTTAACAGTTACTTTGTTGAGATATAATTTACTTACTATAAATCTACTCGTATAAAGTGTACAATTTAGTGTTTTTTATTATATTCACAGAGTTGTACCTCCATAACCACTATCTAATTTTAGAATATTTTCATCACTTCAAAAAGTAAACACATATCTGTTAGTCTCTATTCCCCCCTCTTCCCCTCTTCCTAGACTCTGGCAACCATTAATCTACTTTCTGTCTCTATGGATTTGCCTATTTGAGGCACTTCTCATTAAATAGACTCATACAATGTGTGACCTTTAGTTTCTTTTATCATGTTTTCAAGGCTCACTTGTACTATAGCATGAATCAATTTATTCTTTTTTACAGCTAAATAATATTCTATGGTGTGGCTATACTACATTTGATTATTCATTCATCAGATAATGGACATGTGGGTAGTTTCTACTTTTGGGGTATTATGAAGAATGCTACTAAAACATTTGTGTAAGACTCATTTTAATAGGTGAATGCTTATATGTTAGGTATAAGCATTGATGGATAAGTTGGACATAGTCCCTGCCCTCATGAAACTTACAATCTAATGTGGAAGAAAAATACTAAACAAGTAATGAAATGAGTGCCGAGTGGGAAAAAGGTAAAGTATAGGGTTCTATGAACACAAATAGGTGGAACAACCTGGCTTGAGGGCAAGGGTTAGCCAAGGAAGCCTTCCTAGTAGAAGTGATATTTAAACTAAAACCCAAAATGTGAGGAAGGGAGAGAGAAAGAGCATAAATGAAGGCACAAAGACAGGAAGCCCACTATGTTTGTAAAGTGAGGAAGGGAGAGAAAATGGGAGACTGGTACTGGATGAAGTTGGAGACATGGATATGGGTCAGGACATGCAGGGCCTTAGAGAATATGATAATAAATTTGAGGCTTTATTCTCAGGGTAATGTGAACCTATTAAGAAGTATTAAACAAGGTAATAAAGTTATCCAATTTGTATTTGCAAAAGATTATCCAGGCAAATGAACTTGGGATGTGGGAGAGGGGAAGGGTGTATGTGCCAGATTCAGTGAAGAGAATGTGTCAGTGCTCTAGCACAGACACAATTAAAGCATACACTAAGGTGGTGGCAGAGAAGATTAAGAGACTTTAACATAGACAAAATATATTTTGGTGTTAAAAAATAACAGAATTTACCAATGGTTTAGATTGGGGAAGGAAGAGGAATAATATTCTCAAAGGTGATGCTTAGGTTTCTAGCATAAACAAATGGGTGAATGGTCTTATTCTTTATTGAAATGAAGAAAATTGGAGGAATAGCAGAATGGGTTGCAGTGGTGGGGGAGGTTAGTAGATGAATTCATCTTAATACATATTGAGTTGAAGATGCTTGTAGAATATGGACATCCTGATGCTGATATTGACAAGGCAGTTGGCTATGTGGGTATGGATCTTTCCTTCCATATAATGGCAACAATGATTACCATTTATTACACCAGATACTGTTCTAAGCCATTTATTCATATAATATAATTTTGTATTTAAAAAATCCTAGGTCTAGGTGTAGGTACAATTATTAGCCATATTTTATAGATGGGTTATCTATAAAAGGCTCAGAAAGACAAAGTGACTCCTCTATGGATGCAAAAGACAAAGTGACTCCTCTATGGAGGCTCAGAAAGACAAAGTGACTCCTCTATGGATGCAAAACTAGCAGATGAAAGAACCAGGCTTCAAACACAGGTAGGATGATTCCAGAGGTCAATCTCTCAACTGTGAATACTTTCTCTCATCTGAATTTAGTTCTCCTATGTCACATTCCTTACACTTTTCTAGGTGACAGTTGCACTGATAAATAAACTGGTGACAAACAGTTGGTGGCAATATTTTTTTACATTTCCTTATTCGAGATATTCTTACATTTCCAAATTTAATAAAAGTAATATACGAATAATTTTAAAGAACAAATGATGAGGCTTTTATGCTTTTGGGACCCTGAAATCCACATCAGATGGGGTTCTGCTTACTATATCTACACTGGTCTAACTTCAGTGAACTCATTCTGTAGAGCCGTCTTTACACAATGTGCTGTTGTTGTTGTTGTTGTTGTTGTTGACCACTTCTGTTTCACAAGTGTGCTATGGATTTATTTTGAGGACTGTAAAGCCGAGGACAGGTTTTCAGATTTAGGAGATCTTAGAAGGTATTTTGCTCAGACCATTTCCTTCCTTCTCAGTAGGAAATATGGAATTGGAGCCTGCCCAGATATATACAATCATTATGTATGTTTCTTTAGATTTAAGGTTCTAAAATTACCAGGAACCTGTAATATTTGTAGCCCTATTCAGAAAGTAAACCTTTCTAGGAAGGATTAAATTTGAAAGCTACTGAGGCACGGAAGGAGATAACATTATTGTGTTAAAGAAAACTGAACTAGCTGTCAGGAGCCTTAGTTTAGCCTTTGCTCTGTCATGAGAGACTGTATAAACCTTGAGCAACTAACTTTCCCTTTAAGGTTTTATTTCTTCTTCTGTATTCAAACTAAACTAAAGAGCCCAAATAGCAATGAAGTAAGTCAGAAACACACTATCAGGCATTCTTCTTTAGCACAGAAAGAGCTCAAGCAGCCCTCACAGCCCAAGGCAAAGACCCTGGTATAATGGAGAGAGCCTATGCTTTGAAAACAGAATTCCCTAGGTGGGAATTAACCTTGGACAATGTCACCTCCTGTCTGTATAACCTTGAATGAGTCATTTTATCTCTCTGATCCACAGATACTTTATGTATGAAAAGGACATAATAATAGTACCTATCTTACAGATTTGCTGTGAGGATTCAACAACATATTCTGCATAAGAGTCTAGCATATTGCATTACATATATTAAACAATAAAGTATTATCATAATTATTAGCAGTAGTTTATTTGATTCTGATTCTTGTCTACATTCATTCCAGAGCCTCATATTCTTATCTATAAGATAGGTATAATAATTTCCATACATCCAATCTAACAGGACTAACATAAAGATAATATAAAATTCACCTGTAAAATCACCTAACAAATCATAATCAAGCACAGTAACACTCTGCAGATAGAGCTGTGAATAACACAAGGTTCTTGCTTTCATGGAGCTTTGAGTATAGCTGGATGAAACAGAAAATAAACATATACATGAACAATTAAGATCATCTCAAGAAGTAAAAAGTGCTAGAAAGTGGCAAGATCCATCCCTGCCTTGAAATAAAAAGATTAAATCACCTTGTAGGGTGTCTGTTGCATGATCAATATTCAATAGCACTCATCAATTTTTATTATTGTATTTATTTCCTTGCATATTTGTCTATATCAGTCATTGAGATATAAAACCCAGAAGAATGGATCGTGTCTGTTTGATTCATCAATGTAAACTAAGGCTTTGGTAGAGCCCAGAGTGACTAGTCAATAAGTGTTAAACACATATACAATGTGTGCATATGCACATGTACATACACATTCACTCACACACAAATGCATATATGTAGGAGCAAGCTTGAAATGACATGGTGAAATTTTAGAATATGAAGAATAAGGCAAGATCCAACAAACTTCTAAGAAGCAAAAATTATTTATAAAGGTGAAAAAATTATATAGGTATCAAATTATTAGCAAAACTGGAGCAGTATAATAAAATATTAGGAACTCTGTTATAAAATAAATACTAAGTCATATACAATGGGAATCTCACATCAGTTAAATGTTATTCATAGGCCTTTCAATAGTTTTACTATATGAAATAGATGTTGAATATTATAGTTTAAACACTTTGCTAAATAGCAAGGACGGTAACCAGATGTAGCAACGCCTTAATTTGAGTGAAGAAAAATTGTTCTTTTTAAAATAATTAATTAATTAATTATGTTTACAATGACATTGGTTAACAAAATTCAGTACGTTTCAGCTGTACTTTGTAACAGTAATGCGTATATATATATTTACATTGCGTGATCACCTCCCACAGTTAGATTTCTTTCTGTCACCACCTATTTAACCACTTTTACCCCATCAACCTCCCCTCTTTTCTCTGGTAACCACTAGTCTATTGTCTTGCCCAAGAGTCTCTGTTTTTTGTCCTGTTTGTTTGTTGCTTTTAGGTTTATGTCTCACATATGAGTGTAATAATAATGTTTTCAACTTTTTCTGACTTATTTCTCTTAGCGTGATTATCTCAAGATCCAAATATGTTGTCACAAATGGCGATATTTCATCTTTTCTTATGGATGAGTAATATTCCATTGCATAGATGTATCACAGCTTCTTTGGCCAATCATCTATCGTAGGACATTTTTGTTGCTTCCTTGTCCTGGCCACTGTGAATAATGCTGCTATGAGCATCAGTGTGAAAATATCTTTTCAGATATGGGTTTTCAAGTCTTTGGGGTAAATACCCAGTAGAGGGATTGATGGATCATGTAGTAGATCAATTAATACTTTTTTGAGGAACCTCCATACTGTTTTCCATAGTGGCTGTACCAGTTTGCAGTCCCACCAGCAGTGTATGGGGGTTCCTTTTTCTTCACATCTTCTCCAACATTTGTTATTACTTATCTCGTCCTAACAGGTGTGAGATGATATCTCAATGTGGTTTTGATTTGCATTCCCCTAATAGCTAGCGATGTTGAGCATCTTTTCAAATATTTGTTGGCCGTTTGTATGTCCTCTAGGGAGAAGTAACTGTTCAGGTCCTCTGCCCATTTTTGGATTGGATCATTGTTTTCGTTGTTTTTATTGAGTTGTATGAGTCCTTTGTATATTTTGGATATTAGGCCCTTATCGGAGACGTTGCTTGCAAATATATTTTCCCATTCTGACGGTTGTCTCCTTACCTTGTGGATGATTTCTTTTGCTGAGCAGAAGCTTTTTAGTTTGATGTAGCCCCATTCATTTATTTTAGCTTTTACCTCCCTTTAGCTTTTACCTCCCTTACTTTTGAGGTAAAATCCTCTTTAAGTCCAAGGTCCTTGAGCTTAGTTCCTATGTTTCTTCTGTGTATTTTATTGTTTCAGGTATTATATTCAGGTCCTTAATCCATTCTGAGTTAATTTTGGTGTGTGGTGATAGACAAGAGTCTAGTTTCATTTTTTTTGCAGGTGGCTTTCCAGTTTTCCCAGCATCATTTATTGAAGATTTCCTTTCTCCACTGTATGTTTTTGGCTTTTTTGTCAAAAAATTATTTGCCCATATAAACATGCATTTACCTATGGACTCTCAATTCTGTTCCACTGGTCTATGTGTCTGTTTTTCTGCCAATACCATGCCGTTTTGATTATTGTTGCTTTGTAATATATTTTGAAGTTTGGCAGAGTGATGCCTCCAGCCTTGTTCTTTATTCTCAGGATGCTTTGGCTATTCAGTGTGTTTTGTGTTTCCATACAAATCTGATGATTTTTAGTTCTATTTCTTTAAAAAAAAATGCTGATGGGATTTTGATTGAGATTGCATTAAATCTGTGTAATGCCTTTAGGTAATAAGGTCATTTTAATTATGTTGATTCTTTCAATCCAAGAACACAGAATATCTTTCCATTTCTTTGTGTTTTCTTCAATTTCTAAGAAAAATCATTTTCAACCTAGAACTACATTCAGTTAAGCATGAAGCAAAATAATATTCGTCATGCAAAAAAACACTGAAATAAAGTTTGTTGATTGAATAAATTAATGAGGAATGAATGAAATAGAAAGTTTTCTCTTTTTAGTTTCCTATCATCATTGGCCTTTGCCCAGGGATCAGTGAGTTCTTGGTGTTGTTTAACCATTCCAGAGTACAACTAAGGGCTCTAGCCCATTTTTGGTCATGATGGATGTTCATATTTATCTCCACTGTCCATCCAGCTTTACTCACCCGATTTTAAAATAGATTTGCTCCCTACTTCTCAATTCTTGTCTTTTAATTTAAATTTTAGATCTTATACCTCTCCTGCCTACACACACATGCACACATCACACAACACATAACAATAAGAAAACAACTCTGTCACTCCAATACCTGCCATAAAGCTCTCTCATATTTTTTTTAACTTTCTTCCAAAACAGAGTGTTATATTTAGTAGGAAATGATGTCTCTTAATTATTCCTCTTTGCTTGTGGAGATAAAAGTTATAGTCAATGACTCCTCTTGTGCAGGACAGAAGACCTATAGCTGATGCTACCCGGGTCTCAGAAGGGGTCTCAGAAGGACCTTACTGTTCTGTTCAGCCCACAGCTCTCAGATATCCTAAAATCCACCAATGAAGAGAGAAGCCCTGACATGGTAAATAATATTCATGTCAGAGAATTGTCATGAATATTATTTACCAACTTCTCATTGCAGCTACTATGATTGCTGGAGCTGCTGGGAAACTTCTAGTGATTAAGGCCATTCCTTCAGAAAAAAAAGCTACCACAGCAGACTTTTACTTAGGCATTTGAAAATTGCCGTATACAAAATAAATAATTATTTGTCTTTTATTAAGAAATCAGTAACTTTCTTAATCTTTCAGTTTACCCTCAAGATAGCAGAAATAATCTTCTTGGATCACTCTGTCCTTCCACAGGTTGTAACGATGTGTCTGTTTTGGTGCTGGTTTTAAATTTATGTTATATAGTCTTAGGAGACACACATCCTCATGAAATGCCTTTCTTGGGCCCAGCACTGCTGTTCTGCTTTTTCCGTCATCAAGTAAAGATGGGTGTACATGCTGTTATATATATTTATGTACTCATAGTCCATAAGCCCATCCATGTGCATACATACAGATTTATTAACATTGCTAAACCATGGAGATTTTCTGGAATTTCCTGGGTTTGCTATATAATCTGGATTGGGGAGGTAGTTGAATGACTGCAGCATAAAGTTAGGCAGATCATCACATTACTTGAACACTTGCATACTTAGTTCATTGGTCTAATCAGTAATTAGTCTTCTCTGTGACTGATGAAAGAAGATGGCATAGGTTTACAATGTAAGTGTTGATTCAAGATTAATAACAGGCTACATAGCTGTTTTACTTCCCCACAGATTGGAAACCAGAGCAGAATTTTCTTAGTATCTCCAGAAAACAGAGTATGTGTGAGACTACATAGAGACACCTTAGAAAGAGGTCAAAGGAAATTATTCTTTTAAGGCTCACTTCATATCAAATGTGAGAATCTACCATAGAAAGGAGGAGACTGGCTTGGTAAGATAATGTGGCTGTGACTGAGAGGGGGTAGAGGAAAGCTAAAGGACATTCATTCATTCAATTAAAAGTATTTGTTGAGTACGACCCCATGCTTGGCACCGTTCTAAGCACAAAAGACATCTGACAAGTATCTCAAAATGATGTCTAAAATGTATTGAACTGAATATGTTTAAAATGGCACTTATGAATTCTGCCACTTCCAGAAACATCTCACAGTTTTTCTCACCATACCAAACAGCAACTTCTTTTCATCTTCTCAGGGCAAAACAACAACAACGGCAACAACAAAAAACAACAACAAGCTCTCATTTTTGCTCTCTTTCTCTCACACCCCTCATTCCAATCCATCAGCAAATATCGTTGCCTGTGCTTTTATTTTTTATATATTAATTTCACTTTATTTGTATTTAAGTATACAGAGTTCATTTCTAAAACCTAAAAATGCTAAGAGATACAGGGGCTATAAGTACTGATAACATAGCTGAAAACACATTTAAAGAAACTTAGATCAAATAAATCATTTTTACAAAATGCAGTGAAATAAATCCCAAAGTCTCACTTTGGTTACTAGGATTCATCTTAATATTATTAGGTATTATGAAAATGATGCTTGCAGTATCCTATGACCCAGTCGTATGCAAACTAAAGACCACTGAACTGAGATCAGGGGAACAATTCACTGTGTAATTTGGGGCAAGTAATAAAAACTCTTTTCATCTTCATTTCTTTACCTGTGAAAGGATAAGGGTAAAGTAGAAAATCTACAAAGCCTCTAATTTGACAACCTATGAATTTTTAAGTTTACAAATAAAGAATAACACACACAAATTGTTTATTTCTTTTAATTAATTATTATTTTTTTTAGTCTGAAGCAGGCACTCAGAAGGAGTCCCTGCTGTTTTATTTCAAGGCAATATTTAACTTTAACACCAGACCTACCCAAGGTCGGACTATGCTCTGATGTGACTTTCCTCCAGAGCTTTGTAGAATGTCTTTTTGTACATATGTGATGGAAATCAGTGTCACCTTCCATACTCGCATTTTCCCTTTTCTATTCTCCTTCTGGCCATAAGTGATGTGCAACAGCAGAGTTTCTCTGTATATACATGAGAGCAGAGAACGTGGATCATGGAGGATCATTGCCATGGAAATAAATAATATTGGGTTAGTTCAATATGAATTTCAGTGTTGATGGATAACCCCAAGTTCTTCAATATTCAACTCAAATATCACCTACTCTTAAAAGTCTTCTTTAAAAGCCTGGGTCAGTTGCCTGTGCTTTTAAAATATATGCAGAGTCTACCCTGACCATTTCTTACCATCTCCACTGCTAAAACTGGGTCCACATCTCCATCATCTCCTACTCTGTATTATTGCAATAGCCTATTAAATAGTCTGTATTCTTCTACCTTTGCACTCCTACTTTCTAGTTTCCATTAATAAGCCAGATTGATGCTTCTAAAACACATAAATCATGTCACTCCTCTATACAAATTAAGTTACTTGTACTTCATGTAACTTAGAAGAAAATACACAGAACTTAACATGACTACTATGCCCTACATGATCTGGCTACCCCTCCTCACATTACCCACTCTGACTTCACATCCTGCCACTTCTAGCCTCACTTACTCACTCCACTTCAGCCACACTGGGTCTCTTGTTGTTCTTTGAATACACCACGCTTGTCCTACATCTGGGCATTTGTACTTGATCTCCTTCCAAAATACAGATACAGATGGCTCCAACACTCATCCACTTGTCTTTACTCAAATGTGCCCTTTACAACGAGGCCTTTCTTGAAGCTCTTATTCAAAACTAATTCTCTCTCTCTCTCTTACACACACACATTGTCATATCACACACATCATCACACACTCCACTTACTACCACCATAGGGCATTCATTACCATCCTTTCATGTTTTTCCTGTTTTTCCTGTTTATATATTTTCTTACTGTCTATCCAAGCATAGCAGAAAATAAGCTTTAAAAGGGTAGTGATTTTTATCTATATTATACAATGCAATATATCCAAGCCCCTAGAGCAGTGACTGGCACATAGTAGGCTCTCAATAAATATTTACTGAATAAATGAAGTCATAAACAAGGTCCCTACTCTCATGAATATTATATTCTGGTAAAGGAAGGAAGATTATAAACAAATAAACTAGGATCTGTAAGAGTGATAAGTGTTGTGCAAAGAATTTAAATAGGCTAATGGGTAGGTAGTACCTAGGTCAATCTTTTAGGGTTGGTGGCCCAGAAGTCTCTTCTGATGAGGCAAAAATGATGAGGAGCCAAACTACTTAAAGATTACAGGGAAGGCTGTTCTAGACAGAGGAAATACCTTATGCAAAGGCTATGAGGCAGGACACATTTGTGTAATTTCAGTAACAGTAAGCAGGAAAACACAGCTGGGACTCAGTGGGAAAAGGTGGGGAGTGATAACTTAGGAGATCCAAGGGAGAGGATGGGTCAGATCATAAAAGGCTTTGTAGGCCAGGGAAAGGGATCCTCTCAAAGTTTTTAAATAAGAGGACACTTTGATAGTATTTATGTTTTAAGATTACGCTTGCCGCACTGCTGAGAATGAGTTTGAGCAAAAGGTGGAAGTGATTTGGATTATAGCAGTGGTGAAGAAGGTGAAAAGTGGGAGGTTGGGCTTTATATTGGGGATAATAACAAGAACTAACATTCATTGAATGATACTTACGTTTCACATACTGCTCTAAGCACTATACAAAAATTTATTTATCTAATTCTCATAACTACTCTATAAGATTGGTACCATCATTATCTCTATTTTACAGATGAGGATGCTGAGACACAGAAAGATTTAGCAACCTTTGATTCCATGACTGAAACCCAGGCCATGTGACTCCAGAGTCTGTGTTCCTAAGGACCATAGTATACTGTCTCACAAAGTAGAAAAAAAAGAACATGATTAGATACTTTGACTCATTCACCTAACCATACTTTTTAATCAGTAATGCCTAATATTTTTCAGGTAAGCTAGCAAGAAGGTCATTAATCACTAAGGAAGTCAGAATGACACAATCATTGCCAGAGCTGGAGGGAAAGACAACTTTTGTCATATATATTCATGTTCAGATAATCACAAATACATTTACATATTCAAGTTGCTGGTTATACAAATATCTGAATATGCCTAAGATCATAGATTTTTAGTATCACCCAGACCAAGTAGATACTGGTGACAGCTTACGTGCAAATGGAGTTAGAATGACCCCGCCCCCAAATGTTATTCCCGAGAGATAACGGAAAGATTCTACACACCGTTTATTCTAAAATGGGGCTAATCATTAAAATACAGCATCCTCGGGCAAAAAGGTGTGTTAGTCAACTAACATTTGGCATCTGTCTGGCATAGATGCTAGGTAAATTCTTGTGCTTACTTTAGGCTTTTTCTGCCCTTACTGATATGAAAAGGCCTTGGTTTTTAAACTTGAATTATCCAAGTTTAATGAAGTAGGGTAAAGTAAACTCTATCTAGATTTAAAACCTAACCTTTACGGAGCCCACTGGAGTATAGATCTGTGTTGAAGCCATTTTTACTATGAAACCAATTAATCACACGCCCATAGAGGAAAGAAAGGAATAGTTACTCTTTCTCAAAGTTGAGCATAATTACATGAAATTGAGTTATGAAAACTGTGAGCACATTTAGGTTGGGGCCTTGCATCAGATATAAGTAGTGTCCCTGTTTATGTGACATATGCAAGGGAAGGCACACAGAGCTAAGAATAAATTGGCACCAGCAAGTGCTCTTTAAATGCACATTTAAGGACATATCCGATCCTGTCTGATCTTGGAAGCTAAGCAGGGTCTGGCCTGGTTAGTATTTGGATGGGAGACCACCGAGGATGACCAGGTGCTGCAGGCATAAAAAAATAATAAAATTTAATTTAATTAAGATAAAATAAAATAAAATAAATGCACATTTAAGGAAAGTGGAATTGGCATTCAGCCATTCTTTTAGTAGTGCTACTGCCTCAGTTACTCAAATTTCACAGAATCGTATATCTGAAGAGATCTACTCCAGGACCCTTGCCTTCTAGATGATAACACCAATACCATTCAGAATAAGTTGGAACCTATTCACTTGTTGAAGTTCTCCAGGCTTTTTCATTCTATCTTTCTGATATTTTTAACACCAGGCAACCCAGAAGCTCTTTATATGAAGAATACCTCTCTGCCAGAGAATTAGGTCTGTCATCAACCCTACTGCTTCTGTCAGCATTCAGTAACTACCAAAACAACCTATTCTTGATTATTATTACTAACCAGTCTTTAGGCTATGTTCACTGAGCACTAGTTCTCACTGAGTAAGATAAACATCCGGGAAGCTGAAATTGAGATTTGGTAATAAGCTTCATTACACTATCAAGAACTTTCTTTGCTTGAGACATGTCTGATACTCTAGCCAGTGGTTCCCTACCTTTTTGGCACCAGGGATCAATACTCCTATGAGAATCTAATGCCTGATGATCTGAGGTGGAACTGAGGCAGTGATGCTAGTGCTGGGGAGCAGCGGCTAATATAGATGAAGCTTCACTGGCTCACCTGCTGCTCACCTCCTGCCACAAACCAGTATCAGTCCACACCCCAGAGGTTGGGGACTCCTGCTTTAGAACCAAAACTAGAGTTGTCTTGACTGTTCACTGCATCACTAAGAAAGAGCCTTGATCCATTCTTTACCTTGTCTGTAGCCTTTGTGATGTACAGAAAGCCATAAAGGGCTCTCAGATGTTCTCTGGCTTTAGTTTTAGCTTTTTGTTTTTTGTTGTTGTTTTTTCATGCATGCTGACAGTTTATTGGGGAGTAGTCTGGAGCTTAGCATTAACTGGACAATGAAGAAGCAGGTTTGACAAAGGAAGAGGTTGAACTGTGATGCAGTCACAACAAATGACCCTAAGGGAATCTCCAGAACTGGGATGGCCTTTCAGAGTTCTCCTGAATTGGGGCAAGTGTGCTACAGCTCAGTTCCTCTGCAGTGACAATTCACTGAATTTGCCTACTCCTCCAGAAAGGGGGCATGACATTGGACAGTGAACAAGACAGACAAAATCATCATGGATTTTACTTTATTGTCGGGGAAGTCAGAAATGTCTATATAAATGTAGAAACAATATAATTAATGAGAAGGATCAATGGTATTAAAGAACATTTTTAAAAGGATGATATGTTAGTGACTGGGATATGCAGCCTAATGCTATAGTTAAGGGAAAGGACTCTGGAGGATGTTTAAGGTCCAGTTCTGGTACTGTCGTTACTTGGTAAGACTTGAGGCAAATTAAAACCTTAGTGACTCATTTTATAGAGCTTCCTCATCTGTAATCAGAATACTAGAGATGAGACTCAAAATTTCTAGATATTGCAAAGGTGCTTAAAATGTTCTAGGCAACCATGTTAAATATCAACTTCAAATGTTCGAATTCATGGCTGTCTCATAAAAAATTACAAAATCATTTGTATTAGTAAATAATTAGAAACAACCTAAAAACCCATCATTAGAGAGGTGGTCAATTAAATCATAGAAAATTCTTACTTTGGTTTTCTATGTAAAAATAAAAAGACTGAGAAAATTCTATATGTGTTGACAAGGAATAGTATCTAATAAGACTTTATGTAAACAAATTCAAGATATGAAACTATATGTACCAATATGCATATATGTTTGTGAACATTAATAGCATGACCCTGTTTATATTCATAAACATAGATGTAAATATATGCATATAATTCTATATAAACACATAGAGAAAAGACTGGGCAAATATATATCCAAATGTTAAGCTTGATTACTTTTAGGTGGGAGAGACTATGTTGAGTGTTAGGGGCAGAGTAAATGGAACAACCACATTTAATTCTACATAACTCTCATACAAATCTAATAGTAATCATAAGAATATATTCATGTTTGGCTAGTGATTTTTTAAAGTTAATAAAGATGAAGATTTAGAATATAAATAAGTACTACATATGATTTACAACTTTGGATCCAAGGTTTTCAATGGCCAAAATAAAAGTGGCAACATCCTCAGTTTTATAGGTTTCCTTGTCTATCTATAGTGTGGTGGAGATTTCAGTTACCCCAGGGCATCAACATCTAACCTGGCATGAAGGCATTGTGGTAATCCAAAATAAACATTTGGTCTTTGTTCTAGTTACCTGGCACAAAACTCCTAAAACTCTTGGAATCTCCTGAGTGATAAGTGTGTTTATTATATTCTAATGAATGACTGGTGGATGGTCTATCTGGCTTTAGTTGTAATAGTCATTTTAGGGTTGTGAAAAAGTCCAGCTACACAAGGTATACTCTTGTAGTACTTAAAAATTATAAGAATGAATTATATGTGTGACACTTTGTTTAATGTAGTCTCCATTTTAGACTATGAGTTCTCTCAGGGGCCACAAGGTTCTTGTACATGGCCGCTTCCCTAGTGCATTGTACAATGGCTGACATAGAGTATTTGCTCACTAAATATTAACTCAATAAATATACAAAAACTGAGAGCAATGCACAGAGAACAAAGTTGGCTTAACCATAATCTTGTTTACAGACACATCTACAGACATGAATATTGCTTTTCTCCCACACTATCTTACCCAGTGATACCAGTCCTGTCTTGGAAATAACTTTTTCCACACCACATTTTAGTCATGTTAAATTTACCTCATAGTTTTCTGCCATAACTTGATTTTTTGCTAGTCATTCATTCCAGTCACATCAAAAAAAAAACAAAAAAACAAACAACAACAACAAAAAAACAAAAAACACAAAACACAAAACAAAACATAATTGAAAATGGACAACTTCCAAATCAAACATGACTCTGACCCAAGAGAGGAAGAAACAGTAATTCGTTCTGGCACCTTAATTAATTATCACACAGACTGCTTATTGATTTTTTTGTATTCAGTCCAATGCTTTACAAGGTACACTCCTTTCAAAGTGAGGGCAGCATAAAGAAGGCCTGCAGATCAAAATATATCTAAATATTTAGGAACACCAGAGATTTCCCTAGGAATCATTTCAAATTGTGTCCAGGCAGATACCCTGTAAGGTACTTGAAAATATCTTCCTTTTACTAAGGTGACCAAATTTCTGAGACTCTGAAGCAAGACAAAAAAAACACTTCAAAGTGAAAGATGCCCAAGGGGATTATTCCTGGTTGGTTATGACCAGTAGTAGGGTCAAGTAAAAATGCAGCCAAGAAGTATGGGCAGGACCAGAGAGATGAGTGAGATGAGAAAAACAGGAAAACTGATCAAGATAAGTAGGTAAGTAGAAACATGGTGAAGTGAGAGACGTCCCGAGATCTCTCCCCT
This sequence comes from Pteropus medius, assembly GCF_902729225.1. Taxonomy (NCBI): domain Eukaryota; kingdom Metazoa; phylum Chordata; class Mammalia; order Chiroptera; family Pteropodidae; genus Pteropus; species Pteropus medius. Next base: position 787,032 of record NW_024348530.1, read on the forward strand.
TGAAACAACAATAAGCTAAACATCTAAAATTCAATAACAACAAAAAAGCCAAACTGCACAACCAGAATGTCTGAGCATGGTATCTCCACATAAAAGCTATCGCAGGTCATAACCCTGGGTGTCAGGCGGTGGACTGGGAAAAACAAAGAAACTGCCTCTCTCAGCTGGAGCTCCCTGCAGCAGGAGGGGGAGGAGAGAAAGTGTAGTGGGTTCCCTGAACAACTCTGCCTGGGAGAGCTGTGAGCTTCAAGCAGACGGTGGCAGTGCCCAGTCATCAGGGCAGAAGCAGAAATGTGGAGACGGAAGAAAAGCAGAGACAACAGAGAAACAACAGTTGATTATTACTAGCCATGGGTCCAAAAAGCGAAGCTGAGATGCAGCTCTCATCCCCCAACCCAAAGGACTTGTCCCCCCATATCCTTAGAGACCAAAACCATGGAACCCCAGGGGAATCTGAGCATACTACCAAAACAATCTCTAACACTGACAGAGACTGAGACTGAGGGTAGTGAGCATGATTGAACACATTTTAAAAAGGCATTTTTAAGACTTCATATACATTATTAAGACTTATATCCAAAAGGTTTAGACTCCACCTACTGGAGACTTCTTCCCATAAACCTTACAAGCCAAAAAGGAGTGGAATCAAATATTCAAACTATTGAGTGAAAGGAACTACCAGCCAAGAATAATGTATCCAGCAAAGCTCCCCTTTAGATATGAAGGAGAAATAAAGAACTTTCCAGACGTACAAAAATTGAGGAAATTCTGCACTACGAGGCCTGCAGTACAGAAAATAAGGAAATAGGTTGCTTTACCTAAAACAAAATGTCAAAAAAAAAAAAAAAACTAGGAGTAAGGTGACTAGCAGGCAAATAGAAGCAGAGGAGTGAAACCCTTACTAAGACCCGGGCATTATAAACTTAAACAATAAGAGGAGATATGCTACTGCAAGATAGTAATGAAAGTTCATCATACATAGGGACAAATTGAGACAACAATGGCTGAAAAGGGGAAGATTCAAAGGTTGAAATTCGGAAAGGGGGATGGTGATAAGACACACACAAAATAAAATGATGAAAAACTAAAAACCTTCTCTCTAAGATCAGGAACAAGGCAAAGCTGTCCACTATTCCCACTATTGTTCAGTATAACATTGGAGGTTCTAGCAAGTGCAATCAGGCAAGAGAAAGATGGAAAAGGGATCTAAATAGGAAACAAAGAAGTCAAACTGTCATATTTGCAGATGACATGATTCTCTACATAGAAAACCCTAAAGATTCCACAAGAACACTACTAGAAACAACAAGCAAATACAGTAAAGCTTCTGGATAAAAAATCAGCGTTCAAAAATCCATAGCGTTCCTATACTTTAATAATGAAGTGTCAGAAAAAGAAGTGGAAAACATATTTCCTTTTACAATTGGAACAAAAAGAATAAAATACCTAAGAATAAATCTAATGAAACATGTAAAGTATCTATATAATGAAAACTAGAAAACCTTATTAAAAGAAATCAAAGAAGATACAAAGAAATGGAAAGATATTCTGTGTTCTTGGATTAGAAGTATCAACAGAGTTAAAATGACCTTATTATCTAACGCATTATACAGATTTAATGCAATCCCAATTAAAATCCCATCAGCATTTTTTAAAGAAATAGAACTCAAAATCATCAGATTTGTATGGAATCATAAAAGACACTGATTCACCAAAGTCATCCTGAGGAAAAAAGAACAAGGCTGAAGGCATCACTCTGGCTGACTTCAAATTATACTACAAAACAGAAGTAATCTAAACGGTATGGTATTGGCAGCAAAACAGACAGATGGACCAGTGGAACAGAATCGAGAGTCCGGAAATAAACCCATGTTTATATGGGCAAATAATTTTTGATAAAAAAGCCAAAAACAGACAGTAGAGAAAGGAAAGCCTCTTCAATAAATGGTGCTGGGAAAACTGGACAGCCACCTGCAAAAGAATGAAACTAGACTGCTGTCTATCACCACACACCAAAAGTAACTTAAAATGGATTAAGGACCTGAATATAAGACCTGAAACAATAAAATGCATAGAAGAAAATATAGGAATGAAACTCGAGGACCTTGGACTTAAAGAAGATTTTATGAATTTGACCTCAAAGGCAAAGGAAGTAAAAGCAAAAATAATGAATGGGACTATGTCAAACTAAAAAGCTTCTGTTTAGCAAAAGAAATCGTCAATGTGGTAAAGAGACAACCATCCAAATGGGAAAATATGTTTGCAAGCAACACCTCCGAAAAGGGCCTAATATCCAAAATATGCAAAGAACTCATACAACTCAATAACAACAACAAAACAAATGGTCCAATCAATAAATGGGCAGAGGATCTTGAACAGACACTTCTCCCTAGAGGACATACAAGTGGCCAACAAATATTTGAAAAGATGATCAACATTGCTAGCTATTAGGGAAATGCAAATCAAAACCACGATGAGATACTATCTCAAATCTGTTAGAATAGCTATAATCAACAGTACAAGTAATAACAAATGTTGGAGAGGATGCGGAGAAATAGGAACCCTCATATACACTGTTGGTGGGACTGCAAATTGGGACAGCCACTATGGAAAACAATATGGAAGTTCCTCAAAAACCTAATCGACCATATGATCCAGCAATTCTTCTACTGCGTATTTACCCCAAAGACTTGAAAACCCATATCTGAAAAGATATTTGCACATTGATGTTCATAGCAGCATTATTCGCAGTGGCCAAGATATGGAAGCAATCGAAGTGTCCTACGATAGATGATTGGCTAAAGAAGCTGTGGTACATCTATACAATTGAATATATACTGCCATTTGCAACAACATGGATGGAACTCGAGGTAATCATGCTAAGTGAAATAGACCAGATAGAAAAAGTTGAAAATCACATGATATCAGTTAAATGTGGGGTATAAACCTAAAAGCAACAAATGAACAGGACAAAAAATCAGAGACTAATGGACATGGACAATGTACTAGTGGTTACCAGAGGGTAGGGGGGAGGAGAAGAGAGGAGGTAGACGTTGGATAAATTTTAAATAATTTCTTCAATTAAGAAAATTAATTAATTAATTAATTTAAAAAGAAAATAATTAGGAGGTAAAGGCCATTAATGACTTTTCAAAATGTTTCCTGGGATATTAACTCATTGCTTTTCTTACAATTAAGAAGGCAGTACAGAGTAGTAGTGATTTAGAGATTGGACTTTTGGAATTGAACAAACAAGAATGAATTCTTGTATGTACTGTGGGACCTTAGACAAGTCATTTAATTGACCTAAGCCTCAATTTCATCATGTGTAAAAGTGAGAATTAAATGAAATGTTGAATGTAAAATGCTTGAAGAGTGCCTAGAGCACAATAAAACTGAACACTGGCTATTGTTTTCATTGTTACATTATAATTCCTCCTACTTCCATTAGTACTACTAGTAACACTCTAGACAGACAGCAGTGGTCTGATAAAATGGGTACAAGTAAGTTTTGTGGATTTCAGAGTCCAAGATGGAAAAGAAGGTAGGAAAGGGGATTTTGGAACATTGCACTAGAAGATCCTGGTCTGGAGAAGAAATCACTGAGTATATTAGGGTTGGGTAGAGTTTGAGAAGAAGCATGCAGAGAGTATGAAGAATAATGGGGACTCACTTAACCTACCTCAAAATTTGATTTATCTTTACACTTGGAAATTTATGCACATTAACTCCTATTATGTTCCTCTTCTCTTGCTAGGCTGAGAAAGGTTCTGGAGTGGAAAATGGAAATAGCAAAGAACATTTAAACCTCCCCAAATGAAATGGTGTCTAATCATGCATATAGAAAGAATATCATGGCTTAAAATAGTTTGGAAGGGTGCAGAATTCTCCTTGCATTTAGGGAAGAAACACTGGTAATCTACTTAAATGAAAATAAATTTTAGTAGCTTCTTTATTACTTTTATAGTCTGCAAAATTTCATCCTTTTCATGTTGTAGAGTGAATCATATGTTATTCTATACCAATGATAAAATTTCCTTTAGAAGAGAAGGTTTTAACTTTTTAATAAGAATTATTTCCTTAGACTCTTTATCCAGTAGTCAAACTGTTTAATTTTTAAGGCTATATTTCTGACTCACAAAACTTTAAGTGACACTAAATTGGGCTTAGCTATTTTCATTATTAAGGTACAACAATGCTAATCTAGTGTGACTTGACTCTTTAGCTATATTATTAAGGTTTTTCTTCACCCTAAAGCAGAATTTAAGATTAGCAATAAAATTTAATATTCTTGTATTATATGCTTAGTTTACTGATGCTAAACTCATTGAAGATTAACTGACACTAATAAGTGGCTCTCTATTTAAAAATACAGCTTTAGTTCTGATCTTTCCAGAACTAAATTCCAACATCACATGTAGAGTGGCACTAAAGGTGAAATTTATAATACAGAAAAAAACAAAGCAATTAAGTAAAAGACAGCATAACCTATAGCCTCCTTTAGGTTTTGATGTTTCTAGATTTATTATTGTAATAATGTGTACCTTACAAACTCAAGTTTTGTGATCATTTGCACATAGGCTTAGCTTAAGTTGACCTTGAATTATCTATGAAGAAAGGCTTTGTTAAGCAAATTAATGGTGTAAACAGAAGTGCTGGAAGAATATTTAAACTACTTAATAGATCAAACTCTGCTTTCAAATACTTTAATTCCATCCCTTTATTACAGTGATTACAATTACAAATGAATCTTAATCTTTCATTAAAGCAGGCCCAGCAAGAATCTTACTAATCATCAACTATCCAGCACTCATTTTTATATATTCTACTGTTTAGATTCATCACAAGTTCAGACTGGTCTCTCCCACAATTAGTCTGAATTAATAGTGGCTACTTATTGACCATTTGGATTACACGGTTTCTTTTTCTGGAAGAGCTTCATATACATTCTTATGTTAATATGTAACAACTATCTTTATTTTTTTTTACTTATTTCATTTTTTTAAGTTTATTGGGGTAACATTTGTTAATACAATTATATAATTTTCAGGTATACATTATAATTTGACATCTATATATTCTATTGTGTGATTACCACCAGAGTCCAGTTATAACAACTACCTTTAAACAGTCTGATATTACCAGTAGATTTTAGAGAGAAAAAAATGCATTGCAATATGTCACAAGCATGTATTTCAAATGTATTACAAAAATACATTACTCCAATTGAACTGTGGTAAGGTTCATAAACCACATAGCCAGAAGTGCCTACCTTTCTTTCAGAGTTAAGAAAATGAAGTGAGAATCAATAATACAAAAGCAACCCCAGCACTGAATCTCAAGGAGATAGACTTTAAACATTTTGTTTCCTCAAATGTTACATCATACTATGCAACTGGGGATAAGATTAAGTGAGAGGGAGAGACCAGTGAAGAAATTAGATATCTCATGAAATCTAGACTAAAGTCAGGAAACTCCTAGTACATCAAAGAAACGGCCTCCTTTGCAGTTAATGACTTAAAAATCACTTTCGAGTGGACGGAAATAAGAATCACTTTCAAGTGGACGGAAATCTACCTAGATATGCAAGAGATTTGGTAGATGCTTCTCATTAATTATCATAGCAACCCTGTAGGAAGAGTTGTCATTATCTTGCCTGCACAAAGTAAACACCTGAAGCACACAGGGTTTGGGGAACTGCCCTTGTCTCCAAGGGTGTTGCAGAGTTGAGATCAGAACCTAAATCACTAGCATCTGTAGTCCTTGATTGGTGATGGTGATGACTGAGCTATTGTAGTTGCTGCTGTTAATAGAACTGAGAATGGCAGTGGCAGTGGCAGTGGCATCAGCAGTTGCTGCTGTATACCTTGCCTTAGACCCTAAGTACTTAAGGCACTTTTCCCTGAATGCTCACAATACAGTAAGATCGGCACTATTATTACTCTTATGTTATAGAGAAGGGGACTGATATAGAAAGAGAGTAGGTGATTTTCCTAAGATAACACAAGTATTAAGCATTAGAACTTGTACTTGACCCACAGACTGCAAATCCTAGGCATTAAAGAATTCATATCCAGCAAATCAAACTGCTCCCTGCCTTTAGCCTTCTACTCAGTGTGGTAGTTCAGGAGACTCCTTTGCCTCTCTTGAGGGTAAATCATCAATTACCTCAGCTGGCTAGAATTCTGTGCTAATAAGGTCTGGCACACAAGTACCAATGTATGTGCTTAATTGTCATCTGTTTTAAACTCATTTAATTTTAATCTGTGTCATAGTCCATGAAAAAACTCCAACTATAAGTAAAGCATCATCCAAGGCAAATATCATTGGTAAGAAGGATAGAAGGGAAAGAACATATACTTTCTCGAAGTGGATGTTCCATTGACAGTGAAAAAGAAAAGTATGGTGAGCTCCATTTTATAGATTTTATGACCAATTATCAAAGAGGCTAAGTGACTTAATGTTGTACAATCAAGGAGTCCAGTAAGTGGCAGGATCAAGATTCAAACCTAGTTTTGTCTATGCCAAAGTTCATGCCATGTCCAGTTCTCCACATGCTTAAGCTCAGAGAAATACTTTCTGGAACTAGAATGTCTGGGTTTGAATCCACATTCTAACACTTTCTGTCTTGGACAAGGTACTTAATCTCTCTGAGCCTTGGTTCTTTTATCTGTTAATAATAGAACCTATTTTATGGTGTTGTAAAGATTAAGTGAGATGATGCATTTCCAAGAAAACATAGATACCCCAGTACCCATAGGTATATTTCTCACACGGTTGCTGTTTTCTTGTCTGAGTTATTGGTTTCTGCTAGTGAGATTTGTATTCCCCAATATGATAGCCAATAGTCACAGTGGCTGCTAGAATTTAAACTAATTAAAATTACTTAAAATTAAAAACTCAGCCTCTTAGTCATACTAGTCACATTTCAAGTATTCAACAGCCACATGTAGCTAAATAGCTACAATATTGGGTAGCTCAGATTTGGAACACTTTTCTACATCACAGAAAGTTTCATTGGACACAAGTAAAAGTCATTTAGGTTTTTATATATACATGTGTATGTAAATGCATAGAGGGGGAACTGTATAGATGCAAATGAGACCATTGAAGATGGGTCAGGAGTTTAAAGAGGCTTCTGTATGCTTCCAGATTGCTTGAGAGGGGAATAAATTCATTATTATTTTTGAAATCTAATAAAAACAATAATTTTGTTTAAATAAGCAAACTTTGAAAAAAATATTTTCAGATCTTAGAATAAGGAAGATATTTCTGAGCAAACTAGAAAAGCCTAAAGGGGTGAGAGCAGGTACCCTTTCTGGTAGAGGATATTCATGTAAGGACTCTGCTTGGCTGTTTCTTCGGTGTCTGCCATAGAACAAACATTTGCTGCCACACAAAGTATTAATTAGAAAGAGTCTCTGCTGTGGCCAGGGGTGCAAAGGGTGGATTTTTCTTTTTGCACAGTTAATAAGGAGACTTTGTGAGAAACAATTCCCTAAGGGGCAAAACAGCCCATTTATCCTGGCCTTGCCCAGGCCAAGGAATTATCAAGCCAAATTTAAAGCAAGTCTTGAAATATCAGGCAACAAGCACATCAAGAAAATTACAAGCCATCTTATGCCCAGCAAAAGAAGCTATTGTAAGCACGTACACCCAAGCAAGGGGCCAAGGAGCAAGGGTTAGCCATATGAACTTGTTTGATACCTTAGAGGAAATGTCCTGAATTGTTCTATGACTCTTCACCCAAAATATTGATAAAGTAAAGTAAGAAACAGAAAATTAATTCCAATGAGAATGATGATTTTAACTTTTTAGATTAAAGAGAAAAAACTGATAATGAAAGGCTGTGACAATCCAACTAATGTTGGAAAAAAGATATGATTTTCCAAAGCCCTCAAGCCTCCCCACTTCCTAAATACCATCCATACTTGCTCATTCCTGGGCCATTTTCTCTAGAGAAAGTTCTCCTTACCTTCCATTATTTTGGGGGACAGGTCAAGGAGCAACTTGGCTAAAAACACAAAGGATCAGTAGTGATTGCCACATTAAAATTTTCTAAAAACATTTTCTTCTGATTTTCACAAGTTGTAAAAGATGATAAAATCAGATACAATGTCAACAATCTCAAACTAAAAGCATTAAAAGGCATAGGGAACAAGAAATCGCACTTCTGGGTATTTATCTAAAGGAAACCATAACACTAATTCATAGAGATCTATGCACTCCTATGTTCATGGCAGTGCTTTCACACTAGCCAAGATACGGAGGAAACCTACATGCCAATCAACAGATTACTGGATAAAGAAGGTATGGTACAAGTGAAGTCAGAAGCATGGCGGAATGAGGGATGTCCCTGGATCCCTACTTTTGAAATAACAATTAGCTGAACATCTAAAACTCAGCAAATTACACACAACCTGCACACAAAGCACATCTGAGTGAGTGATCTGCATATAAGAACTTCCAAAGGTCAGAACAGTGGGAGTCTAGGGGGTAGATTGGGGGTAACAAAGAATTTGCCATATGCAGCCAGAGCTCCCTGTAGGTAGACAGGTAAGGGAGAATTTGCTGCAGGTTCTCTAAACTGCCCTGCCTGAAGGATCAATAAGTTCCATGTAGCAGAGCCTAGGGATTGGGGCAGAAAGTGGAGTGGAAACTAAGTGTGGAGGGGCAACAGCTGTGTCTTAGCAGATGTTGTTGTAAAGCAGGAGATTGAGTCATAGAGCCTAGCAGCAACCCCCATCCACCAACCCAGAGCATGCCCTCCTTCTACTCCATGTCCACCCAGACCTAGCACTGCTGAGACCCAGGAGAATTTTCACAATGGGTACCAAAACAAAAACCACTACCAGTTACACAGACAAGGGCTGGGAACAAGAGAAGCAGATCATAATTTGAATATTCAGTATAGCAAAGAGAAAAAAAGGCGTTATTAGCCATTAAAGCAGAGTCCAAGAGGCTTGGAATCCATATACCAGAAATCAAAAGAAAAACACCTTATCAACAGACTAAAGAAAGACCTCAATATAATAAATATTTCTGAAAAGAAGCAGAGTACTCTCCCATTAATGCCAAGCAGAGAAATAGTTCATCAAACACCATGAACAACCAGGATGATAAAGCAGCTCAGGAAGAAAGAGAAAAATCTCCAGAAAATATGCATAAAGACATAGAAATATGTGATTTAAATGACAGAGGATTCAGGAATACACTTCTGAAAAACTCAATGAGATAAAAAATAAATCAGATCAACAATTCTGATAATTTAGAAAAATAATAGACCAGCAAAATGGGTTTTATTAGCAAGAAGATTGAAACCCTGAAAAGGAACCAAATAGAACTTCTGGAGATGAAGAACACATTAAGAGATATGAAGAATAAAATAACAAGCTTAGAAAATACAGCTGACTAGATAGAAGAAAGAATCAGTGATGTTGGAGACAGCAATCTAGAAATGACTCTGAGGGAAGAAGAGACTGAAGAATGAAAAAATAAAATAAAATAAAAATACAAGAATTAGCTGACACCATCAGAAAAAGCAACATAGAATTATTGGTATACCAGAAGGAGAAGAGAAAGAAAAAGAAACTGAGAGCATATTCAGACAAATAGTTGAAGAAAATTTCCCAAATCTAAAGGAATGACCTGGAGCTTTGATCCAAAAAGCTAATAGAACACTCAACTATCTCAACACAAAAAGGCCTTCTCCAAGACACAGTATATTAAAATTGTTAAAAATTAATGACAAAGAGATCTTTGGAAACATAGTGGAGTCGGAGATGTCACCAGATCTCTCCCTTTGAAATAATAATAAGCTGAACATCTAAAACTGAACAAAAAACAACCAAACTGCACACCAGCACGTCTGAGCATGGGATCTGTGCATAAGAGCTACCACAGGTCAGAACCCCTGGTGTTGGGTAGTGGATTAGGAGAAATAATAAAGCTCCCTCTTGCAGCCACTGGAGCTACCTATAGGAAGAGGGAGAGGAAAGAAGAAGCGGCGAATTCTCTGAACAGCCCTGACTGGGAAAGCTGTGAGCTCCCAATGGCCAGCCAGCAGCAAGGCCCAGTCATCAGGGTGGAAAGCAGAAAAGTGGGACAGCAGAAAAACAACAATTGATTTTTACCGGACATGAATCAAAAACCAAGGCTGAGCTGCAGTTTCAACCTCCAGCTCAGAGGAACCCTCCCCTCATACTCTCCAAGACCAAACACCGCAGAGCCCCAGGGGAATCTGAGCAAACACTACCGAAATTGTTGTTAACACTGACAGGGACTGAAACTGAGGGTAGCAAGTGTGATTAAATATCTATCAGAAAATAAAAAGGCATTTTTGAGGCTTTATATAAAGCAGGAATCCAAGAGGCTTAGACGCCACTTACTGGAAACTAAAAGAAAAGCACCTTTTTTGTGGTGGGCTAATGAGAGACCTTAATGTAATAAATCTTCTTTCTGGAGAAAAAGCAAAATACATTTCCATTAATGCCCAGGCGGGGAAATAGTTCATTAAACACCATGAACAACCAAGATGACAAGGCATCTCAGAAAGAAAGAGAAAAGTCTCCAGAAAATAAGCTTATAGACATAGAAATATGCAACTTAAATGACAGAGAATTCAAGATGGTACTTTTGAAAAAACTCAGTGAATTCCAAAACGAGTCATATAAACAATTTCAGGAATTGAAAAAACACCTAGATGAGCAGAGCAAGAAGATTGAAAACCACAAAAAGAACCAAAACGAACTTCTGGAGATGAAGAACACACTGCAAGAGTAGACAAATGAAATAACAAGCTTGGGAAATAGAGTCGCCAAATGGAGGAAAGGATAAGTGATATCAAAGACGGAAATATAGAAATAAATCAGAAGGAAGAAGAGAGAAACCAAAGAATTAAAAATAATGAAAGAGAAATACAAGAATTAGCTGATACCATCAGGAGAGGAAACATAAAAATAATGAGCATTATTGAAGGGAAAGAAAAGGAACAGGGAATAGAAAGCATTTTCAGACAAATAGTTAATGAGAATTTCCCAAATCTAAGAAACGAGCTGGGGCTTGGAATTTAAGAAGTCAGCAGAACACCTAATTATCTCAACCCAAAAAGGCCTTCACCAAAACATATTGTATTAAAATTATCAAAAACCAACAACAAAGACAGAATTCTCAGGGCAGCCAGAGAGAAGAAAACAGTAACTCAGAAAAGGAAAATCCACTAGATTATCCTCGGACTTCTCAGCACAAACCTTACAAGCCAGAAAGCAATAGAATCAAATATTTAAAGTATTAAGTGAAAGGAACTATCAGCCTAGAATAATGTATCCAGCTAAGCTCTCTTTTAGATATGAAGGAGAAATTAAGATTTTTCCAAACTTAAAAAAAAATAAAATTAAAGGAATTCTCCATTATGAGGCATGCACTGCAGGAAATATTGAAAGAGGTCAGTTCACCTAAAACAAAATGACAAAAAAAAAGAAAACATAATTAGGAGTAAAGCATTTAGCAGGCAGATAGAAGCAGAGGAGTGAAGCCTTTACTATGAACAGGGCACTATAAACTTAAACAATAAGAAGAGATTTGCTGTAGCAAGAGAGTAATGAACTATCAGCAAACATAGGAACAAATTGAGACAACAGTGACCGAAATGAGGAGGATTCAAAGATCTAAATTCACAAAGGGGAATGGAGATAAGGCACACGCAGAAGAAAATGGACGCCTGTATATATATAACTATCTTTTAAATATTCCTAATGGTAAACACATAGAAGATTCAAAACTGAAGTATATAACATAAAACAAGAACCAGAGGCAAACCCCACAAAAGCCAATCAAAATAAAGAAAACAGAAACACAAGGACAACGAAGCAGTGGAAACACCAAGTCACCAGAAGACAAAAGATAAAATGGCTATAAGAAGACCTCATATTTCAATCATCACCCTAAATGTAATTGGACTGAACTCACCAATAAAAAGGCACAGAGTTGCAGAATGGATCAAAAAACAAAACCCAACCATACACTCCGTCCAGGAGACATATCTCAGCACCAAAGACAAATATAGACTCAAAGTGAAAGAGTGGAAAATGATATTTCATTTTCAAGTGGCATTCAGAAAACGCAAGAGTAGTGGTACTAATAACAAATGAAATAGACTTCAAATAAAAAAGGTTAAAAAAGGTACTGAGGGACACTTCGTAATGATAAAGGGAATCATGCACCAAGAAGACATAACACTTATTAATATCTATGCTCCCAATTAGGGAGCCCCAAATTATGTAAAGCAGTTACTAACAGAACTAAAAGGAGAAATAGACGAAAATATTATCTTAGTAGAGAAATAAATACTCCACTGTCGGATATGGACGGATCATCCAAACAGAAAATCAATAAGGAAATAACATCCTTAAATGACACATTAGACCAACGGGCCATAATTGACATTTACAGAGCCTTTCATCCTAAAACAACTGCTTATACATTCTTTTCTAGTGCACATGGAACATTCTCAAGAATTGACCACATACTGGGACACAGACATAGCCTTAACAAATATAAGAGGGTTGAAATCATACCAACCATATTCTCTGATCATAATGCTTTGAAACTAGAGATCACCTGTAAAAAGACGGGGAAAAAGCACAGATACATGATTAAACAACATGTTAGTGAAGAATAACTGGGTCAGAGAGGAAATAAAAAGAGAGATCAAGAGATACATAGAAACAAATGGTAATGATAGTACAAAATATCAAAACTTTTGGGACACGGCAAAAGCAGTCATAAGAGGAAAGTTCATATCATTATAGTTCATATCTCCAAAAACAAGAACGAGCCCTAATAAACAACCTAATGCTTCATCTTAAAAAAATAGAAAAAAAAAAAGAACAAATGAGTCCAAAAGTCAGCAGCAGGCAAGGAATAATCAAAATTAGGGCAGAAATAAATGAAATTTAAAACAGACAACCAAAAAAAAAAAAGTAGAAAAAATAAATGCACGAAGAGCTAGTTCTCTGAGAAGATTAATAAAATTGACAAACCCCTGGCTAGACTCACTAAATAAAAATGAGAAAGGACAAAAACAAACAAAATCAGAGATGAAGGAAGGGAAATTATGACAGACACCACAGAAATACAAAGGATCATATAAGAATAATATAAAAAATATATAATACCAAATTTAATAACCTAGAAGAAATGGACCAGTACATATAAAGATACAACCATCCTAGACTGAATCAAGAAGAAGTGGAAAGTCTGAAGACTGATCAGCAGTATGGAAATTGAAACAATAATCAATAACCTACCAAAAGTTAAAGTTCAGAACCAGATGACTTCACCACGGAAATCTGCCCAACATTCAAACCAGATTTAATAGCTATTCTTCTCAAACTCTTCCAAATTATCAAAGAGTAGACAATACTTCCCAACTCATTTTATGAGGCCAATATTACCGTGATATCAAAACATGGTAAAGATAACTTAAAAAAAGAAAACTACAGACCAATATCTCTCATGAAAACAAATACAAAAATCCTAAATAAGATACTAATGAACCAAATACTGCAAAATATTAAAAAAGATTATACACCACAATCCAGTGAGTTTAATTTCAGAGGCACAGGGATGTTTCATCACACGCAAACCAATTCATGTGATACACCACATAAACAAATTGAAAAATAAGAATCATATGATCATATCAATAGATGCAGTAAAAGCCTTTGACAAAACACAGCATTCATTTAGGATCAAAATTCTTAACAAAATCATTATAAAAGTAAAGTATCTTCACATAATAAAGGCCATATGTGACAAGCCCTCAGCCAACATTATCCTTAATGGTGAAAAATTAAAAATTTCCCTCTAAGATCAGGAACAAGACAACACTGTTCACTATCACCACTGTTGTTCACTATAATATTGGAGGTCCTAGCAAGTGCAATCAGGCAAGAGAAAGATATACAATGCATCCGAATAGGAAACGAAGAAGTCAAACTGTCACTATTTGCGGATGGCATGATTCTCTATATAGAAAACCCTAAAGACTCCACAAGAATACTACTAAAAACAATAAGCAAATACAGTACAGTCTCTTGATACAAAATCAACGTTCAAAAATCCATAGTGTTCCTATACTCAAATAATGTCATGTCAGAAAAAGAAGTGGAAAAATTAATTCCCTTTGCAATTGCAACAAAAAGGATAAAATATCTAGGAATAAATTTAACGAAACATGTGAAGAACCTATATAATGAAAACTACAAGACTCTATTAAAAGATTGAAGAAGATACAAAGAAATGAAAAGATATTCCGTGTTCTTGGATTGGACGAATCAACATAGTTAAAATGACCTTATTACCTACAGCATTAAACAGATTTAATGCAATTCCCATCAAAATCCCATCAGCATTTTTTAAAGAAATAGAACAAAAAATCATCAGATTTGTATGGAAGCACAAACGACTCCGAATTGCTAAAGCCATCCTGAGATAAAAGAACAAGGCTGGAGGCATCACTTTGCCGGAATTCAAATTATACTACAAAGAGACAGTAATCAGAACAGCATGGTATTGACAGGAAAACAGACACATGAACAAGTGGAATAGAATCGAGAGTCCAGAAGTAAATCCATATTTATATGGGCAAATAATTTTTGACAAAAATGCCAAAAACATGCAGTGGAGAAAGGAAATTTTCTTTAATAATGGTGCTGGGAAAACTGGAAAGCCACATGCAAAAGAATGAAACTAGACTGTTGTCTATCACCACACGCCAAACTTAACTCAAAGTGGATTAAGGATCTGAATATAAGATCTGAAACAATAAGATGATTAGAAGAAAACATAGGAACTAAACTGAAGGACCATGGACATAAAGAGGATTTTACGTGTTTGACCTCAAAAGCAAGGAAAGTTAAAGCAAAGATAATGAATGGAACTACATCAAATTAAAAAGCTTTGGCTCAGCAAACTAAATCATCACGAAGGTAAAAAGACCACTATCCAAATGGGAAAATATACTTGCAAGCAATGCCTCTAATAAGAGCCTAATATCCAAAATATACAGAGAACTCATACAGCTCAATAACAACAAAAAAACAAATGATCTAATCAAAAAATGGTCAGAGGACCTGAATAGACACTTCTCTCTAGAGGACATACAAATGACAACGAATATTTGAAAAGATGCTCAACATCACGATCTATTAGGGAAATGCAAATCCAAACCACAATAAGATACCATCTCACACCTGTTAGAATCGCTATAATCAACAGTACAAGTAATAACAAATATTGGAGAGGATGTGGAGATAAAGGAACCCTCATACACTGCTGATGGGACTGCGAATTGGGACAGCCACTATGGAAAACAGTATGGAAGTTATTCAAAAAACTAAGAATTGATCTACCATATGATCCAGCAAAGCCTCTACTGTGTATTTGCCTCCCAAATCTTGAAAACCCATATCTGAAAAGATATTTGCACACCGACGTTTATAGCGGCATTATTCACAGTGACCCAGACATGGAAGCAATTGAAGTGTCTTATGATAGATGATTGGATAAAGAAGCTGTGATACATATATACAATGAAATATTACTCAGCCATAAGAAGAGATGAAATACTGCCATTTATGTCAACATGGATATACCTCAAGATAATCATGCTAAGTGAAATAATCCAGACAGAATATGTTGAAAAACACATGATAGCACTTATATGTGAATATAAATCTGAAAGGTACAAATGAACAGGAAAAATAAAAAAAAGACTCATGGCCTACAGCCTAATGGTTACCAGAGAGTAGGGGTTGGGGGAGGAGGAGGAAGATAGATGGGGTAAAGGGGGTCAAATATTGGGAGTAGGTGGAGGTTGAAGTGGATAAAGGAGATCAAATATATGGTATCTGAAGGAAACTGGACTTTGGTAAACATGCGAAATTATAATTTACACCTGAAAATTATATAGTTGTATTAACTAATTTTACCACAATAAACTTAATAAACTTTTTAAATAAAATTAAAAAAAAATAATGACAAAGAAAGAATTCTCAAGTCAGCCCAGGAAAAGAAGACAGTAACCTATAAAGGAAAACCCATTAGATTATCGTCAGACTTCTGAGCACCAACCTTACAAGCCAGAAAGGAGAGGAAACAATATTTCAAACTATTAGGTGAAAAGAATTACCAGCCAAGAATAATATATGCAGCAAATCTCTACTTTAAATATGAAGAAGAAATAAAGACATTTCCAGACATAAAAAAGTTGAAGGAATTCTCCAGTATGAAGCCTGCATTACAAGAAATACTGAAAGGGGGTTCACCTAAAAAAATGTCAAAAAAAAAAAAAAAAGAAACAACTATAAGTAAGACGACTAGCAGGCAGACAGAAGAAGTATAGTGCAACCCTTATCAAGAACAGATTATTATATACACCAAGAAACATCATAATTAAAATTCCAAAGGTCAAAGACAAAGAGAGAATCTTAAAAGCAACAAGAGAAAGGAAGCTGGTTACTTACAAGGGTACCCCCAGAAGAATGTCTGCTGATTTTTCAGTGGAAACTTTTCAGGCAAGAAGGGAATGGCAAGAAATATTCAAAGTTATGAAAAACAAGAATCTACAACCATGGACACTCTACCAGCAAGGCTTTCCATTAAAATGGAAGGTGAAATAAAAAGTTTACGAGACAGAAATAGCTTAAGGAATTCATCACCAACAAGCCAGCATTACAAGAAATGTTAAAGAGTTTCTGTAAAAAGAGAAGGGGTAAAAAAGAAAATAGAAATAACAAATATGAAAAATAAAATGGCAGTAATAATTTACCTATCAATAATCACTTTAAATGTAAATGGATTAAATGTTCCAATCAAAAGACATAGGATACTCTAACAGATAAGAAAAAAAGATCCAAGTATATTCTGTCTACAAGAGACCCACTTCAGATATAAAAACAATCACAGACTGAAAGTAAAGGGATGGAAAAAGATATTTCACGCAAACAGAAATGAAAAAAAAAAAAAACGGGTAGCAATACTTATATCAGTAAAATAGACTTTAAAACAAAGGCTATAAGAAGAGATAAAAAAGGGCATTACATAATAATAAAAGGATCAATAAATCAAGAGGATATAACCGTAGTAAACATATATGCACCCAACATAGGAGCACCTACATACATAAAGCAATTATTGACTGACATTAAAGAAGAAATCAATAGTAATACACTCATCATAGGAGACACTAACACTCTATTGACACCAATGAACAAATCTTCCAGGCAAAAAATCAAGAAAGAAACAGAGCATAAAAAATACCCTAAAACAGAAGAACTTAATAGACATTTTCAGAGCATTTTACCACAAGAAAGTAAAATATACATTCTTCTCAAGTGCATATGGAACATTTTCAAGGACAGATCACATGTTAGGACACAAATCAAGTTTCAATAAATTTAAGAAGATTGAAAGCATATCAACCATCTTCTCTGATCACAATGGTATGAAACTAGAAATCAACTACAAGAAAAAAACTGAACAATACACAAACACATGGAGGCTAAATAACATGCTACTAAACAATGAATAGGTTGCCAATGAAATCAAGGAAGAAATCAGAAGATACCTAGAAACAAATGAAAATGAAAACAAAACAACTCAAAATTTATGGGACACATCAAAAGCGGTCCTAAGAGGGAAATTCATAGCAATACAGGCCTACCTCAAGAAAAAAGAAAAAGCTCAAATAAACAATCTAACCTTACACTTAAAAGAACTAGAAAAAGAACAGCAAGCAAAGCCCAAAGTGAATAGAAGGAAGGAAATAATAAAGATCAGAGCAGAAATAAATGAAATAAAGTCTAGAAAAATAATACAAAAGATTAATGAAACCAAGAGCTGGTTCTTTGAAAGAATAAACAATATCAACAGATCCTTAGGCAGATTCATTAAGGAAAAAAGAGAAAGGATTCAAATAAATAAAAGCAGAAGTGAAAGAGGAGAAATAACCATGGATTCCACAGAAATACAATGGATCATAAGGAAATACTACGAGCAATTATACGCTAACAAATTGGACAATCTGGAAGAAACAGACACATTCCAAGAAACATACAATCTCCCAAGTCTGAGTCATTCTGAACTGACCAATTACCACCAAAGAAATAGAATCAATAATCAAAAACCTTCCCCACTCTGCAAAAAAAAAAAAAAAAAAAATAGTCCTGGGCCAGATGGCTTTATACACGAATTTTACCAAATATTCAAAGAAGAATTATCATCTATTCTTCTCAAATTATTTCAAAAATATCAAGAGGAGGGAAGGCTTCCTAATTCCTTTCATGAGGCCACCATTACCTTGATTTCAAAACCAGGCAAAGACTTTACAAAAATAGAAAACTATAGGCCAATATCTCTTATGAACATTGATGCAAAAATCCTCCACAAAATATTAGCAAACCGAATTCAGCAATACATTAAAAATATCATACAACATGAACAAGTTGGATTTATTTCTGAGATGCAAGGTTGGTTCAATATCTGCAAATCAATTAATGTGATATACCACATTAACAAATTGAAAGATAAAAACCATATGATCATATCAATAGATGCAGAAAAAGCATTCAACAAAATCCATCATTCATTTATGATAAAAACTATCAGCAAAGTGGGAATAGAAGGAACATACTTCAACATAATAAAGGACATATATGACAAACCTACAGCTAACATCGTACTCAGTGGGGAAAGGCTAAAAGCATTTTCTTTAAGATCCGTAACAAGACAAGGATGCCCACTTTCACCGCTCCTCTTCAACATTGTATTAGAAGTGTTAGCCTCAGCAATAAGACAAGAAAGAGAAATAAAAGATATCCAAATTGGAAAGAAGTAAAATTCTTGCTATTTGCTGATGACATAATACTATATAGAGAGAACCCTAAAGATTCTACCAAAAAACTGTTAGAACTGATCAATGAATTCAGTAAAGTAGGAGGATACACAATAAATATTCAGAAGTCAGTGGCACTTTTATACAGCAATGATGAACTCTCAGAAATGGGAATTAAGAAATAATCCCATTTACAAATGCATCAAAAACTATAAAATACCTGGGAATCAAATTAACCAAGAAGGTAGAAGACCTGTTTTCAGAAAATTATGTCACTGAAAAAAAGAAATTGAAGAAGATACAAATAAATGGAAGTATATGCCCTGCTCATGGGTAGGAAGAATCAACATTGTCAAAATGGCCATACTACCCAAAGCAATGTATAGATTCAATGCAATCTCTATCAAAATACCAATGGCATTTTTCAAAGAGCTAGAACGAATAATCCTAAAATTTATATGGAGCCATAAAAAACTCTGAATAGCCATGACAATCTTGAGAAAGGAGAACAAAGTTGGAGTTATCACACTATCTGATATCAAACTATACTACAAGGCTACAGTAATCAAAAGAGCATGGTACTGGCATAAAAACAGATACATTGATCAATGGAACAGAAGAGAGAGCCCAGAAATAAATCCGCATAATATATGACAAAGGAGGTAAGAATATACAATGGGGTAGAGACAGTCTCTTCAGTAAATGATGTTGGGAAAATTGGACAGATACATGAAAAAAAAAAGAAGCTGGACCATCTTCTTATACCATATACAAGAACAGACTCAAAATGTATTAAAGATTTAAATGTATGACGCGAAACCATAAAGCTTTTAGAGAAAACATAGGCAGTAAACTCTCTGATATTACTAATAGGAATTTCTTTTCAGACATATCTCCTAGGGCAAGAGAAAGAAAGAAAAAATAAACAAATGGGACTACATCAAACTAAAAAAGTTTTGTACAGCAAAGGAAATCATCAACAAAACAAAAAGAAAACTGACTGTTTCAGAGAAGATATTCACTAATGATACATCTGACAAGGAGTTAGTATCCAAAATTTATAAAGAACTTATACAACATAACAAGAAAAAAAAAACAATCCAATTAAAAAATGGGCAGAAGACCCGAACACATACTTCTCCAAAGAGGAAATGCAGATGGCTGCCACACATATGAAAAGATGCTCAAGGTCGATAATCATCAGAGAAATGCAAATTGAAACCACAATGAGATATCATCTCACACTTGTCAGAATGGCTATCATCAATAAATCAAAAAAACAGCAAGTGTTGGCAAGGTTGTGAAGAAAAGGGAACCCTCAAACATTATTGGTGAGATTTCGAATTGGTACAGCTGCTATGGAAAACAGTATGGAGGTTCCTCAAAAAATTAAAAATGGATATACCTTTTAACCCAGCAATTGCACTTCTGGGTATTTATCCAAAGAATACCAAAACAATAATTCGTAAAGTTCTATGCACTCCAATATTCATGGCAGCAAAGTTTACAATAGCCAAGATATGGAAACAACCTAAATGCCTATCAACAGACGATTGGATAAAGAAATTATGGTTCATATGTACAATAGAATATTACTCAGCCATTAAAAAAGTGAAATTCTACCATTTGCAATGACATGGATGGACCTAGAGGTTATTATGCCGAGTGAAATTAGTCAGACAAAGATAAATAACATTAGGTTTCACTTATATGCGGTATCTAAGGAATGAAAAGATCAAACTAATAAAAAACAAGCTCACAAATATAGTGGACAATTTGGTGACAAACAGAGAAGGGGGTTGGGAGGCTAGGAGAATGGGCTGAAGGGTTAAAGAAGTACAAATTAGTAGTTGATAGTTGGGCATGGGGAGCATGGCAGAGGGAATGCAGTTAGCATTAATATGATGGCTAAGTGAAGGGCCAGTGGAGGGAGGGAGCAATTGGGGGAATCATTTTATGAACATTATAGATGTCTAACCAATGTAATGTATACTGAAACTAATTTAAATAAATAAATTTATTTTAAAAAGAACAGGTTATTATAAGCTTAAACATTAAGATGATAATTGCTATTACAAATTAATAATGAATGTTCAGCAAACATAGGGACAACCTGAGACAATAATACCAGAAAAAAGGAGGGAACAATAATCCATCATAATCGAAATTTATAAATGTGAATGGAGATAAGTCCCACACAGAATAAAATGGACTGCTGTATATATACAACTAGCATTTATTTAATCTTAATGGTAACCACAAATCAAAGATCCAAACCAAGATACATAACATAAAATAAGGATCAGAGAGAAAATCCACAAAACCCACCAAATTAAAATAACAGACAGAAACACAAGGATAAAGGAACAATGGAAACACAGAGCTACCGGAATGCAAAACATAAAAAGGCTATAGTAAAACTTCATGTTTTAATAATCACGCTAAATGTAAATGGACTGAACTCACAATAAAAAGCCATAGAGTTGCAGATTGGATCAAAAAACAAAACCCATCCATATGCTGCCTCCAAGAGACACATCTCAGTCTCAAAGACAAATACAACTCGAAGTGAAAGGGTGGAAAATTATAATCCAAGTAAATGGCATTCAGAGAAAAGTGCATGTAGTTGTACTTATATTGGATAAAATAGAATTCAAGATTAAAAAAAAGTAAAGAGAGATACTATAGGACACTTCATAATGATAAAGGGAGTCATATACATTGAGAAGACATAACACTTATTAATAAATATATCCTAATCAGGGAGTACCAAAATATATAAAGCAATTACTAATAGAACTAAAGGGAGAAACTGACCAAAATACTATCATAGTAGGGGAACTAAATACTCCACTGTCAGATATGGATAGATAATCCAAACAGAAAATCAATAAGGAAGTAATATACTTAAATGACACTTTAGACTAATTGGACGTAATTGACATTCACAGAGCCTTTCATATCAAAACAGCTGTTTATATAGTGTTCTCTAGTGCACATGGAATATTCTCAAGGATTGACCACATACTGGGACACAGAGATAGCCTCAACAAATATATGAGGGTTGAAATCATAGCAGCCATATTCTCCGATCATATTATTTTGAACCTGGAGATCAACTGCGAAAAGAAAGCGGGAAGAACCACAAATATGTGGAAATTAAACAACATGTTACTGAAGAATGATTGGGTCATAGAAGAAATAAAAAGAGAGATCGATAGATACGAAGAAATGAATGATAAGGATAGTACAACATACCAAAACTTCGGGGACAGCAAATGTGGTAATAATAAGTTCTTATCATTCATCAAAAACATACCAAAAAATTTCCAAGACCAGATGGCTTCACCAGTGGATTCTAAAAAAACATTCTGTGCACTCCAATATTCATGGCAGATTTAATATTCAAGAAGATTTAATACCTACTCTCCTCAAACTCTTCCAAAATATTGAAGAAGAGGCAATACCTCCTAACACATTTTATGAGGCCAATATTATCCTGATAGCAAAACCTGGTCAAGATAACACATAAAAAGAAAGCTACACACCAATATCTCTCATGAGCACATATGCAAAAATCCTAAATAAGATGCTAGTGAACCAAATACAACAACACAGTAAAAGACTACACACTATGATCAAGTGGGTTTCATCCCAGGGGCACAGGGATGGTTTAACATATACAAATCGATTATTGTGATACACCACATTAAAAAATATAAAACAAGAATCATATGTTCATATCAATAGATGCAGGAAAAGTATTTGACAAGATACAGCATCCATTTATGATTAAAACACTTAATAAAACAGGAATGAAGAAAAGTACCTTAACACAATAAAGGCCATATATGACAAACCCTCAGCTAATTTTATATTTAACAGTGAAAAACTAAAAATATTTCTTTTAAGATCAGGAATAAGACAAGGCTTTCCACTATCGCCACTGTTATTCAATATAATATTGGAGGTTCTAGCGAGTGCAATCAGGCAAGAGAAAGAAATAAAAGACATACAGATACGAAATGAAGTCAAACTGTCTCTATTTGCAAATGACATAATGCTCTAAATAGAAAACCCTAAGGAGGAGAGAAATATGGTGGAGTGAAAGACGTCCTCAGATCTCTCCTCTTGATACAATAATAAGCTGAACATCTAAAACTCAAGAAAAACACCAATCCTGCACATCAGCACATCTGAGTGTGAGGTCTGTGCATAAAAGCTACCACAGGTCAAAACCCCGGGAGTCCAGCAGTAGATTGGGAGAAACAAAGAAGCTGCCTCTCACAGCTGGAGCTCCCTGTAGGAGGAGGAGGGAGAAGAAAAGGCACAGCAGGTTCCCTGAACAGTCCTGCCTGGCAGAGCTATGAGCTTCACGAGGCCGATGGCAGAGCCCATGCATCAGGGCAGAAAGCAGAGAAGTGGGGATGGCAGAGAAGTGGGGAAGGCAGAGAAACAACAGTTGATTTTTACTAGCTGTGGTTGTAAACGCAGGCTGAGCAACAGCCCCATCCCTTCCAACCCAGAGGGCCTCTCCCCCCATATACTCCAAGACCAAACACTGTGGAGCCCCAAGAAAATCTGAGCAAATGCTACTGAAACTCTTTAACACTGACAAGGACTGAGACTGAGGTTATCGAGCGTGTTGAATATCGATAAGAAGAAAAAAGGCATTATTAAGACTTTATATAAAGCAGGGATCCAAGAGTATTAGTCGCCACCTACTGGAAACAAACAAAAAAATGCCTTCTTTGCAACAAGCTAAAGAGAGACCTTTATATAATAATTCTTCTTTCTGCAGAAAAAGCAGAATACACTTCCATTAATGCCCAGACAGAGAAATAGTCCATTAAACACCATGAACAACCAAGGTGACAAGGCATCTCAGAAAAAAAAAAAATGAGAAAAATCTCCAGAAAATAAGTTTACAGACATAGAAATATACAACTTAAATGACAGAATTCAGGATAGTACTTCTGAAAAATCTCAATAAGATCTGAAACAAGTCATATCAACAATTTCAGGAATTGAAAAAAAAACAATTAGATGAGCAGGATGAGTTCTTTAGCAAGGAGATCAAAACTCTCAAAAAGAACCACATAGAACTTCTGGAGATGAAGAACACATTGCAAGAGTTGGAAAGTGAAATAGCAAGCTTGGGAAATAGTCGGCCAAATGGAGGAAAGGATCAGTGATATTGAAGACAGAAATCTAGACATAAACCAGAAGGAAGAAGAGAAAAAAAAACAAAAATTGAAAAATAATGAGATAAATACAAGAAATAGCTGATACCATCAGGAGAAGAAACATAAGAATAATGGGCATTATTGAAGGCAAGGAAAAGGAACAGAGACTAGAAAGCATTTTCAGACAAATAGTTGAGGAATGAGCTGGAGCTTGGAATTCAAGAAGTCAGCAGAACATCTAATTATCTCAACCCAAAAAGGCCTTCAACAAGACACATTGTATTAAAATTATCAAAAATCAAAGACAAAGAAAGAATTCTCAGGGCAGCCAGAGAAAAATGACAGTAACCTATAAAGAAAAAAACATTAGATTATCGTCAGACTTCTCAGTACAAATCTTACAAGCCAGAAAGGAGTAAAATCAAATAGTCAAACTATTAAGTGAAAGGAACTACCAGCCAAGAATAAAGTATCTGGCAAAGCTCTCCTTTAGATATGAAGGAGAAATAAAGACCTTTCCAGACATACAAAAATGGAAGGAATTCTCTACTACGAGCCCTGCATTACAGGAAATACAGAAAGGAGTCAGTTTACCTAAAACAAAATAACAAAAAATGTTTGTTGAGGGGGAAATAGTAATAAAGGAAAGGCTACTCCATCAAAACACTAATCATTTTAATATATGACTTGAAATTCCCCAAGCTCCTCTCATGAGCCACATTGGTACTTATTAAATTCATGTCGGTCCTTGTTGAGTTTCACACTCCTGAGACACTAGTAAAAATATATATTTCCATGGGTCTGGTTATTTCAGGCATATGTAACTGGCAAAATCCACTTGTTCTGTTCTTAACAAGCATCATATTTGCTAGTCGAAATGTCGGCAGCTGCTCCTAGAACACGTTTGAGTTTAGTCAGTATTATAGTTGGTACTAGTAAGTTTTGCTTCAAGGAAATGTTACTCAGAAAATCAAATATAATTTGGATATACAGGGGTTAAAATTTAATGGGCAACAAGTAAGTGTTGGATATGGTAAGCAGGCAAGATTGCTAGAGAAACTGATGAACACATGTTTGGGACCAGAACAAAGGCAACTGCCTCACTGAAGTACTCAGGAGGAGCAAAGAAATTGAATTCTAAGAATGCAAAACAAAAAGGAAATTTTGGCATTAGTGTTTCAAAACAGTAGAAAGTCTTTCAGATTTCTGTGCCAAAGCATTTCAGCCTGCCTCACATTCAAAGTCTTTATACTTCCCTTCAGCTGTATTCTCTGTCTCTCCTACCATCAGTAACTTGCATTGTTCAGCTAATTTCAACCTCCTTTCACCCTCTGTATAAAACCAATACAAATCTAAATATCATCTTAGTGAATTTCCCTCTAGAGTTGGGAAGCAAGGAATGAAGTTAGGAGGAGACACAAACACATAGATAAACCTAACAGCCAAGTATCCTATCACAGTTACCCAATTCAATAAAATTCCTGCCTAAGATAACATTTTCTATGCAGTAGGTCTTAATCGCTGCAACTTGTAAAACAATAATTAAAACAAAATACAGTAAAAAATTTATTTAAACAACAATGGCACCACAAACCCACTGCCAGCATTTTTTGTAAAAAAGATAGCTTTTATGTATTTGAACACTGAGAGTCTTTTATACTTTTTGCAATGTCCTTCTTACTCATCAGTTCTAGCTCTTTTCTAAGATTGACATTAAGTTACTCTCTTGAGACCATATTCCATGTCTTTGATTTTTCTCAAAATAGTTTTAATCCTGACGCTTTGCTCCTCCACACCTTGCCCACTTCTTATCCAGGCAGAGAACAGAAAGAGATGCCTAACCAGAGTGAGAAACTTGTGCTTCTTAGAACGAGATGCCAATAAGAAATATTTATATGAGTTTGATAGAAATAAATAATTATAAATAATCATGTAAACATAAAATCAGGTGTCAAACCACATAGGAGACATTTTAATAATCACAGTGTTTATCAAACTCCTTTAGAGAAGTTCTGTTTTATGTCAAATAGAAACCAAACAGTATTGTCTCCATGTGTGTGTCATTTGAATCCTCGAACTTTTGCCTTTCTAATTGACCATTCTAATTATTTAAATTGGACTCGATGCTCTTCAGGAGACAGACATTCCATTACTAACGAATTTTAGTTTTACTTTTTCAATCAAATTTAATTACTATATTGAGCTGCCTGTTTCATCTTCATAGCTTTGTTTCCAGAAAACTACATAGCATAAAACATGCAGTACTCTAAATCATTTTGAAACTATTTCTTCACTTAAAGTTTTAGTACATACAGTCTGTAGGTCTGAGAAACTCAACAGGTTTGCTTTCCCTTTCACTCAAAGGGAACTGGATGACAGGTGACTGATGGCAAAAATTTACACCTATGTAGTAGCTATTCAGACCAGTTGGCTCCAAACTTTTGTCAGTTAAGTTGAAACAGAACATTGTTCAACACTCAATGATTTGGCCAGTTGGCCGGGAAACTGTATAATCATGGTACCAGCAATCTGAACTACATTTGTTAAAGCCTGACCATGCTCATCATATATAAAATGTCTTTGCCTTAGCCAAACCTACATATGTCACTGTTCTTGCAATTTGCTTTTTACTAAATATAATAATAAAATCCAAGAAATCACATCAGTGCAGACATCTAGCCAAGCTAACATTTCACTTGCTCCAATTAATTAACTTTCTAGCTAGTTTAAAGAATGCACAGCAAAACCTTGATTAACTGGCATGTTTGGAGAATGGAATATTGTAGGTAATTGAATTGTCTAACCAAAAGTTGAGCAGAAAGCATTTGTATTGTTTTTAACCCTTATTGAACATTATTTTTAAATGTTCAAGGCAAATTTTCGTAACTGTGATTGTTGTTTCATTCTAGTCTTATAATTGTAACCATTTTTTTTAAATTCTTTTTTTTGTCCTTACAATCTCACTCTCATATTTTAAGTACATAAAAATGTCTTGTTAACTAATTTCTAACTTGTAGATAAACAGTTTGCTTGATTGAGAATGCTATAAACAGACTTCAAAAGGAGCTAACAGTCCTCTGATCCTTTGGTACCCAAAACTTGACTGCCAAATCCTCCCCAGACCTCTACTTAACCAGCTCCAGGTTGCTTATGATCAGGCTGCAGAAGGAGAGTTCACTATGCTGACTGGTATCCTAAAAGAGATCCCCACGCCCTCATTGTTAATTCTTTTGTTTTACCTGCCTCCCCTCCAGGCTGGCCTGAGAAACAAGCCAAAGGCAGAAGATAAAATAGATGGCCTTGCCCCTGCCCCCTCCAGGATACTGTGCTCTCCCTGGGGCTTTGAAATTTCTCCCTTATCCCTTGCCCAGCCCTCTCCCTATAATAAGCCCTGCTTGCAAGTGAAGTGGTAGGACAGCCTTTGTGACAGAATTCTGCTGTCCTCTCAGGATGCTGGCTTTTGAATAAAACAGCTTTCCTTCTGCCAAACTCTTATCTCCCGAGTCATTGGCTCATAGGCAGTAAGCAGCTGAACCTGAGTTTGGTAACATTTTCAGCTCAAGTGAGTACACACAATTGCACTTTTACTGAACAATGATTATCATTTAGGAATTCATGGTCAGCACACTATGCATCAGCACTCTCTCCAGAGCAGGAGATGAAAAATTAGAGTGTCTGAGATTGTGGTTTGACCTAGAAACATTTCCTGGGAGCCATTTTAAAAATGAATTCTTAATACTAGCTTGCTAGGGTTTTAGCCTGTTTCTCTCCCAAATATGTTGATGTTAATGATGATGACAATGATGATGATGATGATGTAATTATGTATTTTGACTGATTAAGTGTTTTAATGAAGTAGAGTCTGCTAAAATACTAACTAGCTGATTAACCTTTGGCAAATAAGAACTCATACATAGACTCTAAGATCTAAAAGGAGTTTAACATATTTTTACAGAGGGGAAACAGAGATTTAAGGTAAGTGAAAGTGACTTAACCAAAGTCCCACGAGTAATCTTAAAGCTGAACTGCACATCCAGATTTCCTATTTCA
Source organism: Pteropus medius (assembly GCF_902729225.1). Classification (NCBI taxonomy): domain Eukaryota; kingdom Metazoa; phylum Chordata; class Mammalia; order Chiroptera; family Pteropodidae; genus Pteropus; species Pteropus medius. The sequence goes on from NW_024348530.1 coordinate 815,163, forward strand.
GAATTCAGGGTTTGAGCTATACACCCACTGCCAACAATAAGTTCTCTGGGGTTATGTTTTCTTTTCTTTCAAACAAAAAGATTAGTCTTGAGGATCTTAAATGTCTCTCCCAACCCTAAACTTCTCGATTTCTTCAAATCAAGATTCTAATTACTATACCTGATTTAGAATGCTTTTTTGTTTGTTTGTTTGTTTGTTTCTTTCTTTCTTTTTTAACCAATTCAGAGGTATGGGTATTATAGTGACAAAGCACATTTTTGGATTTTGCATAGTACCTCAAATTAGAAGATGCAATGCAGGGTGCTGAAAATTGTCAGAAGCCCTCTTTTATCTCAGAGGTACATTGAAATGGAACTTTGAAAGATCATCAGTTTCCTCTGTCCCATGGCTGATGTTCTTTGATTGCAATGCAAATCTACTTTTTCTGGAATTCCTACTAGTGCTAAGAATTCCTATACATGGAGGTGACAATATAAGCTTCCTTAATATAACATTTTATTATTTTCAGCTGGAGCTCTTTAATTCAGAAGGAATACAAGTAAAAAAAAAAATACTGATTTGACTGCTATGCTCACAGGAAGAAATCTGTCATTTTTCTTTCAAAATTAAAATAACTGAGGTGTTTTCTAATTCATCTTCTGAATATGTTGTCTTAGGCACACACAGAATAAATACTCAAATTACAAGAAAATGCTGCTTTTTAGTGTTAAAAGTTTATCCTTTCACCTTTGAAAAGAGAAAAGTGGGACTAATTGAATGCAGCAGTGTATTAAGTTATTTTGGTTGCTCTTTCCCTGGCCAACTACCAGAGTATTTTAATATAGCATTTTCAAATAGATAAACCCATTGAGCTTTTTCAGTAAAAGCTGTTGTGATTTACTGAGACTGAGCGCTTTTATCACAAAGGTTTTGAAGTTGTAACTACTGGTAATTCTAAAGGATAAGATCTTGTATTTGACTTTATATCAAAACTACATACAACTCGTTTCTTTTCTAAGAATACACCTTTTAATCTTCATATAAATTTATAAAATAGAAAAAGGAAAGATTAAGAGTGATTGTATTTAGCTTCTACAGATATGTATCTTTGTGTTTCTCATTTTATTTTTACCATTGTCAAAACATTCACTGAATAATGCTGAAAATAATAAGTAAGGTATTTCATTATAATGCTTAAAGATGCCATGCCTGCTATGTAAGTCAAGCTGTGTTATATCAGACATCACCTATATAGAATTGATATGTGTCTGACATGATTTCAGCAGTAGAATATTCACATTTATACTACAATAAATAGGATTATAATGAAGGCATGATAATGGGTTAGAGATGATTTCAGAGATATTCACTTTGTTTTACTAAAATTAGTTTATAAATGTGAAATTTATGAGGCAAAATAATAAATTCAGTCAATATCTTCTTTAAGATGTTGTACCCATCTGTCTTTGGCCATAACTATACAGATAGGCAGATAACACAGACTAAAAATAAATTCAGTTTAGGACTTGATCAGTACTCTCCAAGAGACTTTGTGATGATTAACATGTTCCATATCCTCACTGTTCAATATGGTGGCTATTGACTACATGTGTCTAATGAGCACATGACATGTGACTAGTGTGATTGAAGTACAGAAATTTTAATTTTGTTTAATTCAAATTTAACTGTAAATAGCCATTTGTGGCTAGTGGCTACCATATTGAAGAACACAGATATATATTTTTTTCATATAGAATAAAGTCAACCAATCAGGGTATATTATAATTAAGGCCAGGGGTGTATGGGAAGGGGTGAGAACCTGGATTCAGTTTTCCTAGAGATGAATCCTGGACTCCATCACTCACTATCTGTGGTGATTTGGACAAGTTACATAACCTGTATGAGTTTCAAATTTAGAAACTAAGGGCAATAATATATTCCAATCTCATAGGACTGTTCTGAAGATTTAGTGATATAATATAAGTGAAACCCATAATACGATGCCTGTCATAGTATAAGCACTCAAGACACAGTGGTTTTTATTATTATTACTTTTTAAAAATTTAAATGGAAACTCAATTTTAATTAGCAGAAATTATATATAATTTAGGAAATTCATATTGCTTTGCTTAATACATGCTTAATAATCCAAGTTAAATATTTTTTTAAAAATTCCTTTGTACATTCTTTCATAAGCATTCATCTAAACCTATTTTGACTGAAACACCCACTAGTCCTGCAATGATAACAGTAAACCACTCTTTGTGTAGTAGTAATTTTTTAAATGATTTTCAAATTTAAAAGTAAATGGTGAAAAATTTGGAAGTTACCCCCAAGTCCTCCATCCAAATGCAAATCTTTTTTTCCACCCCCTTTCACAGGTGTTTTTTTCACAATTGCGTGTGCATTGCATGTGCAATGGTCTATCTGTTGTAAAGGTGGGCTGTGAGGTATGCTCTGAATGACCTGGAGCTTGGCGGAGTGCAGGCAGGATCCAGCCTTCAGGCACCATGAATGTCCACACTTCCTTAGGCTATAGTAGAAGCAGCAGTAGGGGTCTCCCACTCTCCGACCTTTGACATTACTGAGCTTCAATGGATTAGTGGGTAGTTGGTATAACCTTGGATTGAGAGTCTATTAGGTGCCAATCAGACAGGAAACTGACTTAATAACAGAGCCAAAAGAATAATTTTCAGGTATGCATTCCTGAATTACCAGCACTGTTCTAACAATTTATCAGGTGAACATATGCTCAGTATATAGAATAGAGACACCAGCCAGACATACTCCTGGGGGTATTTGCACAAAAAATCAGACGTAAGCAGCCTTTCAAACCACAGAGGATCTCAAGCCATTTTCTGGGGAAGCCTTTTGGCAGCCAGAGCAAATACATGATTAAAAAGGCAGATACTTCAGAAGAACACAGTGTGAAGAAGTGACATAGAGGATTATGTTATTATTATTACTTAATCAACTCCAAAACTTCAATTAATTTTGGATTATATAGTTAGTTTTAATGTCAATAGAGATGTTTCAATGTGTGTCAACTAATAGAAATAGAATGGAAAAGAATAAAAAGGTCAGGCAGATTAGAAAATAATTCAACTTTTCTTCTCCCCATGATATATTATGCTAGGATGGAAAATTGAAAGGTCACTTCTTATCATGGCAGTATAGGAAGTTTTGATTAAAAAAAAAAAAAAAACAGATGAAATCCAAAGGATTTTATGAACCATGAGAGGGACAGGAGTTTTCACATGCTATGGTGAGAGGGGCTCTGAAAATATAGTAAACCAAGGAGAAAAAAAAGGCATTATAAGTACTTATTTTAGGAGGTTCTACAAGAAACTTAGTTATTTTATTTATTTTTCTAGAAGCAGCTGCTAGGCTCATGAACTGGTCTTTTGCTGACCAAAAGTTCCATGCCAGACAATAGTATGACACAGAGACCTAGTTTCCCCTAAATATCCCTTTTTTCCATAGTAACAAAATTCTAAATCTTTAACTGAGCTAATAGTCAGTCATCCAGCATAAAGACTGTATGAAGTCATCCTTGCAGCTATTTGTGGCCAAGAGACCAAGTTTGGTAAATGGGATATGAGTGGAGTTAGAGTGTACAAATTATGTCCTTAAAGAAAGGAGTTTTTCCTTCTCTTCCCTTTACTCCTACTTTGTTGGCTAGAATGCAGACATGACAGGTAAAGGAAGACCTCTTTGACCACAAGATGTCCTTCAGAATGGAGGCTGGGCATGACAAATCTACAAGATCAAAGGTCTAAACTATACCAGCCTTGCTACTTCTGCACTTGAATGCATGAGAGAAACAACCTATCTTGTTTAAGCCACTCTTATTTAAGGTTTTCTGTCACTCACAGCCAAACCTAATTCTAACCCATCATAGATGTTCCAGTTTAGACTATATAAACATCTCTTTCCATTGAACAAGAGTTATAAGACAGACTTACTTCAGATTTACCTTTATTAAATGGAGAGAGACACTAATAGAGGGTACTCAAATAAGAATTTAGTGTACTTTGAAACTCATTCCTGTATAGTATTCATGGGATCAGTCAAAAATCAAATAAGCTGCTAAAGAGCACATAAAGAGGGAATATCAATGAAATATAGAACTATGAATGTTACCAAAAATGTAGCACCATCAAATGTAGCATCGATCTAACAGCACTATACATGGAAAGTTAGATTTTTCAGTGTACCTAAGTCTTGCTTCCAAAAAGCTTCCTTTATCTTTAGATGAGATATTTAAATCCATCATGCTGCACCTATAGGCAAAAACATAGAATTTTTTTTTCTGTTGCTTAATTCTAGTTAACGTTTGATGAAGACTATTTACTATAGAAAATCTATTATTGAGCAGACAATACATACTAGGTGGGAGATTGGGGAAGCAATGCAGCCAAAATTCTCCTAATAATTTTATCTTATTAGAATGAGAAAGATTCCTTATAGCTATTCTTCGAATAATCGATATTGCATTTTAGGGGGAGAAGATCATTAATCAGTGCCATTATTAGGATAACTCAGTGGTTTTAAAATTCAACAACTATTTAGTTTATTATTTTTTAAGAACTAAGAACTTGTACAGTTTGTGGGTAAAGTACTCCCACAGGCCTTAAAAAGAAATCAATACATTACTCCAAATTAATACCGGATTCATTATTCACGGTGCAGTGGGTACTTAATTTTCAAGAGCCATGTGTGAGTATTGACATTTCAACTATGCAGACATAACTTTATTTACTGTAGTAAGAGCATATTAATGTTGATTTATTTAAATACTTCTGTGAAGTGGCAGTTCAGTTTAATCAAATACCAACCTAATTGGGTTATGTTTGATTTAAAAGTTTCAAAACACTTCTATAAGATTTGTGAAAGTCTGAATTTAGAAAAGTTATAATCATTAAAAATTTATATGATGTGCTGAAGCTATACTGAGTTTAGTGGCAGATTTCCAAGCAACAGACCTTTTAAAAGACTAATTGTCTGTGACTATGTAATTCCCTCTGTGCTGAGCAGGCCTTGCCATTGACTTGGAAATGTTAGAACACTGCCCAGAGCACAGACAAGGAAAATAATGCTTAAAATGTAGAAGGGGAAAAAAGAGTATTCCTGCTTGTTTGCATCTTCCTTTCTTTTTTATTTCCCAACTACACATCCTACAATTGTCATAGTGCCACCTAAAATTGTTTTAGAATGTATGTCAGCATATTCAGAAATTCACTCCTCATGATTATTTTCCAGATATGCCATATCTTACAAACACAAGATGAAAATTGAAAAAAAATGCAATTATTATGAGAGAAGGAAGATCCTCATAAACGAATTTTCAGGATTCTCTTGGACAATTTTTCATCTTATAGGCAAGGTTTTATTGAGGGGAGGGGGCAGAAAGAAGTTCACAGGATGAAAAAGAATTGTTGAATAAAATAAAAAGGAGAAATGTTTGTTTTCATCAAGGGTAATACAAATTCCCTGTGCTTTAGATATTATTCTCCAATTTTCAGCCTAGATGATGGAATCATTAAGTCTCTTAAACCTGTAGTACCTAGCAGGATACCCACTAGCCTAATAACATGTGGTTATTCAGAACTTGAAAAGTGTCTAGTGCAATCAAGGAACTACTTTTTTAGTTTCGATTTATTTTTATTAATTTAAATTTAAATTGCTACTTGTTGCTAGTGGGTACTTTTTGGACAGTGCAGATCTAGCAACATGATTAAATTCCATTTCTTTTTCTTTTCTTTTCAAGGATACTTCATAGGTGGTGATGCAAACATGGGTTCCTCTAAACCTATACTGTCTAATATGGCAGCCAGTAGCCACATGTGAAATTAGCACATGAAATGGGCCTAATCCAAATTAAAATACACTGTAAGTGCAAAACACATACTGGGTTTCTAACTATTAATGTGAAAAAAAAAAAGAATGTGCTATATGTCATCAATAATTTTTTATATTGATTACTTGGTGAAACTACGGTTTTTAAATATGTTGTGTTAATTTATTAAGTTTAATTTCACCTGTTTCATTTTACATTTTCAAATTTGGCCACTAGAAAGTTTTAAATTAAATAGATAACTCACATTATATTTCTATTGAACAGTGCTGCTTAAACAAACCAGGTCAATGATTTAGTTCACTAAGCATGAAAATATATCATCAATGCAAAAGCATTGAAGTAGCATTACAAAATTTTGCAATTCTTTGACTGATTACTCCATTGTTAAATGAACTCTTTCCTTACCATGTATTTCATGATACATGTCATGAAAACCTCAATAACTTATGGGGAACTAACTTGACCCCTCATAGTTATCATTCCTCCCTCCTTTACCAAGACTGTCACAATGGATACTCTTACTGGTGTGCTGTCTCCATTCCTTCTTCTGCCTTATTGTCTCCTTACCTTCTCATTTCTGCAATAGCATTGGTCTCATTGGTGGCCTGTGCAGCTGTTTCTAAAACAGATTCTTCAGGCTGTTGATCCACCATTCTTGTATTGGATTTGTTGTGTACCTGCCATCTCTTTTTCTCTCTTCTCTTTACCCTCAACCTATTTTAATTCCCAGAAAGATAGTTTCTTTTCTCAGATTAACCATGTTTTAAGCATGATTTGGCAACATAGATTTTCTATGATGTCATGTGATCTTTCTTGTTGATGAAAACTGATATTGTTTTTCAGTTAGCATTTTCCATCATATTGTCTCTTTTTTCAAAGATGATTGAATCAGAGGAGACTACACAGCCTGCTCACAAATCCTAAAGTGCTCGCACTGAAAAGAAGTAAGCTAGAGCTGGCACTTTAAAATAAGAAAAGCTCTTTTTAGAATAAAAGACAAGCAGATGAGGAGACATTCACACTTAACTACTTCTAAAATCTCTCTAGAGCATAGGAATCCTATATCATTAATAGCTGGATTAAAAACCATAACTCCCAAGCTAATATCAAGAATTATCAACCAGAAGGAATTATTTCAGAACAGTGAATTCTCCTCTTGCCAAAAATAAATGAAAAATAGATTAATTATTGAAAATAAAAGCCATGTTCTGTTTTTATTGGCTAAAACAGCATACCAATCTAACACAGAGTAAAATGGCATACCAAACATATATTGAGAGTTAAAAATTACTGGAGGTCTGAAGGAATAAGGAAGCCTGAAGAAAATATAAGTTATCAAAGTTCTGATATTTTTGCCATATGAATGTATGGTGTCTATTGAATGTGTCATCTTCTAAGCCAAAAATTAAAATATTTATATTAAGTTCCATCTTCAAAAAAAGAATTCTCTCTATATACGGGGATTATGCAACTCCCTGCATATGGTGAGAAGGGAAAGGCACCAGCAACAGCCCCTCATCCCCCTTCTTCCCCTGTCATTTATTATTCGTTATCCCTCCTACACACACACACACACACACACACACACACACACACACACACCTTCTTTGGATAATTTAGAAAAAGGAGTCCATTAAGGTAGAGATATTACCTGGGAGGAGAATTACATTAAAGGAATCTCAACTTTTACCACTTGAATTAGGTTTTCAGTTCCAATTTCATAGCAGGGAACATAGTTCAAGCTGGATGGAAATCTAGACAGCCATGGGTTTTTTAGGTATAGGAGGGCGATATAGGTCTGGATGAGGAATGCTTCTTCACATCTGGAAGGAGCCATATCAGGAAACTTCAGATATTTAGGAACAAAAGGAGAGGACAGAATGAAGATGATGATCATGTGAAAGGATGTGATCTGACAAATAGATGGAAGAGAGAAGAGCAAGGGAGATGAAGAAATGCCCCACAGACAAATAGTTTGTGTTGGCCTTTTACTATGTTTGGCACCAAAAAAAAATTGTTTTAATGCTTTTGCAGATAAATGAAGCAGTGTGGAGAATGGACAATGAAAGATGAACAGCATCTAATAGAGAAGCAATTAGTAAGAATGTAAGAAGAAATAACATTGTGTTCAAACCTACCAGTAAACAAGACTTGCACGTCATTTTGATAGTCACCAACCTGTTATACTGAAAATTATAACTGAGGTTCTTATGAGTCAAGCATAATTTATTTATTGTTAGAATGCACTGGATAAAACACAGGGACTGGATAAAGACAGGAATGAGAGGCAGAGAAGAATCAACCCTTGGATTCACCAGGAGGCAAGAATTGGGTTCAGTCTGGAATTTCAGAATTACTGCTAGTGATGTCTGTAAGCATTGGTAACTGAAGTTTTTAATTAAACACTAAGAACCAAATAAAGATAAAGGCATAAAAGTTATAACCCAGGGAGAAATTAAGACCAGGAAGAGAAGAGAATCAGAACGCCTCCCATCCCACTCTGGGAAATGGGGTGAGGGTCAGTCATGGGATATAAAAAATTTTCTCCTGGGTCACACTAATACTATTTATGGTAGCTTTCAATTCTTGGTTGCTTCAAGATATATTTGCTCTCCATCTATTTTTCAGAAGAAGCACATATGTAAAGGCCATGCGACATCCAAAATAAAAATAGCCATATATCTGTGGCAGGGAATACATTCACCAAATTGAATTTTAATGACAGTATAAACTACCCCCATGAGTAACTTGATCACTTTATATACTATGGAGTCTATGAGGGCCTGGAAGTCTGAGTGTATTTACTTTCTAAGTAGTATCTAATTTAATGAAGGAATTGCCAAAGCTCTGGTAATATTTCGACATCATAATAAATAGTGTCTATTATGTGTAATCTGGGGAAAAGAAAGTAGTAAAGTTTTTCATAATAGGCAAATTTTCAAAGTAGAAGGCATCAAAGTCTATTTAGTCAAATTTAATACTTTTAAAATTAATTTTAAAGTAAATTATAAATGCACATACTTTAAAAAGTCAACTAGTACTGCTAGAATTATAATGAAAAGAACAGTCTTCTGCCTCATCCTCTCCAAAATCAAACCACATCCAAATCTTTGTTCTGTTTCTTCTGGTGTTTACCTCTATATATTGAAATTATACACTAATACAGTTATTCTAACATTTTTTTGTTTTTAAATAGATTCTGCTGATATCCTATTATAAGATGAGAATTCATCTTTCCTAAATGCCCCTCTCCACCAAATGCATATACCGTATTGGGTTAAATCATTTCAGTATTTAGATTATTATGACAATATAACATTATTTATAGCTGAACTACCCAATTTATTATGATTAGCTGTCTTTTCTTGTGTGACTTTTTTATTTTCCGGAACTCATTAATTGACTCATTTTTTTCCTTTTTTAGTTTTCTATGTACCAATAATTAATTCATCTCCAAATTCTCTAAAGAATTAAAAACTTCTTCTGAAACTCATTCAGATATCAGTATGTTATCAGTCTTATATTCTTGAAGGTATCTTTCTGAGAACTCTCTGTCCTCTTGCTCCAATGTATACTGTGGTAGAAACCTGGCTGCCACATTTTTGGAGCTGAGTATGGAAATGGGATCGAAGCTTTTACTATTCAATATGCAGATTTTCTCATATTTCCTCTGTTTTCAGTATAAGGCATCTGCTCTGTTCTTATTTGGGCCTGGTGTCCCTGAGTGCAGAGCTTCAGTGGTTAAGCCTCTCCAAAGAGTGAACCCGAAGTCTCCAAGAGGAATTCTGGTGGCAGAAACAGTTGTCTAGGTGGATAGGATGGGAAAGAGATCTGAGACAGGGGTCTAACTCCTTGCTTTAAAAACATGTCATCAGGATGCCAGTTTTCAGTCTTACCCTACTGCCCTGCCTGAAGAAGTAATTGATATTTCTAGGTTTTGGAACTTTCTGGGGTTCTATGGTAAGAATGAAATTGTTTCTTGCCTCCCCTCTTCTGTAGACTTAGGTTTCATATATCCAAGTTCCGTTGAGTAGGTGTAACACACTTGTCCATCTGCTTTCCAACTTTCAAATTGTTGTTGCCATCTCCTGTCTGCTGTCATCTCCCAGTCAGTGGGGTGTTTTTTTTTTTTCCTTTAAGTTATACATTAAAAAAAATTATTTAATATCATTTTAGTGGAGTTAGAAGATGGAATGGAGATATGTGCTTGTGTTCAATGCACTATGTATAAGCTCATTAACTTAAAAATATGAAACTATTAAGACCTAGGAATCAAGTCCACAATATTTGCAAATGACAGAACCAGGTCTAGAGGGAACTCAGAATTCCTAAGTCTTGGTTCAGTGTACTTTTCACTTATGCTGGCGACTTCCTCAGATGCAAAGACTGCTATCTTCTTAATTGTTTTGACATTCTAATAAGTGTTTAGAGCTTTCTATCAGGTAGTCCAAGTATAAGGTTTAATATATTTAGAGGCCTGTATATTACAGTTTGGAATATTGCTTTAAGAGTGATTTCTTTTGCTAATTTTTAAACAATATTTAGGTATTCCGAGGAATACATAATTAAAATACTGTAGTTGAAATTAGCCAATAACTTCAGAATCTTAGTTTGTTGTTACTCTTTAGACTTGGCAACTTCGAAGAGATTATAACTCTTCATTAATGTGTAAACTGTGTCTCTTCAGGATGAAAAGAACAATCTAAATATGAAGCAGATGAACTTCCATTGTGCTGTTTAAGAAGTTCATGGCAATTGCTTCCCTTTCACTCGAACTTGTAAAAAAGCAATGGTATTCGTGGATGTTTCCTAGAGAACTAGAAAAATGTTCAACTGCCTCCTGAGACCATATTGAGTATGACTCTGTTTCTACATTGGACAGATCTTGGGAGAAATCATTTAGACTATGGTATCAAAGCAATAACTGGGTAGAGAAGGGGATGGAAAGAGAGGAGGGACTTATTTCACTATCCCCATAAGAAGGTAGTGAAAGAGAGGGAATGGAAGAAGGGATTGGGAGTTGGAGACTGGCTGCCTTCATACCTAAACAAAAGGTTTCAGGACACTGCTCCCCAAGAATGGGTTCCAGGTTAGTCACCATATCGATCCCCAGTCTTTGGGATTGTTGAGCAGAGTCTGAGACAGCCAGATTTCCTGTCTAGTCACCTCTGATATTCAGTGAGTTGCACACATATTTTACTTTCTATGTGTTCTGATGTAAAACAAAAAAAGTTGGAATAATTATCTTTAAAAGATAAAATGATAACTACAGGACATAAGTTGACCCAGAATCCATTTATAGGTGTGTTGGGAAACAGAGGAACTGTAATCACCATTAAAGGCACACAAGATAGTGTTCTTGACTGCTGTGCAGGCTTAGAGTTGAGGATGCTTGTGATCTTGCATAATAGCCACTTGTTTCATCAAATAGAGTTGGTTTGCCTTTAAAGGACTTTTCATGACTTACTCCATATATTTATTCTAATATTTCCATTGCATCCTCTCTGGTTTCTTTAAGTGTAACATAATTATTCTTAGTTACAGTCTCTTTGTACCTTTTATTAAGCTGAATCAATATTTTGCTAATGTTTGCCCATTTGGAGGTATTTGCAGATCTTTAGACCTCCCCCTAAGCCAAGTTATACATAGTTTGTTCCTTTAATTATCTACCTCTTCTGAGTCTTTAAACAAACAAACAAAAAAGCCTGTTTTTTCACACTGTTGAAATGTGACATTTTTCCTTAATATGGCATTGTAGTTTATAGGCATTGATCCTATCTTATATTTATTACTGTCTCCTTTAATCTTCTACTTTAATTAAGTAAGAACTGGATTCAGAAAGATAGATTTTAAGTGACATGTTCCTGTAGGGGCACAAAATGCAGATAGAAGGAACTGGAAGTTAATGCAAGATGTAGATAATTAGTGGTCCAAAATCAGGAGAAAGGACACTGGAGGTTTAGTTACTAAACATGTACCTAGGAAGAGATTCTATAGCCACTGTACTCTTCCACCAAAGTGGTATAATGGTATAAAACACCAGGAAAAACAATGGTTTAAGAACATATGGATGACAGGATCAGGTGCTACTGTGATATTGAGTAAGATGAAGATAGATACATTACCATTGGATTCTGCATCATGGTGGCCATTAATGACTTTAGCAAGAGTTGTTTCCTTTGATTGGAATGGACAGAAGCTATATCGGAATGAATTGAATAGCAGAACTGTAAGCATGAGGCTCTGGGTCTATCCAGAGCAGAGGAATAGGGTTTGGGCAATTAGTTGGGGATCAAGTACATTTTAAAAAGATGGAAAACCCTTGACTACTTTCTCTGTCTCATGGTCATATTTTCCTACAGCTTACTCTAATAGTTTTCACTATATTCTTAACAACCCTTATGACAGCATGATACTTGTAGAGAATTTAGCCTCAAAGGGAAGGCGTATACTGCTTGTTCCACCCCTCACTATGTTCAAAAGCCAATTAGAGGTGTGAAATTGAAGTCAAAGAGTGTGAAAACCTCTTTTAAGGAGTTTTTCCATAAAAGAGAGTAGAGAAATGGGGCAGTAACTAAGGGAGAAGTGAAGGTTGAGAAGTTTCATTTGCTTATTTATTTAATATAGAAGAGAGTAGAGCATGTTTGAATGCTATTGGAAATGTCCCAGTAAAAAAAAGAAAGAGAGAAATCGAGGAGGTGGAATCCAGAGTACAAAAGGCAGAGCTGGTCTTTGATGGGGGCTTGAAATCTGCAGCCATTGTAATATGATGGAAAGCTGAACATGGCTATGGATTCAGGGATAAATATCCCTTAGATGGCTGCTTAGAAAGATTTTAGTGAGATAATAAATGTGAAACTCCTGGCCTTTTGACTGGCATGTAGAAGGAACTTGATGAATATTGCTCCCCAGGCCCTCTGCTCATCCTGCCATCTTACACTATCTTGAATCCAGTTCACATTCCAGTCTGGCATTGCTGGTCCCCTGTAACTGCCCAACCTTTCATTTCTCTCTTTGCTGATATGAACCTTCACTCTTTGAGGCCCATTCCCTCCACCCCTGGTCAGCACCACACAACTTGCTCAGTTCTCCTCTACAAATCACTATCACACTATGCCTCAATTTTCCTGTAGCCTTTCCTAAGTAACATCACCATCTTCCATACCATTTCACTCTTTTCCCTTCCAATCCAACTATCAATTTTGATATTTAGATAATAAGTATCTTCTTATAAAGTTCCCACTCAGCCTTCTTAGATTACTATCTACTTGTGCATTTCCTTTTCCTTTCTCTAATTTTCCCTACTCCTTTTATCTTCTAGAAAATTCTCAAGCAATAAATATCAGCAAGTTTGTGCATATTAATATCTGTAAAAGAATGACTCTATGTTCTAGATTTAAGTATTTCCCAGAAGCATATGCAAAGTTAATTGTGAGTTCAGATGGAGTTTCTCCATTATCTCTGATAGGTCTCTATGGTGAAGATAAAATGTAGTAATTCTGTTTTTTTTTTTTTCAGTTTTACTGAGATACAATTGACATATAACATTTTATAAGTTTAAGGTGTAATGTGATGATTTGATACATGTATATATTGTGAAATATTACCACAATAAGGTTAGTTAACACGTGCTTCATCTCAAATTTACCATTTTGTTGTTGTTGTTATGGCAAAAACATTAAGGTTTTACTCTCAGAAACTTTTAAGTATATAACATGGTATTTTTAACTATAGTCAGCATGCTATACCTTAGATCCCTAGAAGTTATTCATCTTATAACTGAAAGTTTGCACTTAACATCTCCCCACTTCTCCCACCCTTTAGCCCCTGGCAACCACCAATCTGCTGTTTCTATGATTTCAGTTTTTTTAATATACCACATATAAATGAGATCATACAGTATTTGTCTTTCTCTGACTTATTTCACTTAGCATAATGCCCTCAAAGTCCATCCAAGTTATCTAAAAGGCAGAATTTCCTTCTTTTTATCATGGAATAATATTTGTGTGTGTGTGTGTGTGTGTGTGTGTGTGTGTGTGAATCACATTTCCTTTATTCACTCATCCATCAATGAACACTTACTTAGGTTGGTTCCAGGTCTTGGCTGTTGTGAATAGGGCTGCAATGAGCATTGGAATACAGATATCTCTTGGAGATAGTGATTTCGTTTTCTTTAGATATATTCTCGGAAGTGGGATTACTGGATAGTTCTATTTTTACTTTTTTTGTGGAACTTTCATATTATTCTCCATAGTGACTATATGAATTTACATTTACAGCAACAGTGCACGAGGGTTCCTATTTCCCCACACTCTTGCCAAAACTTGTTTTTTCTTATCTTTTTGATAATAGTCATTCTAATAGATCTGAAGTATTGTCTTGTTGAGGTTTTGATTTGCTGTTCTGTGATGGTTAGTGATGATCACCTTTTTGTGTACTCATTGGCCAATTAAAATGTAGTGATTCTGATAAAAGGTCTCATTATTTAGATTTCCATGGGTCTTCATTTTCTCCCTTTATATTGTGTATTATTATCACACTCAAGTGTAATAGCTCCAAAAGCACAATCATGGTCAATTTGGGGGAATAAATGTAGAGAGTTCGAATTTATGTCATAAAAGTATTATTGCCTGTCATATTAATGAGATTTCAGGAATCCTTCAACATATGAGTTCTTGACACCAACTGACTCTTTAGGTGGACTGTGATGTCCAAGCATGTGCTGGACCAACAGGTAAATCTTCTCAATAAATCTTATAACTCTTATTTAGTTTTCAAAAAGAAAATGTTTCTGGCATTTTTCTTTTAATTTAGTAAATGGCCCAGTAAGATATCTCACTGATGCCTTTTTGCAAACATGGTATTTCTTTGTCCTGTGTGTATGTGAGTGTATATGTTGTGGGTAGTAGTTGTTGGTTTTGAAAACTCCAAAGTATATGGGATTATTCTACAGAAAAGAGATGTGAGGACTAGAATGAATAACTTAGATTATTGTTTTTATCTTGCTACTAAGTAGCCGTGTAATTTTGGCTGATTAGCTTAAACTTTCTGTGGTTTTATATCTTAGAATCTTAGTGAGGGGATTTGGCTTTGATGCGTGGTTATCTATACCCCAAGATGTTTCAGGGACCCATGTTGTGGGCTGCTGGGAGTGGAGGAAGGAATTGAGCTAACCAAAGTTTTAGAATTAAGAAGCCTTAAGGTGTCTTTCTCATAGATATTAGTTTATGTTATTTTTGTGTTTGCCTCATTACCAAAAGAAAGATAATAGTGCCTCATGATCTTTCATGGAGGCCATGGTTCATGATAGAAGCCATATAAACTGTATGAGATGCTGGATTCAGAAATGAAGGACTCATATACAGAAAAGAAAACTACATTACTATATTAAAGCATCATAGCAATGCTTCATAATGTTTGTTCAGTGGAACACAGTAGATAGTTAACATTGTATTAAAAAGAATAAAGAGAGAATGAAATGCTCAGTAAATGTAGTAGAGTATGAGCTAGAAGGAATCAGGCTGAATTTAATTTTCTCATGGAATAAAAGGCATAAATTGTTTTTAGTATAATCTCTTTATATATAAAGATGCATTAGATGCAAATGGAGTTATATTACATTTCCTTTGACCAGCAAATTCTTTTTTATATTGTATTTGTGAGAATAAATAAGATAATATAAAAGCACTTCAGATTCTTTTGTTTTAATTAACATAAGAGCCATGAGACATAAATAAATATTAGGTAAAAAGGGAATTCAACAGTCAAATGAAGCTGTTTAAACCACATTAAATATTTTCCCCTTATCATACCTTATAGAGACATTACTTTGATGTGGACTGAGAATCTGTTCTTGGTAGATTTTGGTTTAATGTTTGCCATATTTGCTTTAACATAATTTTCTTTCTGAAGAGATTTAGGTGTGTAACACAACATGCTAGGGAGCAGTTATTAATAAGAATCTTACTATAAAATAATGGTAGTATTAGAATTATTAAGTTGAAAATTCAGATAAAAGACAACTGGCAAAATATTTCTAGGACTTTAGCAAAGACAAAATCATAAATATACTTCATAAATGAAAAAAATAACTGAAACACTCAAGTAAAATATAAAGGTATCATAAACAGAACTTGAACAACTTTATTTAAAGACAGCAAATTTGACTAAGTACAATAATAAGAATATGTAAAATATTAATACATAAATATTCATAATGCTTCAGGGGTGTGTATTTACACGTAGGCTCTCTCACATATTTAAATTGAATTCTCCCCTAGTTCTCTAGATTTCTGGGCTCTTCCTTTTAATATGTAATGAAAAGCTCTCAAGTCCCTATTCTTACATAATTGCAGAAAGCCCAGCACTCTTCTCAATATTCCCTTGCATATCCTGGTCATTGTTATTCCCTTTAATTCTGAGTTCCAGCTTCTAGCTCAATTATTTATTTACTTTAGCCATCTTAGCATTGCTATTACTGATAACATTTTTCTCTACACTGATTCATTCTATATGTATAACCTACTTTGCACTAACACAGTGCTTTTGCATGTAATAGACTAAAGGGGGCCTAATGGAAAGGGATCATTATACTGAGTAGGTAGCAGTTTGTACATATTAACTATCAGATATCAGTTTTTGCCATAGTTTTGTATCATTACTGGCCAGCTGTCATGATTCTGGGGCTTATTCTCCCATCAACTCTTTGCCACAGATGCCTAGTTCCTACTCTTGTCTCTTTGGCTGCTTGGTGGAAAATTCGAAATGTTGTTCCTTTTTTGGGAAGAATAATTTAGCTCTTATTTGTTGTAACCTCTACCCTCAGCTCAGAGCCTTTCTTTCATAACTGAAAGGCTCATTAATATGTTTCTCCAAATAAATCAGCTATCTATTCTTCTTCCTACATTGACTATAACAGAAACAGTTGCAGTTATTTAAACAATACCCTTTTCTTTCACAAAATACCTTTTTCCAAATATGAAGGAAAATCGTGGCTATTAATGGATTCCTGAAAAGGTGAAAAGAGAGATTATAAGAAATAGTGACAACAATTTATGAATGAGTTTGCCCTGTAACTAACTTATGAACATCTTTACACATTGTTATTTTTATTATTTTTTGAAGTAACATAATCTAATAAGTTTCATGATGGAATTAATGTGGTTCTTTTGTGTTTCAAGAAATAGAATTAATTTGTTTATAGCTCCTATAGCCCCCCAAAAAAGAAGAAAATGGGGGGTGTATATTGCAGGATTGCTGAACTAATACAAAAATGGAATAATTGTCAATATTAATCTTATGGGCTTTTAAAGATTAACATGAAATTTAAGGGCATGTAATAAATATGCTAAAGCCAATGATGAAGTCTGGTCAGCTGACTGCTTAACAAAAGTAAAGTAGCCTAGCTACTTTAGAGGGCAGAGGAAATGGTTTCCACTTCAAATCTGTTTAAAAAAAAAAAAGTTGTCCTGACAACATCATTGAGAAATAGAGTTATAATTTTTCAAATAAAATCATATTAAAGGATTTACTTATCTTAAGTGCTATTAACTTTTTCCTCTGGTAATAAACAAGGGAGAATTAGAAAATTATGAGACTCCTCTCTTTTCTTCCTCGATTCTACTTAAAGAAAATAAGACTAAAGATTTTTTGAAACTAGTAATAGTCCTAAGCAGGAACAAAACAAACTATCTTAAAAGAGTTTGTGTTTATTATTCCCCTGCATACACAGCAGAAAACATTGTGAGTTCATTTTCAAATGTCACCACAGAGAAAATGGTTGAAAAAGAAAAAGCCTGATTTGATATCAGTAGGCATGAAAACACATTTTAATCCAAAAAAGATAGCATCACTGCTGCTAAAGAAAAACAAAGAAAGAGTGTGAAAAACAACGTAGCAAACTCCACTCTCAAATCAGAAGTTGGAAAGAAGTTAACAAAAAGACAAAAACTAATGAGAATCCCTTGCCAAATTTATAACTGCTTCATCTTTGTCAACATCAATAAGCTATCTTTTTTTTTTTTACCGAACACTGCCCAACACACCTCCCAGAAGCTAATATGTGTTATAGGGAAATTGGACAGAGTGGTAAAAGCTTGCAGCTAATGGTAACAATTCTTTTTTCTTTTGTTTGTAGCATTATATCCCCTCTGCTCAACCAGTGAATATTTCAGAAACCACCACTTGCCCCCAACAACAAAACCAATAATGTCTAATTTTCACAATTCTTTGTCATTAATGCTCACTCTGTGCTTATTTCTGAACTTCTAATGGGTGGGGGAACCTCTAAGTCATAATTTTATGCTCACAACATCATTTTTGCTTTATTTAATCATGCCCTGTTCCACGTACAGAATTTTGTGGTATTATTTCTGTTCACATCATGGTCATACACTGTCTTCTCTTGTGCCATTTTAACCATTGTAAAGTTTAAGTTTTTATCTGTCTACACATGATAGTGACCATAGATAAATCCAGAGGGTAGATTTTTGAAAATGAAAGTGTCACATACATATCATCCAAAGATAAACATGGAAGATGAAACTGCTAGTTTTAGTTTCAGATTTAAGCAGAATTTGACTCTAAGTCTCCTTATGTTGCCCATTGCCAAGATACTTCAAGGCAAAATTGTATGATGGGTAGAGAGCTTTTTGCTTCGGTAAAGTCTAAATGAGAATTTGAATTTGATGCCAAGGGCTCTTCTCATCAATGACCTGTTAGATGCAGGACATTCACTAAAGCAAGGCAAATAATTTCCTTTTGGTTGTAAAATATTCTTTCTGATCTTTGAATCTTATTTTAAAGAAGTATAACTGCCAAATACATGAAGATGTTCATTGTACAGTGTTTCAGTTAATCGTGAGCTAAAATAGCTCTTTGAATATGTTCTTTATCCTAAGCATGAAGTCACTGTACTTGAAAATATTTCAGATAATGAAGATAATTGAAATGGGAAAAATCAATTTTAGGCACTGAAAGTTATAACTAGTAAATTAACTCAAATAATGTCACCCTTTTGAAGTAAACAAGTACTTACAAAAACCACCTGCCCCAATAAGATGAAAACATAATGATGTTACCAAGAAGCTTTCTTATTCAACGTCTGTTCTACATTTTTTATTCTTCTTACCATTTAATTAAGTATTTGGAGAAATAAAATCTAGAATAAAAAAGAAATTTTTATCTCTCTAAGGGTCTGAATTTAATATTATCTTCCAAACTTATCTGATATTCTTTGGAAACCAAATTTAACAAAAGTCAATAGAATAAAACTATTTGGGAGACCATTCCTAGGACTGTTGGTACATTCTTCAACAAATATTTATTGAATCACTCTTTTTCATGGAACACTTGTTCTATGTACTAGAGATTTAGCAGTGAACAAACAAATAAGTTCCCACTATTATAAAAGTTATAGTCTAGCAGAAGAGACAGGCAATAAACAAAATAAGAATTAATTGTATAATATGATTTCAGCTGATGATAATTGATATATAGCAAACTAAAGCAAATTAAGGCACTGGAGCATGGAGCTGCAATTTTAGATAGGGTGGTCAGGGAAGACATCCCATAAGAGGATATTTGAACAGAATAAAGAACGTGAGAGAAGATTCAAAAGTTTCAGAAACCTGAAACAGGGTTCTCCATTTTTCACCCAGTATTTACTGAACATTTATCATGTATCAGGCCAAACCTTCAAAGGGCTTGCAGTCAAGTGGAACAGACAGACACAAAACCTGAGGTATTCTGAATCTAAATACATATTTATATTTTTTAAAAAGTTCCTTATGAGAGAGATTGAGAGAGATGGAGGACTAGGTAAAAGCAGGGTTTGTCTCCTCCCAGGTCCTCATTGAAATTACAACCAAATTATAAAATAATCAACGTGGAGAATCACCTGAAGTCCAGCTGAAGGTAACACTTACCTCTGATAACATAAAGGAGCCACATTGAAGCCGGTAGGAAGAGCAAAGTTGCGAATGGGGCTTGACCTGCACCCACAGGTGGTGAAGGATCACCGGGAGGGGGAGTGAGGCTGCAGAGGCTCTCCTGAAGGAGAAGAGGGGGTGATAGCCTCATCTGGGGGCTCCTCAGCCCAGGGTCCCAGCACAGGGAAGAAGAGATTCCAATAACTCTGACTGTAAAAACCAGAGGGGATTTTGGCCATCTGGGTGAGACAGAAGGAGACTGAAACCCTAGACACACCTTGGAGCGACCCACACACAGGCTTTCTGACCTGCAGACACTCACCCAGGACACCCACAGTGGGTCAGAGGCTCCAATGGGATTCATACCTAGAAAGTCTGCATTTCCTGGCGCCAGAACGAGGGCTGGAAGGGCAGCCACCATTGTGCCTTAGTCCAGGCCCCCTACTAGGTAATCTATAGACCAGGACAGTTTGACTGTGCAGACCCCTCCCACAAGGCCATTAGGAAGCTGCTAGCCTGAGGAAGTCAGCCCTCCCTGCCTAACCTATGGTCTGCCCGGGTCAGTTGTTGCTGGGTGGCTGCCACACCTTGCACAGATTCAGGGCCAAGCATTTGCAGCTGGCGGTCAGTTCTGTGAGCGTGCATTTCCGAGATGGGGTCAGGCAGATCACTGCTGCCAACACAAACTTGAGCAGATCTCGGGGATCTGTGGGCAGATCCCAGGCAGCAGCTGGTCTTCCTATGATCTGGAACTTCTGTGGGAACGTGTGAAAGGCAACCAAAGTTGCAGCAAGACTGAGGCTGTATTGGTCTGACTGCCATTGTCTCCCTGAGACCCCACAACATCCTACCCACAAATTA
>NW_024348530.1:836480-844709 GCF_902729225.1 Pteropus medius
GCATTCAGGCCTAAGGTGGGCAGCAGCTGACCTTGCTACGATTGGAAACTTGTATAGGAAGCTGCAGACAAAGTGCTGGCATATATACTGACATACTGACACTGCAGTGGCAGGGGAAAATTTATTCAATAAACCCAAGAGACTCCCAGGGTCCCTGCACCACCCAACACGCATATGACCCAGAAGCTCTTCCAGTGTCAGAGACTTACAGGCAACTGGCAGGCAGTGTCAGGCCTTGAGGAGCACTTGTCCCTCTGCTAAAATGCCCTAGGTCAGGGACAGGGAATAATCTCACCGCTGCCTACAGCTTTGTCTCTTCCACTTACCTATAGATCCAGCATAGGCAACAACCATCTATGGACCATTTTGTAGTTCCCACCAGGTAGCCCTGAGCAATCAAAGGCAGCAGGTGACCTTGGCCTACTGGGGAGACCCTCCCAAGAGGCTAAAGAGCCAATGCACTCAGAGGCTGGCACTAGACCACAACATAACATTTCTTGACTAGTCTCATAAGTGGTACACAGAAAGGGTGGTTGCGACAAGTAAACATGCTTGCTAGGGCAAATCCCACTCAGTGGAGTCAGCCCCCACACAACTCTTACCCTGTGGGTGCAGCCAATTCCAATAATTACTCATCATATGAGTTAATCCCATCCACTGATGTACTAACAACAAATAAAGGCTTGTGACAACAGAAGATCACATAAAACCCACCCAAAGATCATATACAGAACCTCCAGCATAGGGGAAGAGTGCACCACTGGGCCACACAGGACACCTTCCACATAAGACCATCTGCCCAAGGCTGAGAGACAAAACAAATATTCCTGACTCATAGAAATGAAGATAGAGAGGCAAATAAAATGAGAAAACAAAGAAACATGCCACAAATGAAACAAGAGAAAACTCCAGAAAATAAGCTAAGCGAAATGGAAGCAAGCAACCTACCAGAGACAGAGTTCAAAATAATGGTTATAAGGATGCTCAGCAAGTTTATGAGGAGAATGAATGAGCACAATGAGAACGTCAACAGAGAGATAGTAAGCATAAAAAAGGACATAGAAACCATAAAAATGAACCAGACAGAAATGAAGAATATAGTTTAAAATGAAGAATACAATATAAGGATTCAACAGTACATTGGACAAAGCAGAAGATTGAATCAGCGAACTTGAAGACAAGGTAGAAGAATACACACGATCAGAACAACAAAAAGAAGAAAATAATTTTAAAAAAATGAGGATAGTTTAAGAGACCTCTGGGACAACATGAAGCATAACAATATCCAGATCATAAGAGCACCTGAAGGAGAAGAGAGAGAGAGCAAGGGATTGAGAATCTATTTGAAAGAATAATGACAGAAAACTTTGCTAATCTGGCACAGGAATTAGATATACAAGTTCAAGAAGTACAAAGAGTCCCAAACAAGAGGAATTAAAACAGACCAACACCAAGACACATCATAATTAAAACGCCAAATGTCAAAGACAAAGAGAGAATCTTAAAAGCAGCAAGAGAAATCATAGTGCTTACTTACAAGGGTACCCCCAGAAGAATGTCTGGTGATTTTTCAATAGAAACTTCGCAGGCCAGAAGGGACTAGCAAAAAATATTCAAAGTTATGGAAAACAAGAATCTATAACTACAAATACTCTATCCAGCAAGGCTTTCAATTAAAATGGAAAGTGAGATAAAGAGCTTTCCAGACAGGAACAAGCTTAAGGAATTCCTCACCAAAAAGGCAGTATTACAAGAAATGTTAAAGGGACTTCTGTAAAAAGAGAAGGGGTAAAAAAAAGTAGAAATAACAAATATGAATAATAAAATGGCAGTATCTATGTACCTATCAGTAATCATTTTAAAGGTAGATGGATTAAATGCTCCAATCAAAAGACATAGCGAACCCTAACAAATAAGAAAACAAGACCCATACATATGCTGTCTACAAAAAACCCACTTCAGATCAAATGACACCACAGACTGAAGTAAAAGGATGGAAAAAATATTTCATGCAAAAGGAAATGAAAAAAAAAAGCTGAGGTAGCTAGTGATACTTATATCAGATAAAATAGAATCTAAAACAAAGGCTATAATAAGAGACAAAAAAAGGGCATTACAGAATGATAAAGTGATCGATAAATCAAGAGGGCATAACCTTAGTAAACACACCCAACATAGGAGCACATACATACATAAAGCAATTATTGACTGACATAAAAGAAGAGATCCACAGTAATACACTCACAGTAGGAGACTTTAACATCCCATTGACACCAGTGGACAGATCTTCAGGGAAACAAGGAGCCTAAAAGACACACTAGACCAGATGGATTCGTTAGATATTTTCAGAGCATTTTAACCCAAAGCACCAAAATACACATTCTTCTCAAGTGCACATGGAACATTTTCCAGGATAGACCACACATTAGGATACAAAACAAGTCTCAATAAATTTAAGAAGACTGAAATCATATCAACTATCTTCTCTGATCACAATGGTATGAAAGTAGAAATCAACTACAAGAAAAAAACTGGAAAATACACAAATACATGGAGATTCAATAACATGCTACTGAACAATGAATGAGTTATCAATGAGATCAATGAAGAAATCAGAAGATACCTAGAGACAAATGAAAATGAAAACAGTGACTGAAAATCTATGGGACACAGTGAAAGCAGTCCTAAGAGGGAAATTCATAGCAATACAGGCCTACCTCAAGAAACAAGAAAAAGCTCAAATAAATGATCTAAACTTGCACTTAAAAGAACTAGAAAAAGAGTAGCAAACAAAGCCCAAAGTGAATAGAAAGAAGGCAATAATAAAGATCAGAGCAGAAATAAATGAAATAAAGTCTAGAAAAACAATACAAAAGATTAATGAAACCAAGAGCTCATTCTTTGAAAGGATATAGAAAATTGACAGACCCTTAGCCAGACTCATCAAGGATAAAAGAGAGAGGACACAAATAAATAAAATTAGAAATTACAGAGGAGAAATAACTATGGACTCCACAGAAATACAAAAGATCACAAGGAAATATCATGAGCAGTTTACTTGCCAACAAATTGGACAATCTAGAAGAAATGGATACATTCCTAGAAACATGCAATCTACCAAGACTGAGTCAAGAAGAAACAGAAAATCTGAACTGACCAATTATCACCAATGAAATCGAACCAGTAATCAACCCCCCCTCCCCTGCCAAAAAAAAAATGTCCTGAACTAGATGGCTTTATGGGCAAATTTTACCAAATATTCAAAGAAGAATTATCACCTATTCTTCTCAAACTATTCCAAAATTTGCAATAGGAGGGAAGGCTTCCTAACTCCTTTTATGAGACCATCATTACCTTCATTCCAGAACCAGGCAAAGACTTTACAAAAATAGAAAACTATAGGCCAATATCTCTTATGAACATTGATGCAAAAATCCTCCACAAAATATTAGCAAACCAAATTCAGCAATACATTAAATATTTCATATACCATGATCAAGTTAGATTATTCCTGGGATGCAAGATTGGTTCAATATCTGCAAATCAATTAATGTGATACACCACATTAACAAATTGAAAGATAAAAACCAGATGATCATATCAATAGATGCAGAAAAAACGTTCGACAAAATCCATC
Organism: Pteropus medius; assembly: GCF_902729225.1. NCBI lineage: Eukaryota > Metazoa > Chordata > Mammalia > Chiroptera > Pteropodidae > Pteropus > Pteropus medius. Next base: position 840,118 of record NW_024348530.1, read on the forward strand.
ATCCATTTATGATAAAAACTCTCAGCAAAGGGGGAATAGAAGTAACATACCTCAACATAATAAAGGACATATATGACAAACCTACAGCTAACATCCTACTCAGTGGAGAAAGGCTAAAAGCATTTTCTTTAAGATCAGTAACAAGACAAGGATGCCCACTTTCACCACTCCTCTTCAACATTGCATTAGAAGTGTTAGCCTCAGCAATATGACAAGATAAATAAAAGATATCCAAGTTGGAAAGGAAGAAGTAAAACTCTCGCTATTTGCTAATGACATGATACTACATATAGAGAACCCTAAAGATTCTACCAAAAAACTGTTAGAACTGATCAATGAATTCAGTAAAGTAGCAGGATACAAAATAAATATTCAGAAGTCAGTGGCATTTTTATACACCAATGATGAACTTTCGAAAATGGAAATTAAGAGACAATCCCATTTACAATTGCATCGAAAACTATAAAATACCTGGGAATCAAATTAACCAAGGGGGTAAAAGACCTCTTATCAGAAAATTGTAAGTCCTTGAAAAAAGAAATTGAAGAAGATACAAATAAATGGAAGTATATACCCTGCTCATGGGTAGGAAGAATCAACATTGTCAAAATGGCCATACTATTCAAAGCAATGTATAGATTCAATGCAATCCTTATCAAAATGCCAATGTCATTTTTCAGATTCATATAACAAATAATCTTAAAATTTATATGGAAGCATAAAAAACCCCGAATAGTCACAGAAATCTTGAGAAAGAACAAAGTTGGAGTTATCATACTACCTGATATCAAACTATACTACAAGGCTACAGTAATCAAAACAGCATGGTACTGGCATAAAAACAGATACATTGATCAATGGAACAGAATAGAGAGCCTAGAAATAAATCCACGCCTATACGCTCACTTAATTTATAACAAAGGAGATAGGAATATACAATGGGGTAAAGCCAGTCTCTTCAATAGCATTGGCAAAATCAGACAGATACATGCAAAAAAAAAAAAAGAAAGAAAGAAACTGAACTACCTTCTTACACCATATACAAGAATAAACTCAAACGGATTAAATACTTAAATGTAAGACCCGAAACCATAAAACTTCCAGCAGAAAACATAGGCAGTGAACTCTCTGATATCACTAACAGTAATTTCTTTTTGAATATATCTCCCTGGGCAAGGGAAACAAAAGAAAAAATAAACAAATAGCACTACATCAAACTAAAAAGTTTTGTACAGCAAAAGAAACCATCAACAAAACAAAACAAAAAAAACAACCGATTGATTGTGAGAATATATTCGCTAACGATACATCTGATAAAGGGTAATATCCAAAATATATAAAGAACTCATTCAACTCAAGAACAACAACAAAAACAGTCCAATTAAAAAATGTGCAGAAGACCTGAACAGATACTTCTCCAGAGGAAATACAGATGACTAATAAACATATGAAAAGGTGCTCAAGGTCACTAATTATCAGAGAAATGTAAATTAAAACTATAATGCAATATCGCCTGACACCTGACAGAATGAGTATCATCAATAAATCAAAGAACAAATGTTGATGAGGATGCGGAGAAAAGGGAACCCTCATACATTGTTGGTGGGATTGCAAATCTGGAGGTTTCTCAAAAAATTAAAAATGGATACACCTTTTGATCCAGCAATTGCACTTCTGGGTATTTATCCTCAGTATGGATTTCCCTGGCCCACAGAGTCCCTTAGATAGCCCTGGAGCCACAGCATCCTAGAATTAATATCCACAGTTGTGCTGAGGAAATAAGCACTAAAGGACTGAAATGACAGCTGCTTTGGAGCCCCTGACCTTGCATTACAATTAAGTGCAAATCAGCATTTTGACTTGAGTACATCTCAAGAGATTTGTGGAATGTTCGCATAGGTTATCCGGAAATAATTCAAGTCAGCCTCCCCAAGTTAAATCTAACAATCAGTTTAAAACTGAAAAGAAACAGAACATCAACTTATTTTGCAGTGTGGCTTTGTCTTAGAAACCTGCTGACACTATTCCCATAACCATGATAAATAATGTGGGGAAAAAATGGATTTGCCAAGGCAGGGATGAAACATCTTTAAATGAATGCCTAGTCACCTTAATTTAGCATGAAGTCCTCATTAACCATATCTAATCTATGTTATATAAGAAGTATAATTCCTTTTATCTCTCTGCCTCCTGAGTCACTGCTCTAGTTCACCAGTAGTGTAGGATTTCCCCAAATACTAGCTTATGCTGGAGCATCTCTGCTCTCTGATAATCATTTGGTGAACAGGGAGATTTTCAGGAGTAGCAATAAGAGCTAATACCTATTGAGAGCGTAGATGCCAGATACTAGCTAAATAAAAATAATAGTAGCTAACATGTATTGAGTGCTTACTACATACCAGGTACTGTGCTCTTTTACCTGCATCACTCCGTTGCATTCTCATGACCTTGTGCAGTGAGTACTAATACTATTAATCCTCATTTAACAGATTCTAAGATCAATCTTCCTTCATTAGGTAAAGACATCAGACTTTCTGTCACAGGGAAAGTAACAACAACAAAACAAAACAACAACAACAAAACAAAACAACAAAAACAGCAGCATCAGTAGCGCTGGGCTAAATGCTTGATTGCATTATTCCCTTTAAACCTCCCATTAATACTATGAGCTGAGAAATATTATTATTTCCACTTTATATAGAAGGAAACTGAGGTTTAATAAAATTAAGAAACTGCCCAGAGTCCCACAATAAATGGGGAAGGCAGAACTTAAACACTTAGGTTTCTCTGTTTCCAAAATCTGAGCCCTTTTCCCTAGTCTCCAGGGTCTTCTGTGACTACTTGTCGTCTGCTACATTCAGGAGGAAACCGAAATATTCTTCATATGATTCTCGTAAATGAGCCAAAGATATTTTAAATTCAAAGTCTGTATTAATCATAACTAGAAATTACCTTCTTTAACAATTAACAGTTGAGGTCTGCGATTACTTTTCAGGGAGTCCGTCAACATCGAAATAAGGTCAGAGGGAAATTGTTACTAGTTCTTTCTAGCTCAATTGTCAAAAAATTAGAACTTTTATATTATTGTGTAGCTCTTTTTGGGGGAATTCCCAAGAGTATTTTTGGAAAGCAATAATACATTCCTCTGTTATTATTTAACTATTTATTATGTTTCAAGAAGAGAGCATCTATTACCTACTGATTTCGAGGGTTGGATATTTTATAACAGATGGTCTTTTGTTCACGTCTCGATTCTCCTGACTTTCTAATTGCTAATATATGTGTTACTACTAATTATACCTTAGCAGTAACCTCACTCCAGTAAGAAGGCACTTATGGCTGTTTTTATAGAGCTAGTGTTTCAACTTTTATAGCTTTCCTCATCAACTAGGTTCCAGATGTGATATAAGACTTTACACAATGGTCGAAGGTATAGTTCTCTTCATATTGCTTTGAACAAAGGAAAAATAGAGGGACACTAAGGTAATAAATTAAAAGAGAAGAAAAATTAATTGTGCAAGAAAGAGAAAGATGCTACTGAAGAATAAAATCATATACTGTCATGCTACAGAATTCCATCTTTGAAACTCTCATTGCATGCCTGCCTGGTGACCAGCTAGCCAGAGTACTATAAATAAAATACTTAGCTCAGTGCCTGGGCACATTGTAAGTAAGCCCTCAAGAAATGGTTACAATTGAGATTATCGTGAGTGGCTATTTTTCATATGGCCATACCAACACCTGGCATTTCTTAGCTGTCTCAGTCTGAGAAACTCTAATCTCCTTTTAGGTTACTCCCTCAGTTTACACTCAATGGTCACAGAGGAAATGTAGGAGACCAATATCTTGATGATATTTTTGGGCATAGGAAAAACAGGGGACTTCAGTAACTTGCTGGGAATAAGAAGTGAGTTAGTGCAGAAACTCAAAATAGTGCGCAATATTCTTGACTACTAGTCCTGCTTTTTTGGTATTTTTCCATAGATGGAGGCTTAAAACATCTGAACAGACTAAGGATTTTCACATGCATGCATTATTTTAATTAAATCTCTCCATAATACTATTAGATATTATTGTTGTTACCTCTGGTTTTTAAATGACAAACAGGTTCTGAGAGGTTGCGTAACTTATTCAAGGTCACGCAGCCACGAAATGTCAGAGCAGGCATTCTAATCTAAGTTTCTCTGACTCCAGCGCCCCAGATTTTAAACACAGTACTGCTTCTACCATGTGATGCACATGACTATAGAATAAACATTGGTTAGTTTAGGAGCATAAAACTGTCTAGAGAGGAACATAGATATTGAAACCACTAATTAAAATATATCAGCAATATTGTTCAAAGTAAGGCATATGCAAATTTCAATGTGAGCACAGGAGAAAGCAACACAAGGAAGGTTTCACAGTGGAAATTATATATATATATATCATTTTATTAGTTTATTATGTATTATATATAATAATATATATACTTATAAATACATATGTATATATGTGTATGTGTATATATAATATATATGTATATATAATATATATGTATATATATTATATATAATATATAATATATATCTATATATTATATATACCTATAT
>NW_024348530.1:844731-869013 GCF_902729225.1 Pteropus medius
TATATAATATATAGATATATATTATATATTATATATATTATATATACATATATATGTATACAATAATATATATATATATACACACATATACATATATATGTGTGTGTGTATATATATATATATATATAATTTTATTAGTTTCGAATATACAGCACATTGGTTAGAAGTTTAAATAGTTTATAAAATGATCCCCCTAACTGCTCCTTCTCTTCTCTGGCTCTCCACAGAGCCAATACATTAATGCTAACTGCATTCCTTATGCCATTCTACCCATCCTTGTGACCATCTATCAACTACTAATTTGTACTTCTTTAACTCTTCACCCCAGTGGAAATATTTTTGAGCCGAGTTCTGGGGAAATGTGGGAGGAGGGCATTCTCAGCAAAGGGAATGACACATACAAATGCACAGGAGCACAAAAGAACATCATGTGTTCATTTAAGGCTGAAGTGTAACAACAAAGGGGTAGGAATTAGGATGAGATGAGGCTGGACAGGTCACATCATAAAAAGTGCTTTGCTTCTTTTGAGTCCTAGGCACACTTAAAAATATTCTGAAAAACTAATTCCCTGTGAAGGGTCTATGTCCCACAGCAAACCTGTATGTATTTTAGACCTTCTAGTCAATTTCAATTGCCTTTTAAGGAATGATATTTAAAAATGCAAAGCCTTCACCTAAAGAATGAGTTAATGGTGGTGATTTTCTGGCTCATCATGGGGGTGCTACTTTTGACAGAGAGACATCTGTTGGTAATCCTTTTTGCTGCTTTCAGCAGATTGTCTAAAAGTAAATGAAGGGCAGCTTTCTTTCTTACATTTTTTTTCTGGAACATATGAAATGCTCAGGTGTTAGCCATGTTTTCTTATTTTCTTCCAAGCTTCCTACTATAAACTGTTTTCCTTTAACCTCTATTTTCTATTTCATCTATGGTTTTCTTATTTTTATTTTCATCACTAGACTTGCCTCTTATCCTTTCTTCATGGTCTCTCCCCAACTACTTCTATTTTATTCACACAGCTCTCACCTACTCTCCACTCTCTATTATGCTACTATTACCACCTTTTAGTTTCTTCCCTTTTTTATAGAGATACTTTAATTGCACAATACTCAATCTTGAGTGTGTGTGTGTGTGTGTGTGTGTGTGTGTGTGTTGCTTGGTTCTAAGAGCCAGGAGTCCCCGATGTTTTTAAAAGCATTCACTTTCAAAGAAAAATTTAAAAACTTAAAAGTGCGATCCAAATGCTCAATTATTTCCCTTTGGTTCTGAGGGACCATCAACCCTTCTCACTTAAAACAAAATATGACTTACTTGCAAAGGTTATAGGGTTCTGTTGGTGTGAGTTCAAATTTATTAAAACTACAATTACATTTCATTTAATAAAAGTTCCTTTTTTCTGATGTGAGTTTCACATCTTTACTGGCATTCTTCCTACATCTTCTATAGACCACTAGTTTTGAAGATATACAATTATTAGAATAGAGTTATAAGCAATTGTAGGGAAGAAAAAATTTCCTTCTACACTTTTAGGTTCTCTGGCTGGGCCAAATAATTAAACTGACATAAGACAGGTCAAAAGGAGAGAAATATACATATTTTATTTAATATTTTTACATGCATGCAGGAGTCTTCAAAAGGAAAATAATGATCAAACGAAGCCATTAGGTCCAAAAGCCTATTATATACCTTTTGAAATAAAGAACAATAAATTGTGGGGATGTGATAAGACCAAGGGTCTTGGGCAAGGGGCAATAAATGTAGGACAGTGAGAAGGAAATACATAAGGTAATCTAATGAAAAATAAGGGTTATTTTGCTAGGTTTGTTTCTACAGATCTGTTTGGGCACTGACTCTCAGCTTCTAGTGACAAGAATGTTCTTTTCTCCCTGGTATAGGTACAACACTTTTCTCATGGTAAATTTTCTGACTTACTTTTAGGTAGAAAAGGGGAGGTCAGAGAACACTTCTTATATCTGTTGTCTCTTAACTGCCTTCAGCTCAAAGTAATCAAAGTGCTAAAGCGACATGTATTGGGGTGCTATGTTCAAAACCCTTTCTAAATTAACATCCCAGGCACTTTAGTTCAGGTGACTGAATACCTACTATATGCGTAATGCATACTATGTAAGATTTGTTGAGTATACCATATGAGTCAAGGCAGCTATGTCCTGTCTACCATTAATTTACAATCTAAATAAGGAGATAAATACATGCAACAATTTTTTTTCACTCATTTTTAAATTTTTTAAAAATTTTAATTACAGTTGACATACAGTATTAGTTTCAGGTGAGCAACATAGTGATTAGACATTTACATAACTTATAAAGTGACCATTCTAACATATAACTATTACAATATTATTGACCGTATTCCTTATGCTGTACTTTACATCACCATTACTACTTTATAACTACCAAATTGTATTCTTAATCCCTTCTACCTTTTTACCGCACCCCATCCAACCATATGGTAACCGCACCCCACCCGACCATATGGCAACCGTCAAGTTGTTCCCTGAGAATTTGTTTTTTTGTTTGTTTATTTATTTTGTTCTTTAGATTCCACATATAAGTAAAATCATATGACATTTGTTTTTCTCTGCCTTCCTCCGTCCAGCACAGTATCCTCTAGGTCTATCCATGTTGTTGCAGATGGCAAGACTTTGTTCTTTCTATGTCTGAGTAAATTTCCATCGAATATATGTACCACTTCTTCTTTATTCATTCATGTATTGATGAACATCCAGGTTGCCTCCATATCTTAACTATTGTAAATAATGCTGCAATGAACATATGGATTCATATATCCTTTCGAAGTAATATTTGAGATTTCTTCTGATAAATATCGAGAAGTAAGATTACTGGGTCCTTCTTTGCCTCTTCTTATAGCCTTTGTTTTAAAGTCTCTTTTGTCTGGTATAAGTACTGCTACCCCAGCTTTTGTTTGTTTGTTTGTTTTGGTTTTCTTTGAATATTTTTTTCAACTTTTTACTTTCTGTCTGTGTGTGTCTTTCAATCTAAAGTGAGCCCCTTGTAGGCAGCATATGTAAAGGTATTATTTTCTTGTCCATTCAGCCACGCTATCATTTGATTGGAGCATTTAATCCATTTACATTTAAAGTAATTGTTGAAAAATATGTAGTTGCTGCCATTTCATTTTTCATGTTTTTTATCTTTTTTGCTTCTTCTTCTTAAAGAAGTCCCCCTAACGTATTTTGTAATACTGGTTTGGTGGTCATGAACTACTTTAGCTTTTTCTTTTATGAGAAGCTCTTTATCTGTCCTTCAATTCTGAAAGATAGTTTTACTGGGTGGAGTAATCGTGATTGTAGGTCTTTGTTTTTCATCACTTTGACTATTTTGTGCCAATCCCTTCTGGCCTGCAAAGTTTATGTTGATAAATCAGCTGCCATTCTTATGGGAGCTCCCTCACAGGTAACTACCTGCCTTTCTCTTGCTGCTTTTGAGATTCTCTCTTTGTTTTTCACCTTCGGAATTTTAATTATGGTGTGTCTTGGTGTGGGCCTCTTTGGCTTCGTCTTGTTTGCGCCTTTCTACACTTCGTGAGCTTCGTATGTCTATTTCCTTTGCTAGGTTAAGGAAATTTTCTGTCATTATCTCTTCAAATAGGTTCTCAATTCCCTGCTCTCTCTCTTCTCATTCTGGTATCCCTAGGATGTGAATGTTGGTACACTTGATGTTGTCCCAGAGGCCCCTTAAACTATCCATGGTTTTTTTTAAAATTCTTTTTTTTTTCTTATTGCTATTCTGATTGGGTGTGTTCTGCTACATTATCTTCTACACCATTGACATGATCCTCTGCTTCATCTAATCTATTGTTGATTCCCTCTAATGTATTCATTATTTCAGCTTTTTCTTTTATGAGAAGCTCTTTTGTATTCTTCATGTCTAACTGGTTCTTTTTTATTTTCTATCTCCATGTTTATGTTTCCTTTCTCTTTGTTAAATTTTTCACTAAGATCATTGATAGGAAGATGTTACTATTCTAGAATCCAACTGACATGATACTTTTGTTTCTGGTAGTCAGGAAGCATGGAAACCTTACTGGGTTAAGGTAATTTTCTGTGCTTCTTAAAAGTCTTTTTTAATGTTGGTCTTCTACAGCTTTTCCTAGTACTTACAAAGCTGTATCAGGACAACTGTTCCCTTCCACCATGAAATATGGCCCCCAGGATAAAACTCTTAGATGCTGCTCTTCTTCTGGCATATCTAGGAGCTCAAAAGGAATGGGATTAAAGCTGGAATTTTCTCTCAAGGTTGCCCATAACAGTGGTTTTTAATTTTCTCTGGGGACATAAAGTGTTTGAGACTCTGATGGAAGCCATGGAAAGTTTTACATACATGCTCTCTCTTTTTCATTTAGTTATAGTTTACATATAATACCTTATTGAATTCTTTCCCATCAAGTTGTATTTGGGTAATTGATGCAGGTAAAGCAAGGATAATATTAAGATCTGCACTTCAGTGTTCTCAAACCAGTGCACATCACAATTACCTGGAGAGAATGATCAAAATTAATATTTCTAGGCCCTACTCCCATGAATTTTTAGCATGTGTACTAGGTTATTTGGATGAAGGAAGTTCCCTGGACCACACTTTGAGAAACACTGATCCACCATCATCTAACCGGACTGAATAATTTTGACTTGTCATATTGCTCAATGGGTTTTACTATCAGAGTTCAAATCAGAATAACTCATTTCCTTCTTATAAAAGATGTGAATAGGGCAAGGTCTAAGAACCAAAGAAACTACAATGAAAGAAAATATAAAAATGTGATTTTAAATTACAAAAAAATATAAAAATATGAATTTAAACTATAATGAAAGAAAATATAAAAGTATGATTTTGATTGAGTACACCAACCTACCTTGCCTTTGATGAAGTCCTATGTTACCATATAAATTAAAACTTTATAATATTGCATTTTGTCATTTTGTTGGAGTGTATGTGCAAAGCTAGACTTGCCTTCCTGACCAAAGACAAATTCCACAAGCTGGGCTCACACAGTTGGTACTAAGAATGTTTATCAACAATAAGCTCACAGTATGAACATCAATTACTTTTCAGGAACTCATTTATTACTTTAATTAAGGAACATCTGAATATGACCCCTGATCTGTGAACCTAGAAATCTCTGGTGCCTTCACTGTTGACAAACCACTGTGAAGCCCTCCTTGCCATGGAATTTTATTTAATTCCATTGACTGGTGTGAAAGCATTTTTCTTCTTTCCCATATCTGTTAAGGGCTGATTTATGCATCCCAGGGAAAAAAAGGCAGGGATGTTACAAAATATATCTTCCTTGCTCTCATGCTCAGATTCAGACACCATTATTTATAACCTGTATTAATCACTGGGATATCTGTGCCATCTGAGGCATCATTAGATTATTACCTTACAAAAGTGTAGACGAGACAAAACTTGAGGTGATAAAAAATAAAAACAAACAAAAGCATTGTATTCAGAATTCTACTAATATGATGTGAATAAAATGTCTTCAAATGATCTATCCTTTGATTAAACTTAGTTTCCAATTTTTTTTTATTTATTTAAGGGCTATCGTTTTGTTGTTGTTGTTGTTGTTTTGTATCTAGGGATGCATCTTTAAGGGGCATATGAAGTTAGTTACATTGTTTTGTCAGAAGAATCAATGCACTTAATTGTCAGGTGAATTATGATACAATGGTAAATACTACAGCTAATATTAATAGTAGTACCACAAGAATTCCACTTCTAGGTTATCTATCCATGTGATGAGAAAACATAGTCACACAAAGACTTGCACACAAATCGGACTAACTTTGGCTGCCCTCACTGGTGATTCTCAGAGGCCCCACCCAATCTAACTTGTGGACTCACCCAAGCCAATACCAGTGGTTTTTCCATACAAATACCCTGTCATGACTTTTGCTGTGGACTTTCCTAAAATCTCTCGAATGTTCACAAACCCCAAATAATCAGCATCTGGCCTCAGTGTGTCCCATATCTCTTGCTGAGTAGCCTCAAGACCTGCACCAATTACAGTCACCCTCGGTTCCCAACTTGGCCTCTTGAGGCACCCTCTAAACACAGCATGGATGGCAGCCATCTGCAGATTATTTGGTGGCTCATGCCAGGTGGCCCCAGGCCAGGCATAGGCTGTGGCTGAACTTCACCTGTGGCAGGGCTTTCTCCAGGAGGGCCCAATTATGGTATGCCGAGTAGCCTGCTTGCTGGAGCACAACCCAGGGCCACATCCAAGTATGGCACACCTAAAGGACAAATTTGACAGACAACAGAACCCTACTAAAGTGAATCCTGCTCTGTGAGGTCAGACTGTGTTCAACAGCTCCTCTACTGTAGTCATGGCCAGTCTTCGCAACCAATGAGCCCAAGGGTCAATGACCATTTATGTGCACATAACGACCAAAGCTCAACTACAACAAGAGGGCACACACAACATATACAAGAAACACACCTGGAGCACCTGGTTCAGGTGACCAGAGAGATAGCGCCACTGGGCCCCGCAGGACATCTACTATATGAGACCGCTCTATTAAGACCAGGAGACACAGCAGCCTGACTTAATACATAAAAACAAACACAGGGAGGAAGCCAAAATGCAAAGAAAAACAAACATGTCTCACATGAAAGAATATAACAAACCTCCAGAAAAAGAATTAAACAAAACAGAGACAAGCAATCTACCAGATGCAGAGTTCAAAACACTGATTATAGAGATGCTCAATGGGCTTAGAGGAAGAATAGATGAACTCAGTGAGAATTTTAGTAAAGAGAAAGGAAACATAAACATGGAGATAGAAGACATAATAAAAGCACCAGTCAGAAATGAAGAATACAATTACTGAAATAATGAATACGTTAGAGGGAATCAACAATAGATTAGATGAAACAGAGGATCAAATCAATGGTATAAAAGATAAGGTAGCAGAAAATACCCAATCAGAACAGCAATAAGAAAAAAGAAGTAAAAAAAAAAATGTGGATAGTTTAAGGGGCCTCTGGGACAACATCAAGCGTACCAACATTCACATCCTAGGGGTACCAGAATGAGAAGAGAGAGAGAGCAGGGAATTGAGAACCTATTTGAAGAGATAGTGACAGAAAACTTCCTTAACCTAGCAAAGGAAATAGACATACAAGCTCACAAAGTGTAGAGAGGCGCAGACAAGACGAACCCAAAGAGGCCCACACCAAGACACACCATAATTAAAATGCCAAAGGTGAAAGACAAAGAGAGACTCTCAAAAGCAGCAAGAGAAAGGCAGGTAGTTACCTTTGCAGGCCAGAAGGGATTGGCACAAAATAGTCAAAGTGATGAAAAGCAAGGACCTACAATCAAGATTACTCTACCCAGTGAACCTATCTTTGAGAATTGAAGGACAGATAAAGAGCTTCCCAGACAAGAAAGAGCTAAAATAGTTCATGACCTACACACCAGAATTACAAGAAATGTTAAGGGGATTTCTTTAAGAAGAAGAGAAAAAGATAAAAATATGAAAAATGAAATGGCAACAACTACATATCTATCAACAGTTAGAAAACAGTACTCTTACTTATGCTGCCTACAAAAGACTTCAGATCAAAAGACACACACAGACTGAAAGTAAAGGGTTGAAAAAACATATTTCATAAAAATGAAAACAAAAAAAAATAATCTAGGGTAGCAATACTTATACCAGACAAAACATACTTTAAAACAAAGACTATAACAAGAGACAAAGAAGAACCCAGTTATCTCATTTCTGGGCGTTTATCTGAAGAAACCCAAAGTATTACTTTATAGGGACACATGAATTAATATGTTCATTGCAATATTATTTGCAATAGCCAATAAATGGAGGCAACCTGAGTGTTTATCAATGGATGAATGGATAAAGGAGTGGTGGTAATATATACAATGGAATATCACTCAACCATAAAAAAGGATGAAATCTTGGTATCTGCAACAACATCGATAAACATAGAGGATATTTTGCTGAGTGGAGTAAGTCAGACAAAGACAAATGCCATATGAATTTACTTACATATGAAATCTAAAGAACAAAATAAACAATCGAAACACAAATTCATAGATATAGAGAACAATTTGATGGTTGCCATATAGGAGGGTGGTTGAGGGCTGGGTGAAAAGGCGGAAGGGATTAAGAAGTACAAATTTGTAGTTACAAAATAGCCATGGGAATGTAAAGTATAACATAAGGAATATAGTCAATAACATTGTAATAACCAAGTATGGTGTCAGATGGGTACTCAATTTATCTGGGTGATCACTTCATAAGTTATATAAATATGTTATCACTATGTTTTACATCTGAAACTAATATAATAATGTATGTCAACTGCAATTAAAAACTTTTTAAAAATTAAGAAAAACAATTTTAAAAAGCAAAGGGAAAAGTCAAAACAGCTTTTTTCAGATATACTTCAATAAAAGGGGAAATCTGGGGGAGCTATAATAAATATTGAGGATTAAATAAAATATTAATGGCATTTTTCCATTTATTAAACACTTACTATGTGCCAGGCACTTGGCTAACTGCTTGAAATGTATTATCTCCTTTGAGTCTCACAACAGTATGAAGTCGAGTTATTGTACCACCTTCACATATTAGGAGTCAGGCTCATAGATTTAACTAAATTGTCCAAATTAAAATAAGTAGTAAAGGATAGAACCAGGATTTGGACAAAAAGCCCAAGTCCTTAACCATAAGCTATCATTTTCAAGTAAATTTCTTCCTTCTAACTCCCATTCGAGACCCTCCCCTCAGGTTCTCAATATTGCCATTTTCCCATCTCTCTCCCCTGCCAATGTCTCACTCATCTCAGCAGGAGACTGACTTATCCTCAGAGTTTCCTCACTTCCTGCAGTCTCTACTGTGGAGTTGTATATAATATGAGAGATTTTAAAAAGTAATTTAACTGCTATTGTCGAAAATTGCTTTGGAGATGAGATTTATTCAATATCATCAACTCTTAATTCTGAATTCTCCAATGTTCCAGAATTCTCTAATTGTTTTTGTTAATTTCTTTTTAGCTTACCCTTCCTCTGGTCCAAACCATGAAGCAGGCCTAGAGTCTTTGGTAAGCCCATTTGGCAAAGTCCTTCAAAATATTCATGAAAATGTAAGAATGGGGGGTGGCTCCATAGTGTCTTGGTTAGCACCTCTGCTTTATATGCAGAAGGTCCTGGGTTCGCACCCCAGGTGGAACCACAGACCATACTCTGGGTGTGCCGGGCCCCAGTTGCACGCTGTGAGAGTGGGAGGAGACACCCCACCTTCAAAGATCCAGTTCTTAAGGGGAAAACGGCAACATCCATAGATCAGGGGTGGAAGTGGGGTGAGGGAATTAAAGAGAGGAAAAAAATGTAAGAATGGATGAATCTAAGATGAAGCTGCACAAACATTTTTTGCTGAGCATTGCTATATAAAGAAATTTTGCTCTGAAATGCTATTAAGGAAAAAGAAATGGCCAATTACCACCGTGACATTCTTCTCTTCCTTCTAATATAAACATTAAAAGACAGCAATAGTTCCCTTGTGGATTTAACTAAAAAACTAAAAAGTCTTGGAAAGAGAAACAAATGATGATAAAAAAATACACAACTGCAACTTTAACAAAACTATAATCTGTTACCACCATAACCGGAATGCAAATGCAACACTCAAAGTCCATCCCAGAATGAGAGCAAAACTCGTGTATCACAGTAAATAATGAAACAGGTTAAAATGGGCACACTGCCAAAGTGCCAAGTGCCATTTCGGGGGAAAACCTCTATTTGTACTACATCAGACTGATATTTCTGGGTTAGTAGAATGTACCCTAAATTTCAAGGAAGTCATTCAAATATGAAATTTATTATTTAATCTTGAGACCTACCTGTTCTTAAAATAGTTTGACCAAAAAAAAAATCTTTTATAGAAAAGATGGCACGAATCACTTTGTGAGATAATACAAAATCTTTGCAGACAAAAAATAAATGATTGAAATATTATGCATAGTTAAAGTTGAATGAAAAAAATTCTGCACAGGTTATTTCCAAAGGGTGTGTAGATCTCAAAACTAAGCTTATTTGAGGTAGCAGGTAGAGATTTCTGCAAGAGGATGGTAAAGATTTGCCATACTCAGAAGGACACACTCCATTAAAAGTTGGAAGGTTACACGTAGCAAAACAGGATTACAAAGAAATAAAAACATAGTTTTCATCACATTAGTTCTCTAATTGAAAATGTAACCAAGCCAAAAGAAAATATGTTGAGTGTCTTTCATTCTGTAGTGCTCTCCCACTTTCGTTTGTAATCTTGGACAAGTTGCTTTAACTCTTTCAGTCTTAGTTGCATCTGCTGAACTTTCTTCTATCTTTGAAAGCCTTCTATGCCCCCTCCAGTAATGGCAGCAATCTTCACTCTTAAACCCAATGAACAGGATCAGTATTATCCATTTACTTGCCTGATAAACTTTGCTACTTCCTCTAGGACAGGTCCACTTTGAGACAAAATTGTGAAATGGGCTATTTACCTGTCTTTATTCAGCATCCATGTTGTGGGCCATTTACCTGCACCAGAGGACTAGGATCCTCATGCTGTACCTCATCTTCTCTTTATAAACATGGGCTCAGACACTCCATTCACACTAAGCTGTCAATGAATAATGACAGCTTGATGAGTTGTCTAGGAGAATTATACCAAAGACTAAGGCCTGAAATTAACAGAATAATATTTTGACAGTAGAATTTTATGTGCAGGTTAGAGAGGCGTGAGTGAGGGAAAGAGAGCAAATTCCTGAACCATCCTGATACCTGAAATTGTGCCATATATGGGTTACCTCTTTCACATATTCTGGATGAAGATGGTGTTCCCTAAGTCAAAACCAAACTTTCAAGCTCTATTTTGTTCACTTAATATTCACTTATTTAATGACCACAGAATGCATACCCCTATCTACAACCATCTTATAAATGCACACCTCATGTTGGGAAGAAAGACTCAGAGGAGAAAATATGCCTGGCTCAGTGCAGACGAGCTCCGCATCCAGAGAGAGCCATTTGAGAAGATGTGGTAGTGCAGGATAGAGAAATAGCACTATAATTTATATAAATTGAAAAACAATACCCTAAAATCAATTTGTGGAAACAGGAAAGTATTTCTCTTATTAGAAAGTACAGCTGTCACTTCAAAAGAGTAGTATCGCCTTTATTAAATAGTTCATCCTTAGTGAGTCACCAAGTCCTGTTTAAGGTAGAATGTTTATAGTAAAAAGCTTCTGCCTTTTTTCTATTTTGCCTTTGTAGTTTATTTCCATAAACTTTATTCTTCTTGCCCTTTCTCTTCTCACTTGTTTCAAGTGTCTGAGTCATCTCTGACCACCACAAGATCTCTGTAGCATAGCTACATTATCAGCTTACATTCTTACTGTGATTCTAATGCAATTACCCTTTCTAAAAAGTACATTTCAAGTAAAACATGATTATGTAGTAATTGAATGTTCTATCTTCTTTAAAAAGAAGGAGCAGAGCTCTAGTGTATATGGCTCTGTGCTTAGTATGAATCACTTTACCTTTGGCATCAGTGGATTTTGTGGCTAGAAATGTTGACATTAGAAGAGACTTTATAGTTTGTCAGGCCCTATGGCCACATAATTTAAATCCTAAATCCTGTTTTATGTCACTAGGATTTACATTAGGACAGAATTCCCTTCCTCAGCACAAAAGGAGATATATTCCTAGACTGATATAAATAGCAAAGGATACAGTGGGCCTATGGAATACCAATCAGACATCATGCTGGAAAAGCAGTACAGGCCTGTGTCGACCTAGGTTTAATTTAGTTCTGGACAAACCATACTATCTGGACCACAGTTTCCACATCTATAAAATGAAATTGTAGGACTATTATCAACATCCCAATCCTATTCCTGATGAGGAGCTGTTTTTGTTTGTTTGTTTGTTTTTTAAATTTGTCCCAAAGTTTGAAGAACCGTTTAATTCAACAAATAACTGAGCACCTCTCATTAATCAGTCCTGTCGTTATCTTTTGCAATTGAAGACAAGTCACTTCCTTCAATTTCAGTGTCCCCCATACCCATTCCTGTACCAGCTTTAGTATCTAGACAAGATTTTCGATGTTGGAAAAATTGGGGATACAAGTTGCTGGCGAGGGTGAAACGCAATTATGAGAGTGAAGCACACATGAGGAATAACAAAGGCAGCTGCCAGTTAGATTTTTTTTTTTTTTGGCAGAGAGTCCTCTTGGGAGAAGGCTGTAGTTGCAATAATTTTGCTTTTACCATTGACTAGGTAAGGCTTTTAGAACCACTGGTAAATTGAAATTTAATAACGGTGGGTCTTGTTTCTAACCTATGCACTCCAAGACTTAAAAGTCCATCCTCTTCCTCTGAGAAAGGATCTAACAAGGGCTTCAGTAATTCTGCCTATACAATGGTAGTAAGATGTTACAACTGGCATTCACCAGTGACAGAATCTCAAAATGTGTTTCTGGTTCATTCTTGCAAATAGCAGTTCTCAGGTTTGCAAAATTAATTTTTGCTTAATAATTAATGAACTGGTCTGGTATATTGTAGGTATAAAAATTTATTGCTTAAATGCATAGAGGAATTTTCTGAGACTTATCATTAGATTAGGGCTAATCTTCTATATCTCCCTTGAGATATATAAAGCCCACATAGGTGTCCTGAGAAAGTCACATACAAAGAGTTGATGTTGCATTAACTTAATCAAACAAATTTTTTATTCAGCAGGAAATATGCAGTATTTTTCTTTTATAAATTGGTAATATACATTATATATGTATATGAAGATTTAAAAAGTTTTCTCTCCATATGTTGTGAATTTCTGTCAGATGTTTCTTCCTAGGCTATCACAAAGGCTCACATAAAGTCAGTCATAAAAAGCTTATTCCAAACATGCCATTTGCTTACCCTTCCCTTGTACAGTATTTCCAGTCAAAGTTCATAAATGACACAAATACCTTCCAGGAGGGAGAAAAATGACTTCCAATAGTGCTTCTCGGAAGGAGCAAGATTAATCACAGCTGATAATCACATTATAAATGATGATAATACATCATATAATCTCATTAAATTTTGAAACACCATGGCTTTTTTAGAGAGAAAACACAGTAAAAATTTACATTAGGTAAAGATAAGAATTCCTTATGTGTCTGAAATCTCAGAATACTTTTTTTTAGTTGCCTTACCTTTTATTTATACAAAATGTAAGTGAGATTCCATAGCTATGAGAATCAAAAATCATTCCCTGAGAGAAACTATCTTCCTATCAAAAACCTTCTCATTACTTAAAGGAAATAATGTAATCAATGATTTTTGAGAGACATGACAGATAAGTTTAGCCTAGGAGACACGAGTCTAAGAAGGCTGAAAATTATCCCCTCTGTTATTAAAGTTCATATAATTTTAACAGAGCTAGCTGAGGAAGCAGAGGTAAATAGATGTTATTTTTATAAAGAATTTAAAGCATTTTAGTGAGGACTAACCCTTATAAAACTTGGAAATATATAGTAACCTCAAAAGGTAGAATTAGACTTCTTATGTAAGCAGAAGAAGAAATAGGAAAAAGATTGGCTCAAATAGAAATATAAGTTAAAAAGAAAGAGGTGTTCATGGCAAGATTAGTAAAGTACAACCCTAAATCCAATAGAACAGTACTTTACAGACATTAATGTGCATACAAATCACATGAAGATCTTGTTCCAATGCACATTTCAATGAAGTCCGAGGTGAGGCCTGAGATTCTGATTTTCTTGTGAGCTCCCAGGTGCTGCTTTTGTTGTTGGCCCATGAACATAGACATGGACATAGTCATGTTCACAGACAATCAAGATGTTGAGTAATCCAGGGTGTTACTGATCAAGTAAACTGGCTATTTCAGATCAACATCGTTAAACCTTTATTAAGTATCTCCTCTATGTGAGGCATTACAGGAGACTACATGAAAGTAAATCTGTCTCTTTTCTTATCAATCTTACAATATATTTGGAGAGGTAATACTTAAAAGAAGTAGTTTTCCCCAAGATCATAGAAATGATCCTTCATGGTCAAATCTCTTGATTTACCCTCTTTGCAAAATTGTATTTAAATACTTTCTTTGAGGAACTCAAAGAGAGTGTAGATTGGGGTAGAGGGAGGAAAGCTGAGGAAATGTGCATAGAACATACACAGGGGATTAAATTTCACAGTCTGAAGCTATTTCACAGGTGAAATTTTTCCATTAACATCAAACAAAATGTTTTTTCTCCCTTCTCCTCATTGAGGGGCGGGGACATTTTAAGGTTAAACCAAATGTGTGAATTGAATTTAGATAATGTCATCTCACATTCTGCAGATGGAATTTCATGATATATAAAGGAGGGGTATGGTGAACACCATCTTACGACAAACTATAGTCATACACTGGGTCTCAAGGTACCACAAGATCCTTACTAAAAATGGTTGGAAACAGGATTAAGAGTTTCCTCAACAATTTCATCCTTCAATGAATTTTTAACATTGTTTGTAAGCATAATTTGATAAAAATGAAATTATGTTCCTGAACCTTGAAAGATACATGCTTCTCAACATTTTCATCCTTAATGTAATTGTCAATGTTAAAGACAGGTAGCATTCTAATAAAAATAAAATTGTATTTCTGAATTCTGAAAGCAAAACACCACTTTTAATCACAGATTTGGCCTGTTCTTATTTTACTAACTGCATGTTTCTCATATTTTGCAAAGTGCCAATGCTGGGAAAAAAATTAAAAGTCTACATCCATCATTGTAAAAATCTTAAAAAATAAGAAAGAAGTTACTTCAATATTTGTGGCATCAGCTTCTTTTACTATGACTTCAAGATGTAGCTGCCAGCTTCAACTTCTCCCTTCCAAAGCACTTTATTTTCATCCACCATTCATGATGCTTATAGTGGTCATTCACCATTTGAAACCCAAGTTTCTCTTATTTTTTCTGATGACTTGGGGCATTGAAACAACTTCACCAGGAGAGATGTGTGTATTGAAAACAGTCATCAAGATATCTAACTGGAATAGTGAGTAAGCATCCCTTTCTGGTGGTAGATAACTTGGAACTCTAAAAGTCTCTCCTGTCTAAACATTCTTGAAGTCCTGGAGAAGGAAATCTCAGGAGTGAGAAGCTTTATTTTCCCCTTTTTCTTACCTTATGTTTCTGAAATTTTCTTGAAATTTTGAAATAAAATTGGAGAAATGTCTAGTGCTCCATGAGACAGCTCAGAATCTTAGATTTCTTCACCTAATACAATATAATATATTGATAAAGAGTATGGCCTCTAGAGCCAGATGATTTGGAATTTGAATTCTATCTTGGAAACTGTGAAAACTGAAGAAATTTATATAGCCTATCTATGCCTCAATTTCTTCATCTCTTAAGTGGGTATGATAATGATAATAGTATAGTACCTATCTCACAGGGTTATAATGAGGATTAAATGAGTGAATATCTATAAAGATCCTAGAATAGTGCCTGGCACATAGTAAGCACTCAATAAACATTGGCTTTTTTAATGTCAATTATTATTTCTCATCTTGGAAGGAAAGAGGGACAACATCTGCAAGTATCAATGTAACTGTATGAGAATGGATGGAAGAGAATGGGGGAGCCAGAGATACAGGAAAAAAATAATACAAGTAACGAGTCAATGGAGAGATTACTAAAACGGCTTTACCAGTGGTACTTACGAGGATATGTGATGGAGAGAAGAAAGAATGAATTTCTCCCAATCTTACCAAGTGACCCACTTTCAGACTGACAGCAGTATTACAACCTGCTCCAGAAAAAGTGGAAATATGAGAAAGAAAATTATGGAACGATAAACAAAATATTTAAAAAGTAATTATTTTTCCTTAAATCTCTGAGGTGTATTGTATGTGTGTCTGTCTGTATGTGTGTGTGAGAGACAGAGAGAGAGAGAGAGAGAGAAAATATAACCTAAATAGGATGTGAAAAATGGCTAAGTACTAACAGTTAGGACTTTGCTATGTTCACTTGTATATAACTAGAGAATCCTAAATATTTGCTATTATAAGAAGCGTCTGGCCAAATATTAAATACTCTAAACTTATATCAAAATTATTGTCAACTTTTTGATGATGCATTGATTTTAAAGCCCATATTAGATTCCACTCTCATTTGCACTGGATGCTTATAGTAATACAGAATAATAAAAACTAAATAACATGCTAAATGGTGATTTAAAAACAGTTGTGCATTATATATTTTGTAGAGACAAAAGGAGCAGGAATATAATTTGAGCATATCCTAGGCTATCTTCCTACTCAACACTGATATAAAAGCAAATCTATTACATATAAATACCATAACAGTGGTGAAAAGAAGAACATTTAAAACTCCAACTGATCATATCCTACCATCCAGAGTAATACCATTGTCTTTAAACAATCCATTTCTTTACAAATCTCAGTAATTTTCTGAGATATGGAAATCCTTAGAATTCTCATATACCATCTCAATTAAACTTTATGAATGAAATAGCATCAAGATGGTGTTTATAGAGCTAGATAATATGAAATTATGAGTCTTTTAAAATATCCTGGAAAATATTTTTCTTTAACACATTATTTCTCCTTAGGAATACTCTATTTTAAAAGAATCAATTCAGAATAATATTTCCTTTTTCTATACTATCAATACATAAAGGCTTTGGTATGTATGGGTGTGTCACAAGGGTTGAGTAATGGTCACTGACATTCTTCACTCTAGGAAAGAAAGTTTTATTAGTAAACAATATAAAAGCCACCATTATGAAAACAAAGTTTAAGGTTGTCTTTCAAGTGACGTCAGACACATGGAGTAGTAAGAAATCTCCCTAGATCACTCCCATTGAAATAACAATAAGCCGAACATCTAAAACTGAACAACAACAAAAAACCCAACCTGCACACAGAAACGACTGAACATGAGATCTACGCATAAGACCTACCAGCAGTCAGAATTCTGGGAGTTGGGCAGTAGACTGGGAGAAACAAAGAAGCTGCCTCTTGCAGCCGGAGCGCTCAGCAGGAGGGGGAAAGGAAGAGGTGCAGCGGTTTCCCTGAACAGCTCTGATTGGTAGAGCTGTGAGTTCCATGCAGCAGCAGTGCCCAGAGATCATGGCAGAAAGCAGAGAAGTGAGGACGGAAGAGAAAAGGGGATGACAGAGAAGCAACAATTGATTATTACCAGTCGCAGATGCAGAATGCGAGTCTGAGACACAGTCTCCACTGCCCAACCAGAGGGCATCTCTTCCATATCCTCCAAGACTGAACACCCCAGAGCCCCAAGGGAATCTGAGCAAAAGCTACTGAAAGTGTTGCTAACACTAATAGGGACTGAGACACAGGGTAGCGAGCATGATTGAATATCTATAAGGAAAAAAAGGCATTATTAAGACTTTATATAAAACAGGGATCCAAGAGACTTAGAAGCCACCTACTGGAAACCAAGAGAAAAACACCATCTTAGCAAGAGGCCTTTATACAATAAATCTTCTTTCTGGAAAAAAAGCAGAATACACTTTCATTGATGCCCAGGCACAGAAATAGTACATTAAACATCAGGAACAACCAACTTGACAAGGCAGCTCTGAAAGAAAGAGAAAAATCTCCAGAAAATAAACTTAAAGACATAGAAATGACAAAAAATTCAGGATAGTACTTTTGAAAAACTCAATGAGATCCAAAACAATTCATATCAACAATTACAGGAATCGAAAAAACTAGATCAGCAGAATGAGTTTTTTTGCAAGGAGATTGGAACTCTCAAAAAGACCAAATAGAACTTCTGGAGATGAAAAAACAATGAAAGAGATGAAAAATGAAATATCAAATTTGGGAAAAAGAATGGACCAAATGGAGGAAAGGATTAGTGACATCGAAGACAGAAATCTAGAAATAAGTCAGAAGAAAGAAGAAAGAAGAGACAACTGAAGAATGAAAAACAATGACAGAGAAACAAGAACTAGTTGATACCATCATGAGAGGAAACATAAGAATAATGGGCATCTTGAAAGCGAGGAAAAAAAGCAGAGATTAGAAAGCATTTTCAGACAAATAGTTGACTAGAATTTCCCAAACCTAAGGAATGAGCTGGAGCTTAGAATTCGAAAGGTCAACAGAACATCCAATTATCTCAACTCAAAAAAAGCCTTCTCTAAGACACATTTTATTAAAATTATCAAAAATCAATGACAAAACAAAAGAATTGTAAGGGCAGCCAGGGAAAAAAGACGGTAACCCATAAAGGAAAACCTATTTGATTATCATTGGACTTCTCAGCACAAACCTTACAAGCCAGAAAGGAGTGGAATCAAATATTTAAACTATTAAATGAAAAGAACTATCAGCCAAGAATAATGTATCCAGCTAAGCTCTCCTTCAGATATGAAGGAAAAATAAAGACCTTTCCAAATATAAAAAAAATGAGGGAATACTCCACTACAAAGCCTAAATTACAGAAAATACTAAAAGGAGTCAGCTCACCTAAACAAAAAGACAAAAAAAATCACATAATTATGAGTAAGGCAACTAGCATGCAGATAGAAGCGGAGGAGTGCAACCCTTACTAACTACAGGGAATTATAATCTTAAATGACAAGAAGAGATTTGCTATAGCAAGACAGTAATGAACGTTCATCATACACAGGGACAAATTGAGACAACAGAAAAGGGAAGGATTCAAATACCAAATTTGCAAAAGTTAATGGAGATAAGGCACACGTGGAAGAAAATGGACTGCTATATATACATAACTATCGTCTACATATTCATAATGGTAACCACATACCAAAGTTTCAGAACTGAAGTATATAACATGAAACAAGGACCAGAGGGAAAATCCACAAAACCCAACCAAAAACAACAAAAAATGCAGATATTCAAGGACAAGGAAGCACAGGAAACACTGAGGAACCAGAAAGCAAAAGATAAAATGGCTATAGGAACTCCTCACATTTCAATAATCCCCCAAAACGTAAATGGACTGAAGTCACCAATAAAAAGGCACAGAGTTGCAGATTTGATCAAAAACAAAAACAACAATATGTTGCCTGCAAGAACACATCTCAGTTCCAAAGATAAATATAGACTCAAAGTGAAGGGGTGGAAAATGATATTCCAAGCAAATGGCATTCAGAGAAAAGAGAGTTGTGGTACTAATATCAGATGAAATAGACTTCAAAATAAAAAAGGTAAAGAAAGATACTGAGAGACAATTCATAATGATAAAGGGAATCATGTACGAAAAAAATATAACACATATTAATATCTATGCTCTCATTCAGGAAGCCCCAAAATATATAAAGCAATTATTAACAGAAATAAAGGGAGAAACAGACAAAAACACTATCATAGTAGAGGACCTAAATACCCCACTGTCGGGTATAGACAGATCATCCAAACAGAAAATTAATAAGGACATAACATCATTAAATGACACATTAGACCAACTGGACATAATTGACATTTACAGAGCCATCATCCAAAAACAGTTGCTTATACATTCTTCTCTAGTGCACATGGAGCATTCTCAAGGACTGAGCATATAGTGGGACACGGAGATAGCTTCAACAAATATAAGAGGGTTGAAATCATATCAACCATATTCTCTGATTATGCTTTGAAGTTGGTGTCAACTTTAAAAAGAAAGAGAGAAGAACCACAAATAAATACAGGGACATTAAACACCATACTGCTGAAGCATGACTGGATCAAAGAAGAAATAAAAAGAGAGATCAAGAGATACATAGAAATGAATGGTAATAATAGTACAACATATCAAAACTTTTGGGACACGACAAAAGCGGTCATAAGAGGAAAGTTCATATCATTACAGGCCTACCTCCAAAAACAAAAACAAACTCAACTAAACAACCTAATGCTTCATCTTAAAAAATATAGAATAGGAAGAACATATGAAGCCTAAAGTCAGGAGAAGGAAATAAATAATCAAAATTAGAGTGGAAATAAATGAATTTGAAAACAAACAAACAAAAAAACAATAGAAAAAATAAATGCAACAAAGAACTGGTTCTTTGAGAAGGTTAATAAAATTGACAAGCCACTGGCTAGACTCAATAAAGAAAAAAGAGAAAGGACACAAATAAACAAAATCAGGGATGAAAGAGGGGAAATTATAATGACATTTCAGAAATACAAAGGATTATTCAAGAATACTATGAAAAAGTATATAACGCCAAATTTAATAACTTAGAAGAAATGGACCAGTACTTAGAAAGATACAACCTTTCTAGATTGAATCAAGAAGAACTAGAAAATCTAAATAGACTGATCAGCAGTAAGGAAATCGAAACATCATCGAAAACCTACCAAAAAGTAAAAGTCCAGGACCAGATGGCTTCACCAGTGAATTCTACCAAACATTCAAAGATTTAATATCTATTCTCTTCATATTCTTCCAAAAAAATTGAAGAGGAGGCAATGCTTCTTAACTCATTTAATGAGGCAATATTACCTGGATACTAAAACCTGGTAAAGATAATAGGAAAAAAGAAACCTAAAGACCAATATCTCTCATGAACACAGATGCAAAAATCCTAAATAAGATACTAGCGAACCAAATACAGCAACATATTAAAAAGATTACACACCACTAACAAGTGGGCCTCATCACAGGGGAACACAGTTTTTCAACATACCCAAATTGATTAATGTGATATACCATATAAACAAATTAAAAAATAAGAACCATGTGATCATATCAATAGATGCAGAAAAAGTCTTTAACAAGATACAGCATCAATTTATGATCAAAACACTTAACAAAATCGGTGCAGAATGAAAGTACCTTCACATAATAAAGGCCATATATGACAAGCTCTCAGCCAACATTATACTTAATGATGAAAAACTAAATGCCTTCACCCTAAGACAAGGAACAAGACTAGGCTGTGTGCTATTGCCACTGTTATTTAAGATAACACTGGATGTGCTAGCAAGTGCAATCAGGCAAGAGAAAGATATAAAATGCATCCAAATAGAAAATGAAGAAGTCAAACTGTCACTATTTGCAGATGACATGGTTGTCTATATGAAATACCCTAAAGACTTCCCAAGAACGCTACTAGAAACAATAAGCAAATACTGTAATGTTTCTCGATACAAAATCAATGTTCAAAACACCATAGCGTTCCTATACTCTAATAATGAAGTGTCAGAAAAAGAAGTGGAAAACATAATTCCTTTTGCAATTGTAATGAAAGGAATACAATACCTAGGAATAAATTTAACAAACTTGTGAAGGACCTAAATAATGAAAACTACCAAAACCCTCTTCAAAAAAAATAAAAGAAGATACAAAGAAATGGAAAGATATTCCGTGTTCTTGGATTGGAAGAATCAACATAACCTCTTTGCCTAAAGCATTATACAGAATTAATGCAATCCACATCAAAAATCATTGGCATTTTTTAAAGAAATAGAACAAAAAGTCATCAGATTCGTATGGTAGCACAAAAGACTCTGAATTGCAATAGCCATCCTCAGAAAAAAGAACGAGGCTGGAGGCATCACTCTGCTCGACTTCAAATTATACTATAAAGCGACAATAATCAAAACAGCATAATATTCGCAGAAAAAAAAATACAGACAGAGACCAGTGGAACAGAATCAAGAGTCCAGAAATAAACCCATATTTATACGGACAAATAATTTTTGACAAAAGAGTAAAAAACATACAGTGGAGAAAAGAAAGTCTCTTCAATAAATGGTGCCGGGAAACTGGAAAGCCACCTGCAAAAGAAAGAATCTAGAGTGTTGTCTATCACCACACACCAAAATTAATTCAAAATGTATTAAGGAGCTGAATATAAGATCTGAAACAATAAAATGCATAGAAGAAAACATAGGAACTAAGCTCATGGACTTTGACTTAAAGAAGACTTTATGAATTTGACCTCAAAGGCAATGGAAGTAAAAACAAAAATAAATGAATGGGACTACATCAAACTAAAAAAAAAAAAAACTTTTACATAGCAACAGAAACTATCTACAAGGTAAAGAGACAACCATCAGAATGGGAGAAGATATTTTCAAGCAACGTCTCTGATAAGGGCCTAATATCCAAAATATACAAAGAACTCATATGACTCAATAACTACAAACAAACAAACAAGCAAACAAACAAACAAGCAATCCAATTGAAAAATGGGTAGAGGACCTGAACAGACACTTTTCTCAAGAAGACATACAAATGGCCAACAAACATATGAAAATATGCTCAACATCACTAGCTATTAGGGAAATGCAAATCAAAACTACAATGAGATACCATGTCACACCTGTTAGAATAGCTATTATCAACAGGACAAGTGATAACAAGTGTTAAAGGGGATGCAGAGAAAAAGGAACCCATTACATTGATGGTGGGACTGCAAATTGGTACAGTCACTGTGGAAAACTGTATGGACGTTCCTCAGAAAACTAAGAATTAATCTACCATATGATCCAGCAATCCTTGCACTGGGTATTTACTCCAAGGACTCGAAAACCCATATCTCAAAAGATATTTGCACATCGATGTTCATAGCAGCACTATCCACGGTAGCCAGGAAATGGAAGCAACAGAAGTTTCTTATGATAGATGATTGGATAAGAAGCTGTGGTACATATATACAATGGAATATTACTCAGCCATAAGAAGAGATGAAATACTGCTATTTGCGACCTGGATAGACCTTGAGATAATCATGCTAAGTGAAATAAGCCAGACAGAAAAAGTTGAAAACCACATGATATCACTTATATGTGGGATATAAACCTAAAAGCAACAAATGAATAGGACAAACGAATAGAAACTCATGGACCTGGGCAATAGAATTGTGGTTACCTAAGGTTGGGGGGGAGGGGAGAGGTAGTTGGAGTAAAAATGGTCAAATATGTGGTAACAAATATAACCATGGGTAGTGAACTCACAATGCAATATTATATGCCATACTGTTGAATTGTACACTCGATACTGTATTTCATTAACTATGTCGCCATAATAAAAAAATAATTAGTTAATCAATTAATTAATTTAAAAAGTAACAAAAATAAATAAAATTAAATATACCTGTCCATGATCCTATAATTTTAAATAATTTTCCAGTTACAGATAACATAGAATATAGATTCAAGTGTACAACATAGTGATTAGATAATGATATAATTTATGAAGTGATCAATGCAATAAACCCAATACCCATCTTACACCATATATAGTTATTAATATATTATTGACTATATTCTTTATGCTATAATTTACATCATCGTGACTATTTTGTAACTACCAATTTGTACTTTTTAACCCCTTGCCCATTTTCACCCACTCCCCAAACTCCCCTCCCACTCGGAAACCATCAAAATGTTCTTTGTATCTACGAGTTTGTTTCTCTTTTTTTGGTTTATTTAAGAAAGCTCTTTACCATGTCCTTGTCACTTCACTTGGCATATCCATCTATTAAGATCCCATTCTCCTTTGATTCCACATATAAGTGAAATCATATGGCATTTGTTTTTCTCTGTCTGACTTAACTTCATTCAGCACAATACCCTCCAAGTCTATCCAAGTTGTTGCAGATTTAATTCTTTATTTTTATGGCTGAATAATATTCAATTGCATATATGTACCACCTCTTCTTTATCCATTCATCCATTGATGAATACCCAGGTTGCCTCCATATCTTAGGTATTATAAATAATGGTGCAATGAACATGTGAATGTACATGTCCCCTCAAAGCAGTGTTTTGGATTGCTTTGGGTCCTTCTTTTTATTTTGTTACAGCCTTTGTTTTAAAGTTAATTTTGTCTGGTATAAATATTGCTACCCCAGCTTTTGTGTTTTTGGATGTTTCCATGTTCATGAAATATCTTTTTCTATCCTGTACTTTCAGTTGGTGTGTGTCTTCCGATCTGATGTGAATCTACTGTGGGCAGCATATGTAAAGGTTTTATTTTCTTATCTATTCAGCCACACTATGTCTTTTGATTGAAGCGTTTGATCCATTTACATTTAGATATGTAGTTATTGCCATTTTATTATTAATATATTTTTTCTCTTTTTCCTTATTTTTTCGTATTCTTAAAAAAGTCTCTCTAACATTTCCTATAATACTGACTTGATGATTATGAAATCCCTTGGCCTTTTCTTGTTTGGGAAACTCTTTATCTGTCTTTTGATTCTTTTTATTTATTTATTATTACTATTATTATTTA
>NW_024348530.1:869605-978286 GCF_902729225.1 Pteropus medius
TTCTCCTTCTGATACTCCTAGGATGCTAATGTTGGTATGCTTGATGTTTTCCAGAGGCCCCTTAAACTATCCTCCTTTTTATGAATTATTTTTTTCTTACTGCTCTTCTGATTGGATGTTTTCTGCTACCTTATATGGTAAACTGCTGATTCAATCCTTTGTTTCATCTAATTTATTGTTGATTCCCTCTAATGTATTCATTATTTCAGTAATTGCATTATTCATCTCTGACTGGTTATTTTTTTATGTATTCTATCTCCATTTTTATGTGTCTTTTCTTTGTTAAAATTCTCACTGAGTTCATCTACTCTTCCCCTAAGTTCATTGAGCATCCTTATAACCAGCGTTTTGAACTCTGCATCTGGTAGATTGCTTGTCTCTGTTTTGTTTAATTCTTTTTCTGGAGGTTTGTTATATTCTTTCATGTGAGGCATGTGTTGTTTGTCTTTGCATTTTGGCTTCCTCCCTGTGTTTGTTTTGATGTATTAAGTCAGGCTGCTGTGTCTCCTGGTCTTAGTAGAGCGACCTCATATAGTAGATGTCCTGTAGGGTCCCTGTGGCACTATCTCTCTGGTCACCTGAGCCAGGTGCTCTAGGTGTTTCCCTTGTGTGGCTTCTGTGTGCCCTCTTGTTGTAGCTGAGCCTTAGTTACTGTTTACATGTCAATTGGAGGGATTGACCCTTGGGCTGATTTGTGTGAGGACAGTCATCTGACTACAGCGGAGGAGTGGTTGTGCAGGGTCTTACACTACAGAGAAGGGTTCACTTTAGCAAGGCTCTGGTGCCTGTTCAACCTGTGCTCTGGGTGTGTCCTCCTCAGATGCAGCCTTGGGTAGTATTCTGGCTGAGTTCAAAGGCAGCCACTGAGCGGAGTGGTTCCAGGGCCTCCTGGGTGGAGCCCTGCCACAGGCCATGTTCAACCTAAAGGCTATGCCTTGCCCAGGGCCACCTGGCATAAGCCACCAAGCAATCTGCAGATGACTACCACCTGTACTAGACTAAAGGTGCCTCAAGAGGCCAAGTCATTAACCGAGGCTCGCTGCCACTACTACTGAGCTTGGGGCTGCTCAGCAAGAGGAACAGGATATGTCAAGGCCAGATGCTGCTTGTTTGAGATTTGTGAGCCTTTGAAAAATTTTAGGAAAGTCTGTAGCATGAGCCAAGATAGGCCATTTATATGGAAAAGCCACTGAAATGGGCTTGAATGGGTCTACACGTTAGGTGGGACAGGGTCTCAGAGAATCACTAAGGCAGGGCAAATAGTGTTAGCCAGGTGATGGAGACTCAGATATGACACTAGCCTGAGTCTACATTCAGGGAAGTGGGAAGGATCAACAACGGAACAATGGATTTTACCAGTACTTCTGTCTGAAAGAAAACTGCCTGTTCAGCCCTTGCCCTGAAACCAGACAAATCAGTTCCTCTTCATATGTACCTCGTGCCTTTCGAGCTACTTCTCTAGCACTTTAACTCAGGGTGAGTGAGTCTGTCAGTCAATACGTCCCTGTGAAAGCCCTTTACAAGGAACTCCTGGGATTTTCAGCTGCCCTTTATCTCACTCAGCTACAATCTCCACTGGTTTTTACAGCCAGACGTTATGATGACTTCTCTTTCCAGCACTGTAACCCTGGGCTGGGGAGCCTGATGTGGGGCTGGGACCCCTTGCTTCTTCGGTGGGAACTCTGCAGCTAGATATCCCTTCCGAGTTTTAACCACCACATGCGGGTGTGGGACCAGCCCACTGCATATTTCACCCCCTCCTACTGGTCTTGTGATTGCTTCTTCTGTATGTCCTTAGTTGTATGACTTCTGTTCAGCTAAACTTCAGACAATTCTGAGTGGTGGTTTTCCTGTAATTTAGTTGTAATTTTGATGTGATCATTAGGGGAAGCAAACACAGCATTTACCTACTTCATCATCTTGACTGAAATTTATCTTAAAAACATTTTAAAAGCTTTCTTACTTCAAAGGTAATTTTATTTTGTACTTTGGTAGATGCAGTTATTGATTACGTGTGAGTGTACTTTTGTTTCTTTTGTCTTATTTTTTCTAGGAAAGAGCCAGGGTTAATGGGAGAATCATCATACCATTTTTGAACATTAAACAGCAATATTTATACAAACGATCAGTCTGGAGACTGATGATGATATCATCAATGTTTTTAGATTCCTAGAACAGTCTCAGGTAAGTACCCTGACACCTGTCATCTTAACAGAGGGCAAATATGCCCCAAACTCCCAGTGTCACCCATAAAGATCTCTACTCGTATCTGTTTTATGCTATCCCAAGTATCCACAAATCATTCTATTTTCAGTTTAATTACTAACATTAAATGATCAAAAAAATCTACAGCTATAAATGGAAAGTAGACTTTTAATTGTAATTTCATAGTAATAATAGCTATTCTTTTCCTGAAGCTCAGGCTGGTCATGAAAATAACCTTCAGAGAGGAAGTTATAAGAAATATTAACAAGTACTTTGCTGAGAGAATATATTCCACATGAAAGGGAAAGCACAAGAAAATATAGCAATATATGATGTGGTAGGGAGTGAATCTATAAGAGGATTTGATAAAGAAATGAAAGATGAAGAAGGAATTGAGGAAGGATGGAAGAGCTATAGAAGAAAAGATATACTCAAAGGAATGAGAGAGCAGAGAAATGTGACCGAAGTACTGTGTAGAAAGAAAAAAAAAATGGTATGAATGGGAGAGATAATAATGCTGAAGTAAGTTTAAGATTCGAGGACAGAAAACTAAGTAAGAAATTGCAAACACCAAACATGAAATTAAATGTTTGCCTTGTACACAGGGAAAGATGTCATTTGGCTTTATCACAATCATAGGCCAGAATGTATGCTATGAAGAAAATAAATCAGGATTATGTGATCAACAGTGACTGTGGGGAAGGGTGAGATAAATTCATCATGAAGAAATGACTGTTAAGTCAAAATCTAAATGACAAGATGACAGTCATTTATAGTGTGCTTGCTCTCTCTCTCTCTCTCTCTCTCTCTCTCTCTCTCTCTCCCTTCTCTCTACTCCTCTCCTCCTCTCTCTCTCCCTCTCTCCATCTTACAAAAATGAGACTATATTATACTGTTTTTTGTTTGTTTGTTTGTTTTCTAATTTTTTAAAATTTTGTTTCAGGTATACAGTACATTGGTTAGACATCTATATAGTTTATAAAACGATTCCCCCAATTGCACCCTCTCTCCCCTGACCCTCAACCTAGCCAACATATTAATGCTAACTGCATTCCCTATGCCATGCTTCACATCCCCATGACCATCCATCAGCTACTAATTTGTACTTCTTTAGTCCATTCTCCATTCTTCCAGACCCCCAAACCCTCTCCCCTCTGTCCAACACCAAACTGTCTGCTTTATTTGTGAATCTGTTTTTGATTAGTTTGTTCTTTTTATTCCTTAGATTCCACATATAAGTGAAATCATATAGTGTTTATCTTTCTCTGTCTGACTTAAACACCTTCTGGGTCCATCAAAGCAATATCTTTTTCCATACCTTTCCTTTTTATATGTAGGGGTCTTGTTTTCTTATCCTTTCAGCCACTCTATCTTTTGGTTGGAACCCTTAATTCTTTTCCATTTAAGGTATTTATTGATAGGGATGTAGTTGTTACCATTCTTTATTCTTGTTGTTGATGCATGTTTTTTCTTCTTAAAGAAGTCCCTCCAACATTTACTGTAATACTAGTGTGGCGGTGATGAATTCCACTAGCTTATTTTTGTCTGGAAAGTTCTTTATCTGTCCTTAAACTCTAAATGATAGCTTTGCTGGATAAATTATTCTTGATTGTATATCTTGGGTCTTCATCCCGTCGAATGTTTTTTGCCAAGCCCTTCTGTCCTGCATAGTTTCTTTTAAGAAATCAGCAGCTAGTCTTATGGGTGTTCCCTTGTAGGTAATTACTTGTTTTTCTCTTGAAGCTTTTAATATTCTTTCTTCATATTGAAACTTTGGCATTTTAATTATGATGTGTCTTGGTGTAGGCCTCTTTGGATCCCTGGTTTTTGAGATTCTCTGAGCTTTTTGGGGTTTTGTGTCCATTTTCTTCACCAGGTTAGGGAAGTTTGCCATCATTATTTCTCCAAACAGCTGTTCAGCATCTTGATTGTCTTCAGTTATGCTGATCAGATGAACATTTGGAGCTTTAATAGTATCCCATATCCTCCTTAAATTATTTTTATAGTCTTGGCATCTTTCTTCTTGCCATTCTGATTGAGTGTCCTGATTGGCTGTCCTGCCCTCTATATAGGGCATTGGATCCTCTTCTTTGTTCACTTTGTTTATTCCTTTGTTTATTCCATTTAATATACTTCTCATTTCAGATAAGAAGTATATTAAATTTCAGACTGGTTCTTCATTTCAGACTGGTTCTTTTTTATAATTTCCACTTCCATTTTTATGTTTTTTATCTCTTTGTTGAAGTTCTCACTGAATTTATCTACACTTCCCAAAAGTTCATTGAGCATTTTTTTAACCAGTTTTTTGAACTCTGCAGTTGTTACATTACTTGACTCCATTATATCTGGATCTCTGTTCTGTTCTCTCATATGGTTTCTGGTTCTTTGTCTTCCCATTTTGACTGCCTTTCCAACATGACACCTCGTTCTTATGCTTTCTTGATATTCTGTGCTTTTCTCAGATAATATACAAATGATTATTTTTAAACATTTTTATTCCAATACCCTCCTCCTCTTTGACAACCATCAGCTTGTTCTTTATATCTATGATCTATTTTTATTTTGATTTGTTTATTCGTTCTTTTCTAAGATTTCACATGTAAATAAAATCCTATGGTTTTTGTCTTTCTCTGACTTATCTCACTTAGCAGAATACCCTCTAGGTTCATCCATGTTGTGACAAAATGGCAAAATTTCATTCTTTTATTGTAGATAATATTCCATTTTATATATATAACACATCTTCTTTATCTATTCACCTATATTTATGTATGTATGTATGTATGTATGTATGTATGTATGTATGTATGTATGATGATATTCATTAACAAAATCCAGTAAGTTTCAGGTGTATAATTTAACAGTAAAGCATTCTGTTTTCACCTCTCATAGTTAGATTTCTTTCTGTCACCACATATTTGATCCCATTTACCTCATCTACCTCCCTCTTCTTCCCTCGTTTTTGGCATTTTTGTCAGAAATAATTTACCCATATAAATATAGGTTTACTTCTGGACTCTCAATTCTGTCCCACTGGTCTGTGTGCTTGTTTTTCTGCCAATACCATGCCGTTTTGATTATTGTTGCTTTGTAGTATAATTTGAAGTTGGGCAGAGTGATGCCTCCAGCCTCGTTCTTTTTTCTCAGGATGGCTTTGGCAATTCAGGGTCTTTTGGACTTCCATACAAATCTGGTATTTTTTTGTTCTATTTCTTTAAATAATATTGATGAGATTTTGAGAGAGATTGCATTAAATTTATATACTGCTTTAGGTAATATGGTCATTTTAACTATGCTGATTCTTCCAATCCAAAAACATGCAATATCTTTCAATTTCTTTGTATCTTCTTTGATTTCTTTTAATAGGATCTTGTAGTTTTCATTATATAGGTCCTTCACATGTTTCATCAAATTTATTCTTAGGTATTTTATTCTTTTGTTGCAATTACAAAAGCAATTATGTTTTCTACTTCTTTTTCTTACTTCATTATTAGAGTATAGGATTCCTATGGAATTTTGAACGTTGACTTTGTATCTAGAAACTTTATTGTATTTGCTTATTGTTTCTAGTTGTGTTCTTATGGAATCTTTAGTATTTTTTATATAGCGAATCGTGTCATCCGCAAATAGTGACAGTTTGACCACTTCATTTCTTATTTGGGTGCCTTTTATATCTTTCTCTTGTCTGATTGTACTCACTAGGACCTCCAACGTTCTATTGAATAACAGTGGTGATAATGCACAGCCTTGCCTTGTTCTTGATCTTAGAGGGAAGGTTTTTAGTTTTTCACCATTAAGTATAATATTGGCTGGGAGTTTGTCATACATGGTATTTTCCTTCTATACTGATTTTGTGAAGCGTTTTGATCATAAACGGATGTTGTATCTTGTTGAAGGATTTTTCTGCATCTATTGATATGATCTTATGATTCTTATTTTTTAATTTGTTTATGTGGTGTATCACATTAATAGATTTGTATATGTCGAACCATCCCTGTGCCCCTGGGATGAGGCCCACCTGATCATGCTGTATAATCTTTTTAATATGCTGTTGTTTTTGGTTCCTTAGTATGTTATTTAGGATTTTTGCATCTGTTTTCATGACTGATATTGTTCTGTAGTATTCTTTTTTGTGTGTTTTCTTTAACAGGTTTTGGTATCAGAGTAATATTGGCCTTATAAAACGAGTTAGGAAGTATTGCCTACTCTTCAATTTTTTGGAAGAGTTTGAGGAATCTAGTCAACTATTGATAGGTATTATGTTGCTTTCATAACTTGGCTATAACCAGTAATGCTGCAATGAGCATAGGGATACATATATCTTTCCAAATTAGTGTTTTTGTTTCCTTCACATAAATACCAAGAACTGGAATTTCTGAATTGTATGGCAGCTCTATTTTTAATTTTTTCAGAAATTGCCATGCTATTTTCCTTAGTGACTGCACTAATTTACAATCCAACAACAATGTACAAGGGTTCTCTTTCTTTCCACATCCTTGCCAGCACTTGTTATTTGTTGATTTATTGATGATAGCCACTCTGACAGGTGTGAGGTGATATCTCTTTGTGATTTTAATTTGCATTTCCCTGATTAGTGATGTTGAACATTTTTTTTTAACTTTTAATTAAAATTTTATTTGAGCTGAATGTTTGGAGAATCTAATTGTTTGTTTTCATTACATTTAACAGTTGCACTACAAAAATCCTGGTGGCATCTGTGAGCGGACATCCCCTGGGGGACACTTTATATCTGTAATTGCACATTATCACCTACAGAGGGTGTTAAGAATCCTTGTTAAAAATAAAGAAACTAGGAGACTTCTTACATTAGCCATTAATATTGAGCAAATTACTAGGTAGAGTAAGCCAGAAGCTGTCTAGAAAGGTTAGCAAGAAGGAGTGTGAGCAAACCAACCATTTAGCAACTCAGCATGGACCAAAACTAGGTCTAAAATAAAACTGAAGCAAAAAGGGTTTGGTTTTAGGAAGTCAAGGCATTGTCTTTGTTTATAGCAATGAATGTTGAACATTTTTTTATATGTCTGTTGGCTATTTGTATGTTCTCTTTGGAGAAATGTCTATTCAGGTCCTCTATTCAGTTTTCAAATTGGATCGCTTGTTTTTTGGGTTTAAGTTGTATATGTTCTTTATATATTTTGGATATTAACCTCTTATCAGATGTATCATTTGACATCTTCTTTTAGTTCTCTCTTTCAGTTCCAGAGCATTGTTGGAGAAAACCATACAACTGTGCAGATTAGCTCCATTTCAACTGCATGACCCCAAATCTCTAATAGCACACAACATTGCCCAGAAATGTTCCTGCACTTACCTAGTATGTTTGTTTTTGTACTTTCAAAATAAAAGAATACCTTTTCCACTCTTATCAAATCAGCTGGCAATAGCTCATTTCCTTGTCCCTTACCCAGCATACTTCCCCATCTCATGTACACATAATTTCATCTGATGATTTTTCTACACTCTCTGCCTTCTAATTCTGTAAGAGATGATGTATCCCTATTCCTACTAAAGAGTTCCATCTAGATTTTTCAACACATAACTCCTGCAATTGTTCCTTTTTGCTCCTGTGTTATTGATCCTTCCCTCTCTGTGAGATCACTCCCATTAGCATTAAAAATAACCTAGGAAACAAACAGCACCTATAGTTTGAGATCTAGCCCCAACAGTGGATGATCTTTGGGTTTGGGGTAGAAGGGATTGGAAGGGTGGCTCTGAAGAGGGGTGTGCTCACCAGCATGAGGGGCCTCAGAATAAAGCAGTCTAGTTATTTCCATCTCAGGTAGACAAACATCCTATAAAGAATTTATTCTTTGGAGGAGAAAAAACTGGCAGAAATGATAGAGGCTCTGTTCTTCCCTCTGGTGGCCAAATCAAAGTTGTGACAGAAACAAGGAG
Organism: Pteropus medius; assembly: GCF_902729225.1. Lineage (NCBI taxonomy): Eukaryota > Metazoa > Chordata > Mammalia > Chiroptera > Pteropodidae > Pteropus > Pteropus medius. The sequence continues at coordinate 877,727 of NW_024348530.1, forward strand.
AAAACAGCAAGGGAAATCACCTGAGATCCATATGAATAAGCCATACAACTAGGGAGAAATCTAAGAACTCTAAGAATTCACCCTGAAACAGCAGAAGGTAGGATGGGTGAAGACACAAGGCTGCTCAATTCCCAGCAACTGAGTGGGATGGAGGATGTGGCAGCAGCACCCCACAGCTGCAGATGCCTCTTAAAGGGGCATGTCTGCAAGCAGACTTTTGCGGTGATGGACCTCCTCGCTCTGAGCACCAGTGCCAGTTCGGTTGTGCAGGAGGCAACAGGGACTTACAGGGGGACAGTGAGTTGTTGGAGTGAGGGCCAAGGCAACACTTGCTCTGTACAGAAGTGCCGCCAGTATCCATTGTTCCTCTGTTGAGACCTCCCCACTCCCAGTGTGCGGACCCAGCACCACCACAGTGGAAACTTCATCAAAATGGATAACAGAGGTGGCTCTGCCCAGAAGATTCCATGAAACTCCACCTCCCCCAACTCGTGGCCCCACCCAAGCCACATCCAGAAAATTATAAAAGAGAACCAGTCAGAAGTGAAGAACACATTATCTGAGATGAGAAGTATATTAAATGGAATAAAGTGAATAAAGAAGAGGACCAAATGGCCTATTTAGAGGATGGGGAAGCCAAGAACATTCAATCAGAATGGCAAGAAAAAAGAAGCCAAGACTATAATAATAATTTAAGGAGACTATGAAATATCCATGCCATAGGGGAACTGGAAATAAAACAAGACGTCAAAGAGCTATTTGAAGAAATAATGATAGAAAACTTCCCTAACGTGGTCAAAGAAATAGACATACAAATCAAAGTTGTGACAGAAAATTAGAGTCCCAAAGACTGGGAACCCAAAGAGATCCATACCAAGACACAATTATAATTCAAATGCCAAAGTTTCAATACAAAGAGAGAATCTTAAAAGCAGCAAGAGAAAAGCAGTTAGTTACCTACAAGGGAGCTCTCATAAGACTGGCAGCTGATTTCTCAAAATAAACTATGAAGGACACAAGGGCTTGGCACAAAATATTTGCCTTGATGAAAACCTAGGATATACAACCAAGAATACTTTATCCAGCAAAGCTATCATTTAGAGGTGAAGGACAGATAAAGAGCTTCCCAGACAAAAATAAACTAAAGGAATTTATCATCACTAAGCCAGTATTACAAGAAATGTTGGAGGGACTTCTTTAAGAAGAAAGAACATGTATCAAAAATAGGAATAAAGAATGGCAATAACTACTTTCCTATCAACAATTATCTTAAATGGAAAAGAATTAAGTGCTCCATCCAAAAGATAGAGTGGCTGAATGGATCAGAAAACAAGACCCCTACATATACTGTCTACAAGAGAATCACTTTAGATTAAAAGACACACACAGACTAAAAGGAAGGGGATGGAAAAATATATTGCCTTGATGGACCTAGAGGGTACTGAAATGAATGAAGTAAGTCAGAGAAAGACAAATAGCACATGATTCCACATACATGTGGAATCTAAAGAACAAAATCATCAATAAAAACAAAATCAGAAACAAACTCATAGATACAGAGAATATTTAGAGGGATACAAATGGAAAGGATTGGGGGGACAAAAAAAGGCAAAGGGATTAAGAGGTACAAATGCATAGTTGCAGAATAGACATAGAGATGTAGAATGTAGAATGGGAAATGGTAAATAATATTGTAATAAATATGTAAGGGGGAAGAGAGATATTAGATGTCGTGAACGCTTTGTGAGTTATGTGGATCTCTGATCACTATGCTGTGCAACTTAAACTGATATATTATTGTATGACAACTATAATTGAAAAAAACTTATTGAATTGCACAATGTAAATACAAGCAACTAAATGTCTATTATGTTTCAATGAAGATGATGAAAATAAAAAAAAATAAAAATAACTTAGTATGTTTTATTTTAATAAAACATACAATAAAATTTCTTTTAATTACCATATCCTTCTCCAGCTACTTTCTCATTTCTCTGTTCCCCTTCAGGACATATCTTTAAATAGTTCTCATATTCACTGTCTCCACCTTCTCCCCCACATCCTCCCTTTATTCCATGCCAATAAGGCCTCTGCCACCACCAGTATACCAAGGCTGCTTAAGTCAAAGTCATCAATGGCATCTATGTTACCACATACAATAATTACTTCTCTGTCTTTTGAAACAGTGTGTAACACAATCGAGTACACCTTCCTTCTCATAGAGAATACTTTCTATAGTTGTCTTCTTTTACCTACACTTTGTTTTTCTTGTAACTTTCTTCTAACTCACCAGATGTTCCTTCTTTATCTCTTGCTGGGTCTGCTTATTTTGTTTAACCTCTTTATGATGTCATGCCCCAGTTTTCTGTCCTTGGTCACCTTCTTTTTCTATAGACAGTCACTGGGTGATGCCATCTAGTCCCACAGATGGTGTTTATATCTACATGCTTATGAATCCTACTTAAATTTATATCTTCAGCTTCAACCTCTTCTCACAATTCGGAGTCTTATGTTCAATTGCCAACATAACTCATCAACCTGGATATCTAACAAACATCTCAAACTTAATATCTTCAAAATATACTTGATTTCTACTACCAACCAGAAACTGACCATCCTCTACATTTTCATCTCATTAAATAGTACCACAATATACTCAATTGTGCAAGCTAAAAACCGAAGTCTTCATTTTTTGAAATCCCTTTTCCCAGTCATCTGCTTACTTCAATCAGCAGGAAAATACAATCAACTCTACCAACAATATCATAAGTGTTACCCTTTCCTACTACTTCCACTGCTACCACCATAGTTCAAGTCACTTTTATCTTTTTTTAATTATTGCAATAATTCCTTAATTAATTCTCCTGCTTCCACTATTGCCTTTTGCAATTCTTTCTCCATACAACAGCCAGTGATCTTCCCTTGCTTGAAAATTTCTAAGAATTGTTGTCCAACAGAAATATAATATGAGACACAAATGCAAGCCACATATGAAACAAATTTTCTAGTAGATACATTTTAAAAAGTATAGAGAAATAGGTGAAATTAATATTAATAATATATTTTGTTTAACCCAACATATCCAAAATATTATTGTTTCAATATGCAACCCATGTAAAGTTATTAATGAGAGAGTTTACATTCTGTTTTTTATATTGAGTCTTAGAAATCCAATGTGTGATTTATCCTTAGTACATCTCAATTTGAACTATCCCACATTTTAAATGCTCAATAGCCACATGTAAGAAGTGCCTACAATATTAGATGGCAAAGATCTATGGGATTTCCTTCACACTTTGAGTAAAATCCACAATCTTTCTTTAAGTTTACAACGCCACACATGAACCAACTCCTGTCTACCTCATCTCTACCTACTCTCTCACTTTGCCCACTATGATCCAGCCATAGTGGCCTATCTGTCTCTACAGCTTGCCAAGTTTTTCCTGCCTTAGGTCTTTGCATTTGATGTTACATATTCCTGGAATGTTTTCCCCCCAATCCTCACTGAATGGCTCCTGCTTTAGTACATTTCTAAGCTTAAATGTCACCCTCCATCTAATCAAAAGGAAACTTTCCAGTCTGTTTAATTTTCAATATTTATTGGTACTTGCTATTTCCTCACTTATTATTTTGTTGTCCTTCTCCTCCTCTCATTAGATATAAGCTCCTTGATCACAAAGACATTGTCTGCCTTAACATCTATTGTATTTCTTACGCCTAGAACAGTATCTGTAGGTACTCAATTAATATTTGTTGAATAATTGAATAACTCCATTAAAGGCATGAACTTCTCTCTCTATCCAATTCTTTGTTATATACTTAAGAAAAAAAGCCAGTGGGCTTTGGCATGACTGCATGCTAGCATGCTAGCATGTATGCTAGAATCAAAGATAATGTGGTCACTTAATGTGAAAAAATAGTAACCATTTTCAGTCTATTCACAGCTAATTCCACTTACCCTGCAAGTTTCAGTTTAAATATTGCTTCTTTAGATAAATATTTTCTGATTCTATAAACTATTTTCCCCATGCTGTTTGTATCCATTTAGCCAGCATATCCTTTTTATATTACTTATTATAAAAGCCTTTAATTACTTGTTCAGTACTTATGGACATATCATATTCTTCATGAGAGAAGAGGTTGTTGTGGTCGTTTCTTTATCTAGTAGAGTGTCTAACATGGAGCAAGAGTTCATTAAATGTTTGCTGAATTGAATTAAACTGAGAAGGCTGACACTGGCATTGAAGCTAGTAAGTCTGAACCACAATATATACTTGCTTATTCAGTGAATCTAAGTTCCAACTGTAAAATAAAATTGAAAAGTCCTGTTTGTGAAATAAATCTATGGTAGGAGAAAAATTAAAACATAAAACTATGTATTGTTCTGGTAGCATAACTTTCACTTTTATTAAACTAAATTAAGAAGCTCATGTTCAGACATTTCATTTCAGAAAATCTGAGGTTCAAGCCACTAAATAGCTACACATGTGAATGGTTAAGTAGAAATGTCTCTACTTAAGATATTGCCTTGTTTGGAACTCTGTAGGTTTCCAGAGAAATGGTAAAATGGTGACACCCTTTCAAGAAGAGAGATAAGAGGGATAAAACCAGCTTATGTGTGCCAAGGAAGATAATCTTCTATCATATTAAGAATTGATCTCTTTTAGTATGAAAGGAGACTAACTCTGACAGATGTCAACACATAGAAAAGTAGCACTTTCTGCTTCTGTCACAAAGATAAATTGGGGTAAATACCTTAGCTCTTGAATCTGTTTGAACTTCATGGCCTAGGTAGCAGAAACTACAACTAGAAGGCAACTCAATTTGGCCTATTATCCAGTCCTTAGTTTACTTTTTCTTGATCACTGGTTGGTTTATTAGTTACAGTAAACACGTTTTATGAAACAGACCAATGTTTCTGCGTATAATATCCTAACTCTAGGCACAGGTAGTCATGCTCTTATGCCACATAAGAGACAGGCTCTGCTCTCACTGGGATAAACCTGCACTATATATTTTGATCAACAGTTCTTATCATTAATATGTTATTTTAAACAAATATTTATTGACCACCTGCTATGTGCCAGACACTTTTATAGGCACAAAGAAGTAGTAAACAAACCAGATAAAGTCCCAGCCCTCAGGAAGCTTATATCCCAGTGTATGGAGATAAAGATTAATTAGGTAAGTCAATAATTATGTAGCATAATATAAGGACTATGAAGAAGAGTAAAGCAAAGTAAGAGAACAGAGAATGAAGATGAGGGTAGAGGGCGATTATTGTTGATACAGTGATCAGGAAGGCCTCCCTGAAGAGATGTCATTTGAGCAGAGATTTGAATACAATGGAGCAGCAAGTCAAGGGAATAGCTGGGCCAGGGTGTTAGACCTAGGAAATAGAAGTTTTTCTATTGACATTTTGCTCAAGGCTAAAACCTTGAATGCTTTAGGATAATTTTCAGTAGCATTTCGGGGCCTTCCAGTCAGCCTCTGTGGCTCTCTTCTGCTTGGAAAGTCTGAAATACTCAGGCTTTTGTTGTTTGCCTCTATACCAGGTGCCCAGAAAAAAGAAAAGTAGCATCCCAGCCACCCAAATGAGTCCTGCTCACTTAGTTCTTACCCTAGTATATTAAGCACTGGCATTACAGAGATGAAAATTCGTGGGTCTTCCCTCCAGGGGATCACAGTCCTTTCTCTGGGATAAGCTTAGGCTCTGATATACTTTTTTCATGTTCTTTCGCTCAAACTCTTTGAACTACCTGGCTAGGCACATTCTATCTATTGCACCATGTATCTTCAAAGCCCCATCTCAGTCTCCTCAGAGTAGTTGCCTTGATTCTGGACTCTTGATTTGATAATGGGTTGGATTATGTTCTACTCATTTGGACTATGTGAAAGTTAATTTGAGGAATAAATTTTGTTGTTATTTGCTTGTTTTACATTTTTATCAGGTATAATTTTTAAAGAGTGAATGTAAAACCTTAAGTATACAGTTCAATGAGTTTTTCAAAATGCATAAACCTGTGTGCTTCACATCCCAATCAAGTTAAATGCTATATCCATCACCCTAGAAAGTTCTTTCTTATCCTTTTTGGTCAATCCCTCTCAAAAGGCAATCACTGTTCTGATTTATTTCACCAAGTTTTAGATTTGCCTATTCTGAACTTTATATAAATAGAATCATACAATATGCACCCTCCCGTGTCTGACTTCTTTCATTCATTATGTCCGTGAAATTCATTTATGTTGTGTGTATTAGCAATTCATCTCTTTTAATTATTGAGCGGGATCGTTTGCAACTTTTGTCTCTTATGAGTAAAACAGCCAGAAATATTTGTGGAAAAGTCTTTCTGCAGACATATGTTTTCATTTTCCTGGAGTAAGTGTCTAGGAGTGGAAGTTGGATCACAAGGTATGAAGGGATTAAGAATTTTAATGTATATAAAATATTGACTCTGTAGCAAGACTCACTGTTAGGAATGGTATGAACCCTCTTCAGGGTACTGACAGTCTTGATTCTGGCTAAGACAATACAGCATAGTAGTTATGAGTAAGGTTTCTAGACTCGGACTGCCTAAGTTGATATCTTGGCTCCATTATTTAAAGTTTGTGAGGACTTGGGCATAATACTTAATGGCCATGAACCTTGGATTCCTTATATATAATGTACATTTGTATCATATGGTTGTGTAGTGAAGACTCAAGGATATATTCTCTATAAAGGTAGTTAATACAGTGCCTGGGCACTTCATAAATTTCCAGTGAATGTTGACTTGGGGATTGGGGGAAATTTAGTCTTATCTGAACCTCCCTGAATGCTTCAGTGACTATAACATAAAAATAAAAGACAACCATATACTAAAAGGTATGCATTTAAATCATAATGCAAGACCAAACTGAGCTTAATAGGAAACAAAATTTAAATTAAGTGATCCCCCTTAAATAATAATGCACAACCAAATATTGATCAGTTGTCCACCTTTACTCTTTAGACAAACTTTGTCTTCAGCAACATCACATTCCCTTGTTAAATAATATTGGGTTGTATACATAAGCCTAATGTGTTCTCACTTCCTTGTGAGATTGTTGACTTGTCCAGGGGATGCCAATAATAATAGCTGAACTTGCAAAATATTAATAGGAGGATCAATTCAACAACATCATTAGAGACAATTAATGTCAGACTCATGCATAGAGATGCCTAAACTATACAAAACATTTTATGCCTTGGCAATTACTAATTTATATATGTTTTACCTAACAATTCCAATGAAATCAATTTTCTACTCTGCTGAATATAGTTTTGGCCAACTAGTGGACTTTTCTTTCCTTCCAAGTTATTCTGCTCAGTTTGCAATGTCTAGGTGCCCAGCTGTTTAATTTCATAACTGCAGCAAATGCCAGGACCACAATTCAAAATAGGTAATGATGACCTTTGATTTTATTTCCAAAGGAAATTGTAATCACTGATGTAGCTATGAACTCAAAATCAAGAGAATTTGAGAGTCTAAAATCTAAAATTAAGTTTTTCTTGTTTTCCCTCGAGTTAAATCACTGAACAATATTGCTTGAGCTAAGGATGGCCTTGATGTCTATATAACCTTGAATTCATTTTAAAGAGAAATTGAAAAGTATTTGGATTCTGTGGCCTTTTTCATTCTTTGAATGGAAAGAACCAAATCTCAAACCCTCATTTTGAGTAGAGGAGCCCCAAAGAAAAACATCAAATTCCCAGTTTTCTCTATGACATTGCTGGTGGTATAAGAAGTCAGGATTCTGCCTCAAACAAAGCCATGAGGGCCATGTTGGAGGCTGATGTCTTACTTGATGTCATCCTTAAAGAGGTAAGAAAATTGTCCCCAGAATCTTTGTAACCTTCTAAATACATTATGTAGCTGAAATCTATGGATGTGTTGGAAATCACTATGTCTTTCATTACATCCTGACAAATGCCCTGAACTCCTGTAAACTAAAAAGCACTCAAAATTTTGTAGAAAAAAAAGATCTCAAATAAATAACTCTGCATTTCACAAATGTTTATACCAGTTTTATGGGGTTATTTAACCTGCTAGTTATTAATTGAGTTAGGTGCAACCTTCTGAGTACCTCTTCTGTATTCCTTTAACTCCCTCTTTACCTCTATTATGGTCCTTATCACATAGCTGCCAGTTTGATTTTTTTTTCTAAAATGCAAATCTTATTATGTCACTCCTTGATTAGTATCCATCAGTGGTTTCCTGCTGTTTCCAAGGTAACAACCAGACTCTTCACTTTGGTCTACAAAGATCCTCCATGCTCCCTCCAAGGAATCATACTTGCTTCCTTCAACTTAACACATAGTTTTCTTGCTAATTTAAATACTTCTCCACCCCTGCCTATTTACCTGGCCAGTCCAGTGGCATTTTTCTCCTGAGATCATTTTCGATTTTGCTCATATATGACCAACAACTCAATCCTACATAAAATGTAGATATCTCTCCATTACCTTCCTTTAGCTCCTACTGAATAATATTTCTATAGCATGTAATGCTTTTATAATTGTGAATTTCCTAAGTAATCTTCTTCTTCTATACTATGAACTTGTGGTAGGCAGTGACACTATTTTATTGATTTCTGTATTCCTTAGATCCTGTCTCAGTGCCTGACCCAAAATGAGTGTTCAGTAAATATTGGTTTAAACAAGGTGACAAAGGGAAGAAAAAACACTTGAAATTTCAACTGATACACTCACTTATTGAGTTATTAATAGACATGGCTTTGACCTGTAAACCTTCAATGTGAACACAGTATGACACTCTAGGTCTAATTTGTTATCATCTGTGACCCCCTGGATAGCTCTGTCGGTCTCCTGCTTATTGGAAGGCAGCCCTCTGTCATTCTGTTGATTCTTTGAAAGGCTTTATGGCCTCCTGTCCATGTGCTCATTACCATCTCAATTTCTTGTCAGGGCCTGATTCCAAGACTCTTGTCCTTCCTTTGGCCAATATGTGGGCCTTTCTTCTGAATCTCTCTTTGATTAACTTAAGTAACTTGTCTGGTATCTTTATCACAGATTCCCAGGCATGTACAACATGTATACTTTCTTTGCCACGGTTGCTTAATAACTAAAATTTACTAATATATTAACATTTTGTAAAAAAAAGGAAGACGAAGACGACGACGACGGAGGAGACGGAGACGAAGACGGAGACGGAAGCCAGACATTAAATAGAGCCAAGGGAGGTATGAAAGCATATGAGTAGTAAGCATTCTAACTACTCATTGCTTCCCAATAACAGCATTTCCTTAAAACAATAGGGGAAAGTTCTGTCTTAATGTTCCCTACTGGTAAATTGAATTCCAGGCCAATTCCCATGCATTCAGTCACCTTTTTTTCCCCACCAGGTTTCACTGGGATTAACAAGATCCAACATTTTACTAAAATATTTCTTCTTTAATAAGCACTAAACACCCTGTAAGAATAGGCCAGCATCCCTACAGTAATCACAATTCCAAAACAAAAGTATGTTTAAACAGCTTCAAGAATAGGATGCATCTGGAATAAAACAGTTGTTGACTTTTAAATATTATTTTCTAACACATCTTTCAACTACTACTGTCCCCCAAAAAGGTGTCAAATAATACATTGGCCTTACTGAATAATAATTTGCAGTATGTTTTAAAGGTCTTCTCTTTCTTGGGCCACTGATGTTTCCATGCTTTTGAAGCATATTCAACACTGTTATATTTTTATAGTCCTTAAGTATTCTTATATTCTTTTGCAAGATCCACTGTGTTTCATGATTTTCTGTGAAGATTAGCACTTTATTGATACCTTTCTTTTCAGATGACTTGCAAGGAAAAGAAGAAGCATAGATGCAGGACTGTTTCAGTGTCATTCTGAAGTCTGTCATCATATATCATGAAGAATACCATCATTTAAAAAACATATCCTTCCAATGTCATCCTATGAGGGGTAGAGATGAGTAAGTAATTTGTAAAATGTTATAGAGTTTTATTTGCATGTTACAAATGAGGAAGACACTTCTAAATCTCTCATTAGCCAAGAAAAATAGTAATACTTCCTGCGACTTCAAAACCACACAGGGAAAGACATGACAGCAGATTTTTATAGTGTTTTTGCTAAGGAGTCCTTATACATGGAGAAATCATCAAAATGTCCTATTATGAGTGGAAAAAAAATACACATTAGCCTTTGTTTGTCAACCAATAACATAGATTTTGATGATGTAGGAGGCAGAATTCAATAGAGTTTAACCTTGACTTAGCAAGAACATATGATTGCCTGGTACAGAAAACAATTGTGACTGAGAGAGAGTACATAGGATAGTCAAAAACCAAATTGTTTCTAACTTCTGCAAAGAAAACAAAGAGTGATGAATTAACTACCTGAAACATAAACCAGAACAGGAAAACTTAAGCAATGCTTATGGCTTCTTTAAAAGTAAAAAGGACACAAGAAAATAGAAAAAGTATGACAGTGGATTCTAATATCACATATAATAAAATGAAAGAGATACAATATAAAAGAGAACAAAATGGTGTCATGACATAACTAGCCTGAGATAATTCAGGAAATAGTTACAGACTTTGTTAAAATTAATTTTAGGGTTTTACATCTGAAATCCAGACCAGAGAGAAGATATTTAAATAGAGTTTCCAGCCAAGCAGATATATAACTTACTGATGCAGAAAACAATTCTGTGACGAGAGATATGTTCACTTTACCCTCAAAGTTAAAATATCCAAATATTGGACCATAAGAGTTATTGTACAAGAGTAAATAACAGGCATGATACTTGTCCTATGAGAAGATAGAGTCCAAGGGAGCAAAGGCTGCCAGTGATGCACATAAAGGAGACTCAGAAACCTGAGAAAATGTTTAATATGAATTATCCTTACCAATAATATGATTCTTTACTCTCTCATACATACTACTTATTTCCAACAGCGGGGATAAACTATGCATTCTGGTTTGGTCTCCCAGTTTTTATGGTAGGTTGGGCCATCCACACTCACTCATCCAGTCATCTTTGAGACTAGCAGTACAGATTTATAAGAAAGACAGCCTATTCTAGGAGACTTTATAATGATGCTAGAATATTCAACACCCAAATATAAAAAGAAAGGCCAAGCCTTATGACATGTGACACCAGGGCTCAAGATGTATGCCTCAGTATGCCTGCAGTGAAATTAACCACAAGGGAATTAGTAAAAGAACAAATATACTGCATTTACAGAAGTTTACCAGAATTTTCTGAGGAAGGGTATATACAATTTGTCTACCAATTACTTACTGTGTCACTAAGGCGATGTATCCATAGTTGATATTTGCCTCTTCAGTCAGGTGGGAAAAGAATAATAATAAAGTAATCAAATGAGAAAAATATAATTTATTTTGTGGTCAGCTCTGGATAAACTTCTATACTACCTTAAGTGTAGTACAAATAGTGTCAGCAGTTCCCTTATCATCACTTAGTTTGTATGTTTGTACATCAGAAAAGTAAATGTCTATGCTCACTGAAAAATCACATACTCAACTGAGGACAAAGAGTAGCTTTCTTTAATCGGTGAATTTTGGGGGCACATAGTTTTCAAAATATAATTTCTCAAAAACACTTTAACATGTATAGAGTATATGTTTTTAAATTTAAAAAGATTAGGCTTCAGTAAAAGTACAATAAAAAGTAAAACATAGTAATATTGTCACAGTACCTTCTCAGACACTGAAGGCATAACTGGAATGAGACTAGATATCATGTGTTAAAGAAAGATGGCAAAGCTATATTATAACGCTTTTCTATTAATAAAGCTATGATAAAATGAGCTGTAGAGCGCCTGTGAATTCAATTTCCAATGGATATAGAAACAAAATACTACATTCAGTTCTGTGCTAACAATTACTATGAGGATGCTTAGAAACTATGATGCTCCATAATTCATTTATAAAATTATTAGTATCAGGCATTAGTTCCTAACTATATATCACCCCTAATTTCTTAGTGTTTAGTGATCAAGTAGAAAATTTAACCTTGGTCAATTATGCTAACCTCCAAATTGCAACCTAAGCATGTTGGTGACAGCTGTCAATTCAGAAGTAGTTTGTAAGAACTGAGAGATGATCAGAAAACTCCGAGTTGATATGACAGTGATGACAAAAATTTGCTAAAGCATGTATCTCTCTAGGAAATGTCTCTGCACTACAACTGGTGGCCAGTGGTCAGGGGAAAACCATTAAAGCCAGAACTATGGAAACTTTAACTCTTCACTCTAAGAGACTAAAGATTTGAAACAATACAAATCGCTTCCCAAAAATTTCAAAGCAGAGCTTAGTCTTCGAGCATGATGGAGGTTGGCAAAGGTATTTGTTTATGCTTTTGGTTAGCAAGATAAACTAAAACATTTAGTAAGAAAAAAACATTGAAATTTCTCACTAATGATCTACAAAATTTATCAGACACATTTTACTGTGGGGCTGTGCTATCATTCCTGAAGAGAGACACATCATGCCTGTAATGAATGATTCACCGAGAAGCAGTCACACAAGTCATATCCACTTGAACTTGCTGTCATAAAACAGCTGAGGGCTGCTCTGAATAATGCAATGGGGCCGCCTCTGTCCCCTGGCATTGTTTCTGCTGAAGCTACGATGTGGACCATGTTGGATGGTAGCATTTCTGAGCAGTAGGAAAAAGGGGGACAAAAATCTGAGACCACCAGTGATCTAGTCAATAATGAGAGTGTCCCAAAATTTTCATTCAGGGCCTAATTTGATATAGAGCACAGAGCAAGAAGAAAAAAAAATAACCCTCATTAATTAAATAAGTAAGGAACAGTACATTTCCATAGTTGGAAGTGGCACAGCTGTACTAACAGTATGGTTTCTATTCTGTATTAGTCCCTAGTTGTTCCATTTTTCTTCATTATGCTCAATTTATGAACTACTTCAAAGTCTTCTGAAAGAAATCAGGGTATGAATTCCAAACAAATAAGTTACTGTCACTACCCTGTGTATTTGCCAGATCACATTGAGCCACATTGTCAGCGAGCTTGTGCTGTCCCTTGGCCTTTTCAGAAGCTGCATTGACTCATGCCCTGGAGCACTATTTCTTGTGCTGAAAGGGTCATTCCTCTGCATAGCCTTGACTGCTGAATAAGATATTTGTACACAGGCTGGTGCAATTGTGTGTTTATTGTCTGGATAGTCAGTGAAGTCCATGTCAAAACAGAATGTATTCTTACCACTAGAATCCGGAGAGATGAGCATGCAGAGCAGACCACTATATGGGAGAATACGAGTAATAAAGTCCCTATTCATGTTGTACTGCTTTGCCAAGCAAAACATATCATATTAACACAGTGCCTGTGAGGCAGACAGATGCTACACATGCAATTCATGCCATTACTTAATGCTTTGATGCAACCAGAAAATTCCCTGCAGAGGAATTATAAGGAGAATAAGTAGTGGTCCATATACTTGGCACTTAAAAGAAATAAGGGCAGGACTAAAAGAGATTAAAGTTGTATCTATACACAGAATTCTAAGCTATTTGATCAAGTTATAGAATCAATTGATGAAGTCATAAATTTTTTAAAAAATGCCTATTAGGTGGTTGTTTTACTCCGTTAAGTGGTAAATCTACCTAAATGCCCCATAGGTATGACTTTATTCTTCACCTTTTTCTTACCAATGATTTTTGTGGAAATTGATATATTATGCACATTCTGATGCCAAGACACCTAAACAGCCAATTATTTCACTCAGATAATTCTGCTAATCTAGTTGTTAGTGGAATTTAGAAGAAGCAACTAGTTGGTATTTTCAATTTCTAACTAGTTGTTTTGCTTCTATAGACATGGCCTGAGGCTTTTTCTAGCAGACAAAGAAATGTATTATTGTGGAATGCAGACTTGAAGCTTAATTGAGCTATCAATTACTAAGCATTTATAGAGTGTATAATAATAACAATAGTTTATTGGCTACTTGCTGTGTGCCAGACTCTGTGCTATATAATTAACATGGTTTATCTCATTTAATTCTCCCAATAAGCCATTAAGGGAGCTATATTACCACATTCATGATAAAGAAGCAGGTTTGGAGAAGTGCCTAGTCCTGGGGGAGCAGGCATTATGGTGAGGCACATCAAAATAAGAATCTATAAACCAATGTAAGATCTTGTGTTATCGAGCCCTTGGTTCTACAGAGACAGTCAGAGAAAAGGAAGAAGAATATGGAAATAGTCAGGAAAAGCTTGGAATTTAAGCACAATTCTAAAAGATAACATAAAAAGAAAGCAGAAAAATATTGTGAGCAAAAATGCCAAAGACAAATGAGTAACATTGACTAACATAAAATTAATGGATTGGTTTGATTTTATAAGACTTACATAGGGAGTCTACTGCCAGCTTTTCATTTCCTTTTGTATATCACGAGTTTCTAAGATAAACTGCCGACACTGAAATACAGGTACACACAATGGGGTCATTTGTAAATGTGATGCAGCTGGATGTCAAGAAAAGACAAATATTCACTAGCTCCAAAGATATTTATTAAATATTTTATTTATGCTGAGAAACTGTTTTTAGGTGAAAGAAAATGTTATATATTACCTGTCTTTTTATCACCAAGCCAAAAGCTCTTTTGCTTTCTCAATTTTGACACTCTTTGATAAATTCTTGTTAATCCATAGGAGTAGGATCATTTTGACAAAAGACAGTAATTATAAGCTGACATCTGTGAGGACAGTTACAGGTTGCAGTAAAACACTTACCCATCCCCAGCATGTATAATCTCTCTCAGTTACCAGTCATGCACTCATTCGATTTAGCTATAAAACATCAACGGGGTCTTTTTAATGTTTATATGTGTAATTAAAAAATTTTGATATGCTAGACTCTGCTATTTGATCAACTATTATCTGAAAATGCTCACTTTTTTTCTAGAAATACATAAGTGCTAATGCTTTAATAAATTTACGGATTTGATGCTGAAAGGTTGTTTAATCTAATCTTCTATAAACCTAAAGATAAACTAAATAAATTTAATTTTAATATGTTTTAATCAATATAAATTTTCACCAATTAAAAAAAATCAGTTGTAATACTTTTTCATTATTTTTATTCCTATTACTTTCACTTAGTTTTAGTCTTTTTCTTTCTACTTAGTCCTTAACCACAAGTTAAAAATAGTAAGACATCATTTTCATCTGTCCTCCCTGCTGCTTTCCAATAACAAAATAATAAACACACTTCCAATATATTAAGACAGTCTTTTAAAACATGTTTTCTGTAATCTGAGACTATCGTAATCTGAGACTCTTCCTTTGACCTTTAGGTAAGATGGAATCTCTAACACATGATTAGCATTATTCTACCCCAATAGTTTTAAAACAGTAATGTTGCATTCCATCTTTCTAGGCCCACTGCACTGTATAACCTGCTCTGATTATCCCAGGTGCATTTGAAATTCTATGTTTCTATCAAAGTTATCAGTAGCGCCCAATGTAGAGCTTGTTTCCATATTAATCACTGTCTCCAGAGCTAGTTTGAAGGCAAAGATCAGGTCTTATTCTACTTTTGTGGACCCCTCACATGGCATCTACTAAGGTCATAGATAGGAACAGATAAGTAAAATAACAGCCAGTGAGGAAGTTTGAGAGTGAGAGTAATGGGATTGTTGTGGGCATGTTTCCTCAAAAGTACATATGTGATTAACTCTGAGCTCATAAATTATCCTAGAAGAGACTGAAAGTTCTTGATGTGGACACTATAATTAGCCATAGCAGGTTTTTTTTTGTACTGGCTTTATGTTTTTAAAATATAAACTAATTATCTCCCCCTTGCTTCCTTAAATTTATCCAAGGTTGAAATCAAATAAATATTACAGTTGCCTAAAATAATAAAGATAATAATAATGGCAACACCTGGTTCTTATATTGTGCCTTCTATCTGAGAAGCTAAAAGTTAGCTCTGGGTGTTTGTATACAGTTTATTAATGTGTCCCTAAAATATAGGTTTCTAAATGGCTAACTCAATTGGACTCTTGCCAAGGAAAATACCTGTAAAAAGGCCAGAGGTTACTGAAATTCTACATCTACTCTTGCTAATGTTATTTTATTTTACATTTGAAAGCAAGAAACGTTGCTGCATAGCTAGATGCTGTCGATAGAAAGTGAACTGACTAACTTTGCACTCATTGAGATGAGGTTGCACTGAGGAATGAGGTCACATTTAAGAAATGGTGGAGGGGGGAGGGGAAGGTAAATGGGATGAAAAAGGTTAAATATGTGGTGACAGGAAAAAATCTAACTATGGGCAGTGAATATACAATGCGATATATATATGCCTTACTGTTGAATTGTACACCTGAAACCTGTATTTCATTAATCAATGTCACCATAATAAAAATAAATCAATTTAAAAAAAGAAATGGCATATGCCACATATGAGTAAAAAACTTATTTGATTTTATTAACCGATGTCATCTCAACAATTTTAATTAAAAAAAAAAAGAAAAAAAAAGAAATGGCATATGCATTGACCATTGTTAAGTAGGTGGTCAAGGGCTGTTAATATTGCTTCATAGGGGAACAAAAACCATGTTCCATTTAAATTAGATGCTAAAATTGTGTCTGGAATGGAGAATGCTACATACATGAGATATTAGATATTGTAAAATACTTCCCCACTCTAGGAAAGAAATTGGAGTTATAGTGAGAAAAATATCAAATTCTGACTTGGAAACACTTATGAAATATATTTATGTATGGAGAGTCTATCAAGCTAACCAGAAAGACTAGGCTATGTCAAGACTCAAACGACAGCATCTAGCTATGCAGCAACGTTTCTTGCTTTCAAATGTAAAATAAAATAACATTAGCAAGAGTAGATGTAGAATTTCAGTAACCTCTGGCCTTTTTACAGGTATTTTCCTTGGCAAGAGTCCAATTGAGTTAGCCATTTAGAAACCTATATTTTAGGGACACATTAATAAACTGTATACAAACACCCAGAGCTAACTTTTAGCTTCTC
Source organism: Pteropus medius (assembly GCF_902729225.1). Taxonomy (NCBI): domain Eukaryota; kingdom Metazoa; phylum Chordata; class Mammalia; order Chiroptera; family Pteropodidae; genus Pteropus; species Pteropus medius. The sequence goes on from NW_024348530.1 coordinate 894,758, forward strand.
AGATAGAAGGCACAATATAAGAACCAGGTGTTGCCATTATCTCCAACATGGCTAAGATCTGATAAAAAAGTTTTTTAGAGAATGCATAATGGTTCAAAGGATCAAGAGCTCCTAATTTCATAATAAAATTCCCATCATACTTTGACCTTACCATGAGATGTATATAAAATAGATGATGAAGCATGGCTCAAGAAACAATGTAATGAGTTTCTCTACCACATAGAATGTTGTTCCTAAATAAAAGAGGTGTATGATAATGACGTACATGTTTCAGCCTCGTGAATACCTGAAATGCTGATTTTCAGCATAATCCTGTAATAGGAAACATATAGGCTAGAAATACTAAAAGAAATGTCTCATTCACTTGTACAATTGATACATCGCATGTAAAATAAAAACAAGTAACACTTTCCTCAGCGAGACATATGAAAATGACTGACACTTAAAAGTAGTAATTATAATTTCAGTGGAACTGCTATAAAACGTGAAAAGGATATTAAAAAAATAGAATACAAAAATATTAACATAGGTATATTACAGTATACAGGGTTGGTTTCTGTTTAGAAAATGCAATATATACTTAACTTTAAGATCAAAAGTTACTATACACCAACAGAATTTAGGTTGCTAACAGGCTGAAGAAACTTGTTATTTTTTCTATTAGCTTTTGGTTTTATGTTTACCTGTTTATATTTCCCTATATATTATAAACTCTCATTCAATTAAATTCAACCTAACTAATATTTATTGACCAACTATGCCTTAGGTACTATGTGGCAGACTATTACTGGTTCAAAGATAAATACGATATGATTTTTTTTAAATATGATTTTGCCCTTGAAAAGTTCCACAGTCTAATGTGGGTGGTTGGGGTAGAGCCTAAAAGAAAATCATAAAATTGTATAAATCAATACAACACAGGTTATGGATGCCTTAAAAATATGCAAAGTGTTATGAGTGAGTAAAAGAAATGGTGATCGCTTGTGATTGTGGGAACTAGAAAAGACTAGGCATAGAAAGTGTACTTTGAGTTGGGACTTTCCTTTAAGGCAAAAAAAAAAAAAGAAAAGGAATTAGAAGGACTTCATAGGCAGAAAGCACAGGGCAATATATAGATATAGATATAGATACAGATGATATAGGTAGATATAGACATAGATATAGATAGATATATGACCAAGGTATGTATGCATATGTTTATATATACACATAACGTGGTCCATCTTTCCTGGAGGGTATGTTCTGCTTAGGTAGAAAATGGGAGAGAAGACTTGGGAAGGTAAGATAAAATAATACCAGGCTGGATTTCTTAAAAACTATAAAATAAGACTTTTAGAAAGTGAAATTTCAAATAGCACAAAAGAGAACATAATAAAAATTTAGTCTCCGACTCTAGATCCATTACCCAAGAGGAATCATTTTCAATCATTTCTTGTGCATCTTTACAGATTTTCACGTGTCTATGCATATATATACACATACATACATACATAATATATAATATGTATGCATTATATATATACATACATACATATATATATATATATTTCATGTATAGCCTTCTCTATTTCACAAATGGGGACATACTGTATAAACTGTTCTGTATCATGATTTTATCTTACTTATCTTGTAAATATTTTCTCATCAGCATATATGTCTACATACTCTTTTTATAGACTGTATAATAGCACTCTGTGCTTATGTCATATATTATTTGATCAGACTTCTATTGATGGACACTTATGTTACTTCCAGTCTTTTGTTCTTATAAACAATGCTGCAAAGAATTCTCTTGAACATATATCTGTACACACGTGTATCTAGCAGAATTTTTCAGCCTCAGCACAATTAACACTTTTGGTCAGATAATTCTTTGATGGAGAGTGTTGTTCTATACATTGTAGGATGTTTAGCAATGTCCCTGGACTACATCCATTTGATTCCAGTAGCACCTCCCACCCCTGTTGTAACAATCAAAAATGTCTCCAGATATTGCCAAATGTCCCCTTGAGGGCAAATTGCTCCAAGTTGAGAACCATGAAATTATAGGAGAAATTTCTAGTCATATAATTGCTTCTAACTATGTTACCTGTTCACTTGATAACATGGCACATCATCAAAATTCAATATTTACCAATCACATTAATCTGCATTTACCCATGGGTAAAACTGAAGATTGTTTCCTATGTTTATAAGCTATTTGTATTTTTCTTTAGTTCAATTGCTTGTTATCTCTTTTCTTTTGTATTGAATGGTGATCTTGTATTGATTCATAAGAGTGCAAATTATTAGCCTTTTATCTGTCACATGTGTTGCAAAATATTCTCCAGTTTTTCCTGCAATCACTATATTTTTCTGTATAGAATTTTAAAATTTATATACTGACATTTATTAATATTTACTACTAGAGTTTCTATACAGTTGGCCCTAGGTATCTGTGAATGATTGTTTTCAAGACCCCTGTGGATACCAAAATTCACAGGTGCTCAAGCTCTTATGTAAAATGGCATAGTATTTGCATATAACTTATGAACATTCACCCATGTACTTTAAATAATCTCTGGACTATTTATAATACCTATTAAAATTCAATATTATGTAAATTGCTATTATGCTCTATTGTATACAAGATAACAACAAGAACAAAAAAAGACTGTAGATATTCTGTACACACCCAACCATTATAGGACTAAGTACATAGTACACATCACCACCGGTGTACCATTTACTTATATTTTTCCAGCTAAATTAAAATATAATAAACAATTTGATACTCATATTTACATTGTACAATTCAATGAGATTTTTTAAAATTATAATTGGCATAAATAATATGCCAGTTTCAGTTGTACAGCATACTGATCAGAGATCCACATAACTCACAAAGCGATTACCCCACTAAATCTAGTACCTCTCTTCCCTCTTACATATTTATTGCATTATTAACCGTCTTCCCCATGCTACACTCTACATCTACATGTCTATTCTGCAACTATCCATTTGTACTTCTTAAACCCTATGCCTCTATTCATCATCTTCCCCAAACCCCTCCCAGATAGTAATCCTTAAAATTGTCTCTGTGTCTATGAGTTTATTTCCACTTTTGTTGTTGTCGTTTACTTTATTCTTTAGAACCTAAATGTACGTAAAATCATGCGATATTTGTCTTTCTCTATCTGACCCATTTCATTCAGTGCAATACCCTCTAGTTTCATCAAGGCAATATCTTTCCCCATCCCCTTCTTTGTAGTTTGTGTGTTTTTTAATCTGAAGTGAGTCTCTTGTAGGCAGCATATGGAGAGGTCTTATTTTCCGATCTATTCAGCCACTCTATCTTTTGGTTGGAGCACTTAATTCTTATCCATTTGAGGTACTTGTTGATTGAAATGTGGTTATTACCATTCTTTATTCTTTTTTTTAATTAAGTTTATTGAGGTAACATTGGTTAATACAAAAATATAATTTTCAGGTGTACATTATAATATGACATCTATATATACTATTGCTTGTTTACCACCCAAAGTCCAGTTTCCTTCAGATACCATATATTTGATCCCCTTTACCCATTGCATTCTACCTCTACCCCTCTACATTTGACTCCCTTTATCATGTCCACCTCCCCGCTCCTCCTCAACCCCTACCTTCTGGAAACGGCTAGTCCATTGTCCATGTCCATGAGTCTCTGTTTTTTTTTTTTTTTTTGTCCTGTTCATTTGTTGCTTTTAGGTTTATATCCCACATATAAGTTATATCATGTGGTTTTCAACTTTTTCTGTCTGGCTTATTTCACTTAGCATGATTATCTCAAGATCCATCCATGTTGTCACAAACGGCAGTATTTCATCTCTTCTTATGGCTGAGTAATATTCCATTGTATAGACGTACCACAGCTTCTTTAGCCAATCATCTAATCATAGGACACTTCAGTTACTTTCACATCCTGGCCACTGTGAATAATGCTGCTATGGACATTGATGTGCAAATATCTTTTGGGATGTGGATTTTTAAGTCTTTGGGGTAAATACCTAGTGCAGGGATTGCTGGATCATATGGTAGATCAATTCTTAGTTTTTTGAGGAACCTCCATGCTGTTTTCCATAGTGGTTGTACCAATTTGCAGTCCCACCAGCAGTATATGAGGGTTCCTTTTTTACCGCATCCTCTCCAACACTTGTTATTACTTGTCCTGGTGATAACAGCTATTCTAACAGGTGTGAGATGGTATCTCGTTGTGGTTTTGATTTGTATTTCCCTAATAGCTAGCGATGTTGAACATCTTTTCATATGTTTGTAGGCCATTTGTATGTCCTCTAGAGAGAAGTTTCTGTTCAGGTCCTCTGCCAGTTTTTGATTAGATCATTTGTTTTGTTGTTGTTATTGAGTCGTATGGGTTTATTGTATATTTTGGATATTAAGCCCTTATCGAAGGCATTTCTTGCAAACATATCCCCCATGGTTATTGGATGGCTGTCTCTTTACCTCGTTGATAGTTTCTTTTGCTGTGAAGAAGCTTTTTAGTTTGATATAGACCCATTCATTTATTATTTCTTTGACTACCCTTACCTCTGGGGTCAAATTAAAATCCTCTTTATGTCCAAGGTCAATGAGTTTAGTTCCTATGTTTTCTTCTATGTAATTTGTTGTCTCAAGTCTTATATTCAAAAATAGTTTCTGATTGCATGATCACACACACACACACACACACACACACACCCTATCATTAAATTATGATATATGTGGAAAATGAACACTATATACTTACTAGCTACTTATCTTTATGTTTTGTTATTTGCAAACATACCTTATTTAGTTTTTAATCTTACAGAAAGAAACTTTTAAAGCAGTATTGAGAGAAACGTGGTCAAAGATATTAGAATGAAAGTGGAGGAAGCACAGAGAATTAAACAAAGAAAGCATTTTGTTTATCTTCTGACCCAATTTAAACTCCAAACATAAAATCTTCATCTACTTCAGGACTTACATAGACTGATCCAAGGAAAGTAACAAGCACTGCTGATGTTATTTGGCACATGGAAACTACTTACTAGCCCTAAGGGCACAAAAAGATCCAGGGGTAATTTCTAATTCAGAGTGGCAGGTGAGGCTATTGACCCTGTTTGTGTCCATGGAAAACACCTAGAAGTCAGAATGTTCTTCCTAAAGCAATACTGATATGTGCAGGACATGCGGAGCAATCCTGAAGGAAATTTTGTTTTTGTCATGCAAATAACATTATTCTGTAAGATTACATATGAATAATTAAATTTATGTTGAAATTCCCTGGTAGGGAGAGTAAATGTGTTAACTACTGCCTTAAGAATATTCAAAATTTTTCTTAATCAAAATAATGTGCAGACACATTTTTATACCTTTTAAAAAAGAAATCTCAACATACACATACTAAAACCTGGAAAACTTTATCATAGCTCAGTTTAATGCAGATATTATTTCTGAAATACAACAGTAAACACTAACAAAATACTACCTGATTCAGTAACTTCAATATCTGATCCTTGATAACCCAAAGACTGTGGTACTTTGATTCTGGTAGGCAGATGAGAAGAAATGTAATGTAATATGTAATGAGAAGAAATGGTTTCTATTAACATATGTAATGAGAAGAAATGGTTTCTATTAACATCTCTCCAGGATGAAGAAACCCTGGCAAGTAATGGTGACCATTAACAATGACCAAAATAATCTGAAGCATTTGTGTGAACTTTTTGCCAGATAGAAAAAGTGAGATAGCCATCAACACTCCTATTTGGTAGCTAGAGCTTGTAGCATCAGCCCCATTGTGCAAATAAAATAGGTGGCACAGAGGCTGAGAAGATGAGTGAATAAACTGGAATAGATTATGGAATTACCCCAGGATTGTGGAAAGGAGTAATAAAAAAAGCACAATTAAGATCTTTAAAACAGTACCTTCCAATATTCCTAAATTACGGTGTTGATGTGTCTTATCTCAGTAAAAGAAATGGCCTAATGACATATAGCAGAAATGAAGTTCTCTCAGCATTGGCCCTAAAGTATCCTTCTCTTACTTAAAGTAAATACATGTAAAGCATTTAACATGGTGTCTGGTGTCCAGTAAATTATACACTAAGTGGCCTTGATGATAGTTGTCATTAGTAGCAGCTGCCGATTTAGATTTTCCTACCCTCTGCACTTGAGGCAAAAAAAAAAAATTGTCCTCTTGCTGATGCTACCTCTTCAGACTTTGCATTTTTTATAGAAAAGAGGTCAGTAAGCCTAAAGAAAATTATGAAACTGCCTTAGATACTATGCCTCACTGTATTAATGGTCTTTACCTTTACGGGCACGTGGCAAAAATCTTGGTAAAACATTAGCTTCCCAAGCGTATTTACTTTCATAATCATTGTGGGCCTATGTGAAGAGACTGCCTTAACCATGACAATGTTTTTAGAACTCAGTGGTCTAATTAGGAGAAAGCAAAGTGGCTGGTAACATTCCTGAAGCAAGCTGAACCAAAACCTGCAACTCTGAAGAATGCCTTGGAAATATCTTAGCTGATAGAGCCTGAAACAGTTCCTTAATTGCTGCTGCTGTGAAAGCCATAGTAACAGGAAGCAAGAAACACAGCATACTTCAACATTTCAAAGTCTGGCATTTCTGTTGGTAAACTCTACAGAAGGCCATCAGTATCCATTTTCCAAAACAGCAAGTCAGATGTTATGTACACAACAGATGTTCCATAATAAATGTCAAATTCATTCATTCAGCAAGTATTTATTGAGCACCGACTCTAGGCCAGGTGCTATGCTGGGAGCTCGAGAAAAAGTGCTGAATATAAGGCAGACAGAGCTTCTGCTCTTAAGTGGCTTATATTTCAATGGGAGAGATCAGACAATAAATAAATGAGTAAACACATTAGGTCATCTGAGTTAATGATATGTTCTATGGAAAAATAAAACAAAATAATGGGATTGACATGTCCTAAAGAGATGTAGTAAAGGGAGCTACTTTATATAAGTTGTTCAAGGAAGAACTCTTAGATTAATTGACAACTGAGCTGAGACTGGAAGGAGACTTGAAAAAACATTACCCATTATAAGGGAAGCCAAATAATAACAGTAGTACCCTCTAGTATCAGGACATGGCTGGAAGCAAAACAGACATCATTTCAAACAGACATCATTTCAAAACAGACATCATTTGAAAGAAATCCTGCAACTAAAAAAAGCTAAAAGAAAAATTCATGTCTCTAATTCAATGTGGCATTAAAAATCAGGCAAAGGCTCAGGACTCAGATGTCAATTCAAATCCCTAACCACTGTACTTTTATGTTTCTCTCTCAAATACCTCGATTTAGAGAAATAGCTTAATATACACGAATTAGAGTTAAGGACTTTGATTTTAGCTCTGGCTCAGCAATAAATTAGCAGTTAGAGCCTCAGCACCTTGTTTCATCTCTCTGCCATAATTTCGATGGTTCTCTATTGCCTTTAGGATAAAATCAAAGTTCTCTGGTCTGGCATTTAATGCCCCGATTCAGTTCTGGTTTGTTCACTCTTTTGGTTTCAGTTCCTTTTTTTTTTTTTTTCTACTTAGGCAATTTTTAAAATTTTATTTTTAGAACATATCATTTCTTTTTATTTTCTTCTGAGTGCAGGTGACATTGAGCTAATAAGTAGGCACATGGAGGGCCAATATCAGTAGAAGGATGTGTCAAAGGCCCCCAGATTACTTTGATTATTACTTCAGTAGGTCAGAGAGATTAGAGTTCTCAGGATGCTTTTCTAAACTTTATACTTTCTCCTCTGTCTTTTTTCCAAAAATCATTAGTTTCTGTGACTGGAGAGCAACACCCTTCTATGCATTTTTCAAATGCAAAGCAATCAGAATATGAAGTGGTATCATTCCAATTTGTGTCTCTTTTTCAAAAAAAGTTAGATAAATGGGCAACTTGTCCATGAAGAGCAAAGTTATAAGTGTACAAGATCCAGGAGCTGTAGCTGCTGAGCCTTCAGTTTTTTTTTTCTTTCTCCCATTCTATTTGATGTTGCTATGGGAATGCAATACAAAACAGCACTCAAAGCTTAATTCAGTAAAATTGATGTAAATCTCAGGTGTGAATATAGTAGTATGTAATCTGCAATTGTTCTTGCAAAATTGTAATTAGAACTTGGAGGAAGGAGGAGGAAAGGTAGAATGTGAAAAGTGTGAGATGGGGAAGGGGAGAAATTGTTAGAAGAATAAAGGGGAAGATGAAGAAAGATTAACATTACGGTTTTGAATCACATTTTACAATTAGATAGCTCTCAAAATTTTAATAAGTAAGTGGATAGCTATTCTTTTGTTTCCCCTACTCCCTTTCCCCCAAACATGCACACACTCTCATGAGTGCTTGGTTTTAAGAAAGACACAGAAAAAGTGAAAGACCTCCACCCACCCAAGGTTGCCAGGATATCATATTTCACAGTGGGGAAGAACATAGCATTTATTCAGAGAATTGGGGTTTGAGATTTGGTTCTGTCATTTACCAGATGTGTAATTGTGGGCAAGGCATTTAACATCACTATGCCTCAGTTTCTTGATCTTAAAACAGGATGATCTTTTTATAATGATTATTCTAATAACACCTTAGTTACTCTTCCTTTCCTTTTTGCCCCAATACATTACCCCAGTGTTGTATCTTTGGTTAATCTAACAAGCTAGTTTGTGTGAAAGTGTAAGTACCTTCTCTTTTCAGATAATATTTACATTTCTTAATCAAGCTATCAAGGCTTTAACACTTCAACTGATTTAATAATCAATCATGTATTTATTAAGTGGTACAGGTGCTCTGTAAGATATAAGTAAGTAAGTAAGTAAATAAATAAATAAATAACTTTTAGAAGGTAGGTGGCTAAAGAAACCTAAAACAATAATAAAAGGAAACTTAAGGTACAGAATAGCTAAATGTACCTTAAAGTACAGAATAGCTTAAGTACTATCTGAATTTTAAGGATAGCATTATGAGTTTGAACTGAAGTATTTAGAGAAGACTTCATGAAGATGGGAGCACATGAGGGAGTCAAGAAGGATGGGTTTTTGGCAGGGAGAGAGAATAAAGGAAGGAATTCTGGTCAGGGAGAGCAATAGAAGCAAGAAAAGACATAATATGGGCTTTCCCAACATTCTAGCAGGACAGAGAGAATAAAATCTTAAGGCAGAGGAGTGGAGCCTTTTGATGTAGATGATTTCCAGCTGTACCCACACATGTAATCAGCTATCTTCATGGGTCATGATCCCCAGCTGGTATCCTCAAATGCCAGAAAAAAACTTCAGGAATGAGGCACTAAGTCAAACAAGCCTACATCATATTGGCAAAAAGGGCCAATCTTCTTGGCAGCTCTTAAAAAAAAGAGTCTATTAAAAAATATACGCTCCAACATTCATTTCTTTCAGTGCACATCAATAACTCTAAATGACTGTAAGAGGGAGAAGCTGCAAACTGGGTGGCATCATTTCAGAGAAAAATTGATTTCAGAAATTGCAAGGGACTGATGTATGTCCCTGAGTACCAAGAGTATGTGCTAGTAGAATACCCACATACTAACTCTGCTTGTATTAAATGTAAGTACTAGCTTAGAAATGAGAAAACACATGATAAACCATTTCTAGGCGGGGCAATGTACGCTGTCAATAACAAAGACTAATACAAAAAATCTTCACTAGTCTGATGTACTCTTCTTAAATTAAAGCTCATTCCCTAATGTGAGAGAAGTTAGGGTATACATGCTTTCTTGAGATTCTTTCTTAATAGACCAAGAAAAGAGAGATGATTCTTCATCTGGTCAGAAGAAACACCATCAAAGCCCTGGCTATAGACTAGCAAGCTAATTTGTCTTCAAACTTCTTATAGCCAAAGACTGCCCACATATATCCAGAATATCTCTGTTGCTCATTCAAAAGAGATTCTGTGAGAAAAAAAAGAAGATCCAATGCTTCTCAAGGAGAACCCTTCAGAATACACATCCTAGTGATGGGAGGCCAGTAACTACAACCCTATTGGTACCATTTTGTCTGGTTGAAACAGGTTTATAATCTGCCATGCTTATTAGCTTGGAGCTTTCCTCCAGGTTGCCAAAACTGAGATCTATTTCTTCTCTTTGATGCTTACAGCTCTTCAGTGTTAATCATCATATCAGGCCTCATTTGAAAGGCTTCGTGAGAATGCCATAAACGATAACAATAAATAATCTCAATAGTGCCTCAACACCTCTTCTAAAGGGGGGGCCCAAGTCATGTGCCAGCATTCACTTATTAATCTGTAGTGTATATAGCATTCCAGAGGGGTGGGAAGCAGTTAGTAGGGTCCTCTTTTCTTACCTGGTGACAGCAATAAATCCTAATCCAGCGCTCTATCTTCCTTGCCTTTGTAGCTAAGTTTACAGAAGAGTTCACATGAGGCATCTTAAAAATAATTCATATGTGACAGACATGAATTATCTAAACAGCAGTACAGAAATGACTATATCTAGGCCTCAGGGAATTTCACACTTTACCTTTCAATCTCAAGAACCAGGGCCATCTCAATTCCTAGCTAGTTCAACCTAGTGGTCAGGCTTGATGACAAAGTCTGGATGTCTGGTGCTTAGAACAAATCACATTGCTCCCTTTCTGTCCACTTTCCTCCCATCCCCCCACTACCCGTGAACCATATAAACCAGTAAAAGTTGGAGAAAATACATACCAAGGACCAGGATTGGCTACATAATTTGTGGAATCAAGGCACAAAATGAAAGAAAATGCAAGATCTCTTGTTCAAAAGTTTTTAAGAATTTCAAGAAAAAAACAGCACAGCAGTAAACAAAGCAACTGCTCAGTCACACATCCATGATGCCAGCCCTGCCAAGGATATTCTTGAAGATATACATTTTCTTTGGAACATAATTAAGACATGACATTTTCAAAAGCAACTTTAGCAAAATGAAGAGGATACTAAATAAAATAATTATAATAATAAAAATAGTATAAAGTCAGATTTTCAAAATACAAGTTTATGATTGTAAAAATCCCAAATAAAAGCAACTTGGGTGTTTCCTCGGATTGTGAAGCCACTCAAAGTCCCTTAAGATGATTGTCTTAGTCCATTATTTCTCCATTCTTACTTTACCTCTTTATCTATCAATGTGATATCTCTGGCATTAGCCAGAGGGAATACTTGGACATGCAACAGTAAGCAGGGATAAGCCTATATTTCCATGATATTTGAGCTTTAGTGTCACTGCTGTGTGGGGAGGAGGATGTGTGATAGAGCTGGGGGAAATGCAAAGCACCACTGCACAGCTTCCAGTGAATGGAGTGGTGACAGGTAAGCACATCTTCACACCTTTCCCCTGAGTTTCATGTACTTTTCCCATCCTCTCATGTTCCTCTCTGTTCTATGCACTATCTTGTCCCCTGACTCTCCCTTCTAGTGGAACCTCAGAGAAGAGTGTGGACTCTGAGCCCCAGAAACAGGAACTGATAGAGAAGAACCAAGCACGATGTCAACTGTGCTAGACAGGTTCTCGGTGCAAGAGTGAGGAGATCAGAGTCTCATCCTTGGGACATTTCAGGTAAGTCACTGCTCTTTCCTCCAGTGTCTTCTATACAACAGGATAAAAATGCTCCTGACCCCCAAGGAATATTGTGGAATTTAGATGTGAACCCATGTGGAAAAACGATCTGTACTCATAGATGGGAGGGAGGGACTAGTGCACTTTTGAGTAATTACATCAACAGAGACACTCCAAATAAAATAGAACTCTGAGTGGTTGACATTAAATTAAGGCTACACAAATGTCAGCTGTTTAGGTCAGGATTTCTCCAAGTGTGCTCCAGGAACCACGTCATCAAAAATCATTCAGAGTGCTTGCAAATAACTAATTTGATCTCTGGCTTGTCATAGTTTTAACAGAAACCATTTTATTTCTTGTATAAGGCATAACTTCCTGTCAGTCTATTAGGGCTGCTATAACAAAGTACCATAGACTGCATGGCTTATAAGCAACAGAAATGCATTTTTTATGGTTCTGGAAGCTGTAAGTCCAAGATCAGTGTACAAACATGGCAAGGTAAGGGTACTTCTCATTGTATCTCCACATGGTGAAAGGGGGTGAGGGGTCTCTCTAGGGTCTCTCATATAAGAGCACAAATCCCATTCATGAGGGTTCTGACTTCATGTCCTACCTACCTCCCAAATACCCCATCTCCTAAGATCATCACCTTAGGGGTTAGGATTTCAACATATGAATGGGGAATACAAACATTCAGTTCATAGCATTTATCAAATTTTAATTAGGTGGGTTGGATTCATAGAGGCAGTGTCTGCTTCCTTCCCTCCATATCCTAGCTCACCTCTCATTTTATTGACTCTTAGGTATGATCCTGCTTAGATAGTTCTTCAGAACTGGTCTCCATGCTCATTTGATCCCATTCCAAGACAAAGGGCAATTCTACAAACTCAAAGCTTTTTAAGGCTTGTTCCTTCCTTACTCCTAGAGGCTTTGTACTGAGAAGAAATTCCTGACCTGAGGCTCTTCTTACATCACTACAGAACTACAGGACACTGGTAATTAACACCTTTGGAACATCTACTTTTTAAGCTACACCTTTCTGTGTCTGGACTGTTAGCTCTACCAACCTCGTTCAAGGGGAACCCTACTGGCTACCAACCTCATTCAAAGAGAACCCCACTGGCTATAAAATAGTCTACCTTTCACTCTGCCTTCTTAATTCAGCAGCAGCAAATATGCATGCAAGAAGTGAAAATGATTTCCCTTTAAAGCTTCAGGGATTTAAAAATTGTTTTTTCTTATATTTTTATTTTTTAAATTATAGTTGACATACAATATTATATTAGTTTCAGATGTACAACATAGTGATTAGACGTTTGTATGACTTATAAAGTAATCATCCCGATAAATCTAGTACCCGATAAATCAATACTACTGACTATATTCCCAATGCTATACTTTATATTCCCATGATTATTTTGTAACCACCATTTGTAAGGCTTAATCCCCTCCCCACTTCAACCATCCCTACACTCCTCAACTTGGCAATCATCAAAATGCTCTCTGTATATATGAGCTTGTTTCTGTTGTTTGTTTGTTTGTTTATCTTGTTCTTTAGATTCCACATATGACATCTGTCTTTATATGTCTGACTTACTCTACTCAGCACATTACCCTCTATGTCCACCCATGTTATTGCAGATGTCAAGATTTCATTCTTGTTATGGCTGAAACAATATATTCCCGTGTGTGTGTGTGTGTGTGTGTGTGTGTGTGTGTGTGTGTGTGTGTGTGTGTGTATCACTTCTGCTTTATCTATATATCCAATGATGGACACCCAGGTTACCTCCATAAATTGGCTACGGTAATTAATACTGAAATGAATATATGGATGTACATGTCCCTTCAAAGTAGTGTTTTGGGCTTTTTCAGGTATAAACAGAAGTGGGATAACTGGGTCCTTTGTTCTTTGTTATATGACAGAGTGAAAGATGTTCCCAGATCTCTCTCAATGAAACAACAATAAGCTGAACATCTAAAAATCAACAAAAAAACACCCAAAATGCACGCCGGCACATCTGAGAGTGAGATCTGTGCATTAGAGTTACCACAGATCAGAACCCGGGTGTCAGGCCGTGGACTGGGAGAAGTAAAGAAGCTGCCTCTTGCAATCAACAGAGATCCCTGTAGGAGGAGAGGGAGAGGAGAAGGTGTGGCGAATTCCCTGAACAGCCCTGCCTGGGAGTGTTGTGAGCTCCACACTGCCAGCAGCAGAGCCCAGTCATCAGGGCAGAAAGCAGAGAAGCAGGATGGAAGAGAAACAACAGTTGATTTTTACCAGCCACAGTTGCAAAACTGAAGCTGAATCGCAGCCACCAACCTCCAACACAGAGGGCATATCTCCCCATACTCTAAGAGGTCAAACACTGTGGAGCCCAGGGAAATCTGAGCAAACGCTACCGAAACTGTCGCTAACACTGACAGGGACTGAGACTGAGAGTAGTAAGTGTGATTAAACATCTATAAGGAAAAAAAGGCATTATTAAGACTTTATATAAAGCACGAATCCAGGAGGCATAGACACCACCTACTGGAAAACAAATAAAATGCGCCTTCTTTGCAGCAGGCTAAAGAGAGACATTTATATAATAAATCTTCTTTCTGGAAAAAAAAAAGCAGAATACACTTCCATTAAGGCCCAGGAGGAAAAATAGTTCATTAAACACCATGAAAACCAAGGTGACAAGGTATCTCAGAAAGAAAGAAAAGAAAAAATCCCAAGAAAATAAGCTTATAGATATAGAAATATAAAAATTAAATGACAGAGAATTCAGGATGGTACTTCTGAAAAAACTCAGTCAGATCCAAAATGATGCATATCAACAATTTCAGGAATTGAAAAAACAACTACATGAGCAGAATGAGTTCTTTAGCAAGGAGATTAAAACTCTCAAAAAGAACAGAATAGAACTTCTGGAAATAAAAAAACCACACTGGAAGAGTTGAAAAATAAAATAGCAAGCATTGGAAATAGAGTTGACCAAATAAAGGAAAGGATCAATGATATTGAAGACAGAAATCTAGAAATAAATCAGAAGGAAGAAGAGAGAAACCGAAGAAGGAAAAATAATGAAAGAGAAATGCAAGAACTAGCTGATACCATCAGGAGAGGAAACATAAGAAAAATGGGCATTCTCAAAGTGGAAAAAAACGAGCAGAAACTAGAAAACATTTTCAAAGAGTTGACAAGAATTTACCAAATCTAAGAAATGAGCTGGAGATTGGATTTAAAGAAATCAACAGAATACTCAATTATCTCAATGTGAAAAGGCCTTCACTGAAACACGTTGTTTTAAAATTATCAAAAAACAATGACAAAGACAGAATTCTCAGGGCAGCCAGGGTGAAGAAGACAGTAACTTGTAAAGGAAAACCCATTAGATTATTGTCAGATCTCTCAGCACAAAGCCTTACAAGACAGAAAGGAGCAGAATCAAATATTCAAACCATTAAGTGAAAGGAATTACCAGCCTAGAATAATGTATCCAGTTAAGCTTTCTTTTGGATATGAAGGAGAAATAAAGACTTTTACAAATATACAAAAGTGGAGAGAAATCTCCACCTATGATCCCTGAACTACAGGAAATACTGAAATGGGTCAGCTCACATAAAAAATAAAAAAAGACAACAACAACAACAACAACAACAACAACAACAAAAGACAAAAAAGTAGATAATTAAGAGTAAGGTACTATAAGGCAAATAGAAGCAGAGGAGTGCAACCCTTACTAACAACAGGGCATTATAAGCTTAAACTCTAAGAAGAGATTTACTATATAGCAAGGTAGTAATGAACATTCAGCATACATAGGGACAAATTGAGACAAAAAATGACTGAAAAGGAGAGGATTCAAAGATCTGAATTCTCAAAGGGGAATGAAGATAAGATACATTCCGAAGAAAATGGACGACTGTATATGTATATAATTATCCTTTACATATTCATCATGGTAACCACACACCAAAGATTCAAAACCCAAGTATATAACATAAAACGAGAATCCTCAGAAGGAAAACTCACAAAATCCAAGCAAAATAAAGGAAACAGAAACACAAGGACAGTAAGAAATGGAAACATTGAGCTACCAGAAAGCAAAAGATAAAATGGCTGTAAGAAGACCTGAAAAAAATAAAAAAAAAGAAGACTTCGTATTTCAATAATCACCCTAAATGTAAATGGACTGAACTCACCAATAAAAAGGCACAGAGTTGCAAAATGGATAACAAAACAAAACTCAACCATATGCTGTCTCCAGGACACACATCTCGGCTCCAAGACAAACATAGACTCAAAGTGAAAGGGTGGAAAATCATATTTCCAACAAATGGCTTTCGGAGAAAACCGGGTGTAGCAGTACTAATATCAAAGGAAATAGACTTCAAAATTAAAAAGGTAAAGAAATATACTGAGGGGCACTTCATAGTGATAAAGGGAATCATGAACTAAGAAAACATAACACTTATTAATATCTATGTTCCCAATCAGGGAGCCCCAAAATATATAAAGCAAATACTAATGGGACTAAAGGGAGAAACAGACAAAAACACTATCATAGTAGGAGCCTAAATACCCCACTCTAGGATATAGACAGATCATCTAAAGATAAAATCAAAAAGGAAATTACATCCTTAAATGACACATTAGACCAACTGGACAGAATTGACATTTACAAAGCCTTTCATCCCAAAACTGCTCTTTATACTTATTCTATACTGCATATTGAACATTCTCAAGGATTGACTACGTACTGGGACACATAGATAGCCTCAACAAATATAAAAGAGTTGAAATCATACCAACCATATGCTCTGATCATAATGCTTTGAAACTAGAGAGCAACTGCAAAAAGAAAGCAGGAAGAACCACAAATACCCGGAGATTAAACAAAATGCTACTGAAGGATAACTGAGTCAGAGAAGAAATAAAAGAGAGATGAAGAGGTACATAGAAAGGAATGATGATAGTACAACATATCAAAACTTGTGGGACACAGCAAAAGCGGTCATAAGAGGAAAGTTCACATCATTACAGGCTTATCTCCAAAAACAAGAATGAGCCCAAATAAATAACCTAATGCTTCATCTTTAAAAAAACTAGAATTGGAAGAACAATTGAAGCTTGAAATCGGCAAAAGGAAAGAAATAATCAAAATTAGTGCAGAAATAAATGAAACTGAAAACAAAAATAAATAAAAAATACATGCAACAAAGATGTGGTCCTTTGAGAAGGTTAATAAAATTGGCATACTCCTGGCAAGACTCACTAAAGAAAAAAGATAAAGGGCACAAATAAACAAAATCAGGGATAAAAAAAGGGAAATTACAACAGATACCACAGAAATACAAAGGACCATTCAAGGATACTATAAAAAAGTATATCACACCAAATTTAATAACCTAGAATAAATGGATCAATACTGAGAAAGATACAACCTTTCTAGACTGAATCAAGAACTGGAAAATCTAAATAGACCGATCAGCAGTATAGAAATTGAAACAATCATCAAAAACCTACCAAAAAGTAAAAGTCCAGGACCAGATGGCTTTGCCAGTGATTTCTCTCAAGCTTTCAAGAAGATATAATATCTATTCTCCTAAAATTCTTCTAAGAAATCGAAGAGTAGGCAATATTTCCTAACTTATTTTGTGAAGCCAATATTACTCTGATACCACAACCTGGTAAAGATAACACACACACAAAAAAGAAAACTGCAGACCAATATCTCTCATGAACATAGATACAAAAATCTTAAATACTAGAGAACTGAATACAGCAACATATTAAAAAGATTATACACCATGATAAAGTGAGCTCAATCCCAGGGGTACAGGGATAGTTCAACATACGCAAATTGATTCATGTGATACACCGCATAAACAAATTTTAAAAAAATAAGAATCATATGATCACATCAATTGATGTAGAAAAAGCCGTTGACAAGTTACATCATCCATTTAAGATCAAAACACTTAACAAAATCGGTATAGAAGGAAAGTAACTTAATATAATAAAGGCCATATATGACAAACCCTCAGCCAACATTATACTTAATGGAGAAAAACTAAAAAAAAATCCTTCTAAAATCAGGAACAAGGCAAGGTCATCCACTATCGCCACTGTTGTTCAATATAACATTGGAGGTCCTAGCGAGTGCAGTCAGGCAAGAGAAAGATATAAAAAAGGATCCAAATAGGAAACGAAGAAGTCAAACTGTCACTCTTTGCGATGACATGATTCTCTATATAGAAAATCCTAAAGATTCCACAAGAACACTACTGGAAACAATAAGCAAATACAGTAAAGTTTCTGGATACAAAATCAATGTTCGAAACTCCATAGCTTTCTTATACTCTAATAATGAAGTATCAGAAAAAAAAGCGGAAAAAAGAATTTATTTTGCCATTGCAACAACAAGAATAAAATATCTATGAATAAATCTAGCAAAACATGTGAAGGGCCTACATGATGAAAACTACTGCACCCTGTTCAAAAAAATTTAAGAAGATACAAAGAAATGGAAAGATATTGCATGTTTTTGGATTGGAAGAATCAACATAGTTAAAATGACCATATTACCTAAAGCATTATACAGATTTAATACAATCCCAATCAAAATTCCATCGGCACTTTTTAAAGAAATAAAACAAAAAATCAGATTGGTATGGAAGCACAAAAGACCCCAAAGTGCCAAAGCCATCCTGAGAAAAAAGAACGAGGCTGGAGGCATCACTCTGCTGGACTTCAAGTTATACTACAAAGCAACCATAATCAAAATGGCATGGTATTGGTAGCAAAACAGACATATGAACCAGTGGAACAGAATCAAGAGACCAGAAGTAAACATATATTTATATGGCTAAATAATTTTTGACAAAAATGCTAAAAACATACAGTGGAGAAAGGAAAGCCTCTTCAACAAATGGTGCTGGGAAACTGGAAAGTCACCTGCAAAAGAATGAACCTAGACTGTTTTCTAACATCACACACTAAAATTAACTCAAAATGGATGAAGGACCTGAATATAATACCTGAAACAATAAAATACTTAGAAAAATACATAGGAACGAAACTCAAGGACCTTCGACTTAAAGAGGTTTTTATGAATTTGACCTCAAAGGCAAGGGAAATAAAAGCAAAAATAAATGAATGGGTCTACATCAAAATGAAAATCTTCTGCACAGCAAAAGAGATAACTATCTGAATGCGAAAATATATTTGCAAGCAACGCTTGCAAAATATGCTAAGAACTCGTAGAACTCAATAACAAGAACAAAACTAACGATCCAATCAAAAAATGGGCAGAGGACCTGAACAGACACTTCTCCATAGAGGACATACAAATTACCAACAAATATATGAAAGGATGCTCAACATCGCTATCTATTAGGGAAATGCAAATCAAAACCACAATGAGATACCATCTCACACCTGTTAGAATAGCTATAATCAAGAGGACAAGTAATAACAAATATTAGAGAGGATGCAGAGAAAAAGAAACCCTCCTACGCTGCTGGTGAGACTGCAAATTGGTACAGCCGCTATGGAAAACAGTATGGAGGTTCCTCAAAAAACTAAGAATTGATCTACCATATGATCCAGCAATCCCTCTACTGGGTATTTACCCCAAAGACTTGAAAACCCATTTCTGAAAAGATATTTGCACACCAATGTTCTTATCAGCATTATTCACGGTGGCCAGGACATCAAAGCAACCAAAGTATCCTATGATAGATGATTGGCTAAAAAAGCTGTGGTATATCTATACAATGGAATATTAGCCATAAGAAGTGATGAAATACTGCCATTTGTGACAACATGGATGAACCTCGAGATAATCATGCTAAGTGAAATAAGCCAGATAGAAAAAGTTGAAAATCACATGATACCACTTATGTGTGGGATATAAACCTAAAAGCAACAAATGAACAGGACAAACAAACAGAGACTCGTGGACTATAGACTAGTGGTTACTAGAGGGTAGAGTGTGTGGGAGGGGGAGGTAGATGGGGTAAAGGGGTTCAAATAAGTGGGTATAGAAAGAAATCTAACTATGGGAGGTGAACACACTATGTGTGTGTGTGTGTGTATATATATATATATATATATGTGTGTGTATATATATGTCAATGTGTATATATATATATATATATATATATATATATATATATATATATATATATATTTAACAGTAAGGCATACGTGTGTGTGTGTATATATACACACACACGTATGCCTTACTGTTAAAGTGTGCAGCTGAAACTTATTGTATTTCATTAACCAATGTTACCATACAAAAATAAATCAGTTAATTGAAAAAAAAGTCTTTTTTTGTCTGGTGTAAGTATTATTATCCTAGCTTTTTTTGTTTGTTTTCATTTTCATGTGAGTCTTTCAATCTAAAGTGAGTCTCTTATAGGCAGTCTATATAAGGGTCTTTTTTTTTTATCCATTCAGCCACCTTATCTTCTGATTGAAGCTTTTAATCCATTTACATTTAAAGTAATTGTTTATAGATATTTTTTTCTTCTTCTTAAAGAAGTCCCTCGAACATTTCCTATAATACTTGTAATGATAAACTCCTTTAGCTTTTTCTTCTCTGGGAAGCTCTTTATCTGTCATTCGCTTTTAAATGATTGCTTTGCTGGATAGAGCAATCTTGGTTGTAGGTCCTTGCTTTTCATCACTTTGAATGTTTCCTGCCAATTCCTTCCAGCCAGCAAAGTTTCGGTTGAGAAATTAGCTGCCCATCTCATGGGAGCTCCCTCGTAGGTAACTACCTGCCTTTCTCTTGGTTCTTTTGAGAGTCTCTCTTTTTCTTAACCTCTGGCATTTTAAATGTTGATGAGTCTTGGTGTGAACCTCTTTGGGCTCATCTTGTTTGGGACTTCCTGTGCTTCCTGGAGTTGTATTTCTATTTCCTTCACCAGGTTAGGAAAATATTCCATCATTATTTCTTCAAATAGTTTTCAGTTCCTTGTAGAGCTTTGGGAATTTTAAGCACCTTCTGGCTAAGCCACATTTTCTACGTAAGCTGGCTTTCAAAATTATCCAGCAGTATGAGGGCCCTTTAGAGCAAAATACCTAAGACGATCAAAAGTGTCATACTTCTTAGAAATTATCTGGTACAATGGTTTAGAATTTTGTTAAAGATATGGGCCTCTTTGTTCAATAGAATCATTTGTGGAGATAAACACATGAATTCAGATAAAAGCTGAGCTGCCCTTGTTGAAAACAAGGAGCTGAAGGAGTGTGTAAGTTGTAAACCTTTGGCTACCAGTATTCCTTTTAATGGTATCTCTGTGGAATATTTATGGCTATAAAGAAAGCCACAAAATTACAGTTGCACCTTCTCATTTTTACATATGGTGAAACTGAATCCAAAAAAAAGAAATGAATTTCCTAGGTTAGTGTCAGTACCACTGTTGAGACTATTAGAACCCCTATACTAATAGATCTACTATTAGATCTCCTCCTCTATGATTCATCATGTTCCAGGAATGTCTTGTACCTGCCATGTCAGCCAGAGTTCGATGTGAAGGAAAAGCAGAACTCTCTCCTGTATGCCCTTTACTTGGGCCATAACAGAATAGACTTTCTAAAAGACAATTTACTATGCTTTCTACAGAACACTTGTGGAACAAAGAAAAAGGTACCGATGACCAACTCTTTTGTATATACTTCTTTTCACCACAGAGGGCAACTTTGAATCACTTTAAGTTCCAGAACAAACACTGTCGGATTTCAGTCTTCCCTCCCTTCTTTTAAGATTACTTTCTTCTTCTCTGCTAGTTTCTCACTAATAGAGAAAACTAATTCCTACTGACAATATATTGCTTAGAACTGAAGACTTTCAATGAATGAACTATAGAAGTGTCTGAAACCAAATTTAGCTCCTTACATTTCCTGATGGGATACAAACTTCTGAATCTAAATAGAAGAAGAGTAAAGGCATTGTGCTGGGCCCAAGAATGCCATAGAATCCTTGGAGAACATACCTAAGAGGGTTCCCAAATGATGGGAAGTTTAACACTGAACTGAAAAAACTCCATTATCTTGGGAGGAATGTAAAGAGTAATAAGCTTTCCAGCTTAGAGAGGAAATAGCTACATATGAAGCATGCGAACCAGGGAAAGACTGCCCAACACCCAAATCCACTGAAGAAAGTATCCCAGTAACTTTGAGGCATATTCCGGCTATGGTGAGAATTACAGACAAATAATACAGGCTGACTATTTTCTCCTCTACCCCTCCTATCTCCAAGCTATAGTGTAGGTGTGCCTCTGACCATATCTACAGGTCCAAAGCTAGATTAGGCTCTCTCTTATACTCCCATAACCTCATTGACTCCTCTTTTGTAACAGTCATATTATCTATAACTACTTGTGTAATATCTGTCTTATCTACCAGACTGGAAACTCCATGAGGAAAGGAATTCTGTCTTTCATATCTATCACTGCATTTCTAGCACATAGCACATAGCTGACCTTCCAGGAATATGTATGGCATTAAATTGATTCTACAATTTGAAACATCCATGATTTTATGGGTCACGATGGCAAGAAGGGAAAAATTACTTCTCCAAGATGTTTATTTATGATTGAAGCTTTATTACTATTAATGATTGAAAATCATTGTGGCTATCCTCTTGAGTTATTATCTTCTAAGTAAAACATATGCTTATCTATGGAGTGCTTTAGCGGTAACACTGTTTTCCTTTGAATCCATTTTATGCATACAGCATTTTTTAAATAGCTTCTCAGCTGAATTAATTCAGTTAGACTTACTGGCCCAAGGCAGAGTATCCCCTTGACTCTGTCTTCAGTGCAATCATCCCTGGACACCTTTTGATTTCCACTGCCTAATTTTGTCATTTTGAAACATGACCTAACCCCCATCCCCCTCACCCCTGTTCAATTCACTATCAAACAAGAATAGCTACTCTACAGAAAGTGCAAAGAAGAGAAATAGAGAGGGGGAAAATGAGATCATGAGTTGCACTAAAAAAACATATATTAGATGTGCTGGTGTTCAGGCTGGCATGCATGGCTGTTGATTGGGGTGATCAAATCTATGATTCACATCACCAGGAGAATCGGAAACATGTTAGAACAGATACTATGGTTGCAGTTTATGGGAGGAAAATAAACATTTATACTTATAATGACTATTTTGTAACTACCAATTTGATGAATACCTCTGTTCCGTTTAGAAACTTAAACTTATTTTCTTAACTTATTGCTTATCTTGTGCTAAGCCAGTTAGCTTGGCTTCAGGGTATCAAAACAGAGAGGCCAAAAAAAGTTTCCGAACCTTCTTTCTGAGACTAGGTACATGAATTCCTTGGACTAAAGAAAACGAAATAACTATGTAACTCCTTTTCATTTGGAATGTTTTGTTAAAGATTTTGTCACTAAAGATGATGCCAAAATATGACATATAAACATAGATAACTGCAATATAATATGTGAGATGTATATCTCAGAACTTATCTATCCAAATGGATGTTTTCATACCAATTTGCAAAGGGTTCTCTAACTTGGTTATCTGCCTCTCCTCTGGGCTCCCACAGCACCTGTGTTTTCTTCTATAAGAGTACTTTCCATATTGTAATATAAATGTTGACTCGTTAATCTCCTCAACTAGACAATAACATCCTTAAGGACAGGGCCAAGTCTTCCTCATCGCTGTAACCTCTCAGCTGTGCACTGCATAAACAACAAAAGTGAACTTTCAGTGTGGTAGCTGTGGGAAGTAAACACATATTCCTATTCTAATGCAGTTGTTAAAGACATTTTTTTTAACTCTTATTTTGCAATTGCCTTCAGAATCCATTTACAAGCCACCAAAGAGGAGCAGTCACATTACTTATAATCATACCTAATACACTATCCAGGAATGATGAATTGCTAAAGGATACAACAACATGTAGTCTATACTGAAATATTATGCTGGTATAAACGAATCCATTCTTATTCAGAAGAAACTTGCTGAGCATTGTGAGCTCTGATCATAATTTGGCAAGTACAAATTGCTGGTTGACAGAGAGCTCTTTCTGAATAAAATGCTAAATTAATTGGAAAACTGAACTTTGTAAATTTGGCCTAAGAAGTATTTGGTATCATTCTAATGATGCTCTTGTAGCTCTATCAGCTTGTGGGTGCGGGAGAGGAGATGATATGGAAAACACCTGTCTTTACTCATCTACCACGTAATCTACAATATGGATTACTTTTAACTCATAAAAGATCAGGGCCTATGGCACACCCCACAAGTTATTTTCCTTCTGAGAAATTAATACATAACTCTCAATGAGATAATTACATTATTTTGTGTATTGATGTTTCCCTTGTTAAAATAAATGCACTCTTTGCATGAAAATAAATCACGTCCTGTTCTTATGATTTATTACATATTTGACTGCATTATGCAGGACTCTCTCTTTTAACTACAAAGTCATCTATAGTGATTGACCAATAAACTTCTAGAAGGTTGAGGCATGCTCTTTTGACCTCATAGAAGTTTTGCAGGTGAAATTTCTGAGCAACAACAACAACAAAAACATACCTATTTTCTAAAATATCAATTTTATTTTAAAATGAGTCACTTTAGGGTAAAGCAAATTTTGCTTTTTATACATGTTGATCTCATTTGAAAGATGCTAAGGATATAATGAATTTTCCCAAAATATATTTTATAACTAGCATGTTTTATACTGTAAAACTATAGCCAACTTATGCTCCACAAGGGTTTTATATCAGATTTGAGAACTCATACATTGACATTTACTCACAGAGGGCTCATTTAACATTACTCATATAGTATATATTTCCTATAACATGCGCTATATAGACAACTAAGTAATGTGTCTGATTTGTACGGGTTATTTGTGAAGTCAGCAGCATTACAGTTATGTCTCAATATGTAATCTGCTTATAGTTTACTCTAAGCTCAGTATCAGATGTTATCTTTTATATCTTTTTATAACCAAAATATGGAGTCTGGCACATAGTTTGTATTAGCAGCTGACATTTATCTAATGCTTACTATAGCTAGAAACCCACACGTACTTTCCTATTGAATCCCTACTATATCCTTGCCTGGTAGGTATGAGAGCCTAACTGTATACATGAAGAAACTAATACAACTAGTGGTTGAGTACCTCTCTCAAAGTTGCACACTAAATTGTGAAATGGGAAATTAAACCCAGGTCATTTGATTCCAAAGCTCATGCTCTTAAACATCATGGTAGACTACTCAAGGTAAATGTTGGTTGAACTGAACTTTTAAGCTGAACATCATAAGTTAGGTTTTATTTAAAAATTTCCAATAAGAAGAAAAAACATGTTACTTTCATTCTGTTTTGGTAATATCAACTCAGACAGTAGAATATAAATGACTCTAGATTCATTTTAAATGAGTTGTGTTTTTCTATTTAAAAAAAAATAAAAAAGAAGTATAAAAAACAGAATCTCAAAACTTTAGGTCTTACATTTTCTGACCATTTGGTTTAGTTATTTTCTCACCTATTTATTTCATTTTTGGTGATGGGTTTTTAAAACATTTTTTATGCTATTTTATCTTCACAAATAGTTATCTCATGACATCCAGAACTGGAATTATAGCAAATGCTATGTAATTATGAATCATAAATTTTAATTTAGTTTAAAATAGTAAAATCAGACTGCATCTTACTATTAAGTCATATTTATACATCTTTTAAAAATGCCAGAAGAATAAGACTACTCTTATGCTCCTAAAATAGGAAAAAAAGGTATTACCATATGATTTCAAAATAAGCTAAAAAAAGAGACAGTTAATTGAATAAAGATAAAAAAATTATCCATATATATTGGAGCACATTACCATATACATATGACTAATAGTGAATTAATCAAGGCAAGATATGTTACACATACTCATTGCAACAGGACCATAATCAATGAACTTTCTAATGACCTTTCCTCTACAAGACTAGCAATGTTCATCTTTAGTATTCATATACACTATAGATTTCACTTTGGGAGCATGTAAGCATATAACATAAGTTCTCATGTTTTTATTTAAAATTTTATTTTCTCATTTTCCTCATTTTTCTTTCTCCACTATTTTAATATTCATCCTTCCATATTTAGTAACCTTAATTACCTTGTAGCACATCCAAGAGACATAACATTTATTAAGCATGTACTACATGATAGTCAGTTATATAAAATTCAATGCTCACGACCTCACTTTACATCCAGGACAGAAGCAGGTGGAGGAGCAAGAAGAGAAAGAGAACCTAGATTTGTTCTGGCCACTATGCCATTTTTCAAATTATCTACCTAGTCCTCACAACCTTGCATAGCAGGTCATCACTATTTTGAAGATGATAGAAATAAGACTCGGTGATACTGTCCTTCCTAAAGCCAGAAAGCTGTTTCATCACTGATGCAAGATTAGCATAAAGGTCTTTATGACTCCAAAATATGTGCACTGTCCAGCACATGTTAATGTTTCCTTCTCTTAAGACGTATACAGCAGAAGAATATCTGAATTCTTATATTTAAAAAACCCAGAGGCACAAAGTGGTTAAATAATACATCTGAGATCACATAAAATGTTAATAAAATAATTGCAACTAAGGCCTAAGAAAAGGAATCCTTAAGCAGTGTTTCCCACTGGACGTCATGTAACTTACAGACTATATGTGCCAGTTCTAAGGAGGCAGCACAGGTCTCATCAATTAAATGTAAAATTTATACTAATGAGACTGAGGTTGGTAACTTAAATATGAGTCACTTAAATCCCCCAATCTGAATTTAAAGTTCTCATGGAAAGATTAATTTGTGCTAATTATACACATATATTATTTTGTTTCATTTTTAAAATTCTGCCTTCTTTGCTATGCTGTAAACTATCTGCTTTTAGAAACAAGTTAATGTTTATAAGAGAACAAAGCCTTGAGAATATTCGGAAAAACATACTCAGTGTGAAATAAAGTGATAATTAAATGTTATCATAATAAAACTTTCATACAAAATGTCCTTGGCTTTACTTTTGAAGCTGTATAGGGAAATGTTTGGAAAAGAAAGAAGATGAAATGCAGAAATCAAGGCCCTTGCTGACTTTTCAGTAGAAAAAGTATAAAAATTATAAATATTTTCAGTAACTGATAAAGATTATAATTTGAAACATTTGCATTGGACATAGCTATGGGTGAAGTGGGCATTTGGTAGCAAATAGCTGCTTGTTGACTGTTATACATTGTACCTATTGGTCCAGTCGGAACACACATATCATTACGAATGGTAAGATTTCATTTTTTATGGCTGAGTAATATTCATATATATATATGTATATATATATACACTCACACACACATATATAATGTCATATATATATAAACCATAACTTCTTTATCCAATCATCTGTTGATAAACTAAACTATATAAATGTCTAACCAATATATTGTATACCTGAAATTAATAATATTTTTTTAAAACAGAAAACGCATATCATTTATCCTATGAAAGAAAGTGTTTTGTTTGTTTTGGAAAATCCACACCAGTCATTTCCAAACAACACAAACCATTTTTAGGGTCATTAAAAATAATAGAGACTACATGTTGACATAGAATCATTTGTTATTTGAACAAATATTTATTGAGTACTAGATTATGAGCTGGTCACAGTTTCTGGCACTGTGGAGACGTGTCATACATGAACCAAAAGACAAAAACCTCTGCCCTAATTGAGTTTATATTCTAGTTGGGAGAGACAGTTAAACATTAACATGATAAATAAGAAAATTTTATACTATGTTAGATGGTGGTACCTCTGCCCTCATTGAGTTTATATTCTAGTTGGGAGAGACAGTTAAACATTAACATGATAAATAAGAAAATTTTATACTATGTTAGATGGTGGTATTATGGAAAAAGGTAGAGTAAGCAGAGGATCAAAGGTTCTGATTGCAATTTTAAGTGGTGTGGTTGGTGTGGCCATCACTGAAAAAGGGAGGTGAGATATGAACAAAGAATCGAAGGAATAGGGGGACCCAAGCATATGAATATCAGGGGAAGAACATCCCAGTAGTGAAAACAGTCTGAAAGGCTCTAAGGCGGGGCAGCATGACTAAATATTGAGAGAAGGAGATGATTCATGTTAACTCAAAGTCAACTTGAGAAACAGGAAAGATGGATTAACCATTCATTAACTGAGAAGTGAAAGTTGGATAGAGCAAGATTTAGAAAAAAAGATTAGTTTAGTTGGTGACACGTTGAATGTGAGACATCCATTTGACATTCAAATGGAGATGATGAGTAAGCAAGTTGGCTATACAAGCCAGAAGTTCAAGGGAGAGAAGTCTAATCTGGATAAATTATGGAGTTATTAACATAAAGATATTTGAAGCCAGGAAACTGGATGAGATCACCAAGGGAAGCAGTGCAGATAGAGAAAACAATAGGTCTAAGAACTGAGCTCTAGGGTACTCCAATGTTAAGAAATCCAAGAAAAGAAGAAGAGGAACCAGTAAAAGAAACTGAAGTGAAAGAGCCAGTAAGATCATAAGCAGAATAAACAGACCCTAAAATATTAAATTGGTTTGCCTTTTTTTCTGACATTCACAATAAAATTCTGAAGCCTGAATTCTCCCAAATGTGTTCTCTCGTTTTTTTTTTTTTAATTGTCACAAATCAGGGATAATATAATATTTACATTACTTTGCATTTCTACTAGGCTTTATTGAAAGTATGCTGATAATATAATTTTAAATGCTTTTACATATTACTCCAAACTAGGTTATTTGAAAAATATATGTATATTTACATATGAATAAATATTTTTATATAGCCTATATTATTATTATGTGATATACAAGTTTTAAAGTATATAATAATGCTGTTAATGATTTAAATAAAAAGTCATAAAATAAAGAGCAACTTTTTCAAGATAATCCTACCTTTTAAAAAATGTCCCTTTCACTTTCAGTCCGTGTGTGTATTACCATTTTTGACAACATGGATGGATCTGGAAGGTATGCTAAGTGAAATAAGTCAGACAGAGAAAGATAGATACCATATAATCTCACTTATTTGTGGAATCTAAAGAACAAAACAAACAAGTAAACAAGACAGAAAGTGACTCATAGATGTAGGAAACAAGCTGATGTATGCCAGATGGGAAGGGGTTGGAGGATGCGGTGAAAAAAGTGAAGAGATTAAGAAGTACAAATTGGTAGTTACAAAATAGTCACATGGATATAAAGTAAAGCATAGGAAATGTAGCCCATAATATGGTAATAACTATGTATAGTGCAAGTTGGGTATTAGACTACTCAGGGGAATCACTTTGCAAACTACATAAATATCTAACCGCTATGCTGTACAGCTGGACCTAATATAAAATAATGCTGAATGTCAACTGCAATTGAAAAACCAAAAAAAGGCAGGGAGGAAAAAGTGAAGGGGAATAACAGGTTTAAATTTCCAGATATAAAACATGTAAGTCATGAAGATGTGGTATACACCATAAGGAATAAAGTGAATAATATTGTGATGGCATGGCACGGTGTCAGATAGTTGTTGTACTTATCATGATGATCTCTTCCTTGAGTATGTAGATGTTGAATAACTATGGTGTACACCTGAAAGTAATACAATATTGTATGTTAGCTATATTTTAATTTAAAATATTTTAAAAGGAAAATCTTGAATGACATAAATGCAATAAAAATGTAAAGATAAAAATAAAACATTCCTTATATTTAAGAAGAGGAGCTTATAAACATTTAAATATTTACCAAATGATGATCATCATTTTTTGTAATAGGTTTATTGAGATATCATTAACACACTACAATTCGTTCAAGTTTCAATTCCATGATTTTTAATATATTCACAGATATAATTTAAAAAAAGTTAAATAGGCAACTATCACTGTGGTCAATTTTACAACATTTTCATCACCACAGAGATACCTTATGCCCTCTAGCTGTCATTCTTCTGCATCTCTACAGCCCTAAGCAACCATTTACTCTTCTACTTTTTGTCTCTAGGGATTTGCCTATTCTATATATGTAATATAAATGAAATCATATAATATTTTCATCTTACGTGACTAGCTTCTTTCGCTTACCATGTTTTCAAAGTCCATCCATATTGTAGCAGGTCAGTATTTCATTCCTGTTCCTGGCAAAATGATATTCCATTGTATGAATATGCCTCATTTCTTTTTTTATTCATCTATTGATAGACATTTGAGTTGTTTCCACTTTTTAAGTATTGTGAATAGTGCTGCTTTGAACATTTGTGTACAAGTTTTTGTTTGAAAACCTGTTTTCAATTCTTTTGGGTATATACCTTAACTTGGGTTTTGAAAATAAACATATTTCTGCCCTTTAAAAACCTACAAACAAGGATTGGGAAGAGATCCGTGGATTAGGGTTAGTACTTACTAAACAAAAATAGTGGCTTAAAATAAATTGAGGTTTCCAGGTTAAAAAAAAAATGTCAAATAGGCTTACTAACTAAAGGATTTCTTAAAGCCCTTAAAATGCTAACATGCACTGTGATTATTTGTGAGAAAGAATTCAGTGTTTCCTTATGTACTTCCAGAGCTCCTTCTTATGGAGTGTTTCACAGGACTTATATTTCAATGGAACACACATCACAAAAACACTGATGTAATGGCTAAGTTCTTATGGTTATTTATCAATTATTTTTGAAATGAGAAAATGCTATTTTTCCCATGTCACCATTTTCCTCTTTTCCTTGGTCATTTGTTAGAAAAGAATCAAAATTCAGATGGCCAGATTACACAAAGAAACCAACAGCTCCCATGTTTCCAATTAAATGTCATGGCCAGTTTTCTATGTTGCTATTTAATCAACAGTGTGGATTTTTTTTTTTTTTACTCCAGTGAATTTAATATTAGCACTTAATTAACCTGCCTGCTAAAGAAAAAAGAAAGGAGAGTAATTCATTTTAGTGAAGGCAAAATCATTTTGTTAGTGGTAATTCCACAAATATATTGCATTCATTATTTTGAAGATATTTACATATTGCATTTCAGACATAGGTAACATAATTTTCCATAGTCACACCACTGACAAATATCTTTGAAAAAAATTCTAGTTGCTATTAGAAGATTTCAAATTTTAATATTTTGTTTTAATTATCAGAAAAGAAAAAATAAAGTGATAACCAAATAATAGTACCATATAGATATTGGGCAAGAATTCTACTAAAGCAATAATACATTTGTCAACAATTGTTATACATAATTATGAACTAGTTTGATATTCAAAAACCTAAATAAAAATCATATCATAAGAGCAATTTCTAAAGTAGTGCTTTCTGCTCAAAATATTTATATTCAATTCATTCAGATGATTGTTTATCTAAACCAGATTGTAATGTTTTCAATATTACTGGCTTACTGTTTAAACCTTTTCAAGCTTTCTGTTTAATAAACACTTAAAGCCATTCAACTGCATTCGAGTATCAAAAATCATAGAATGCAAAGTGCTTTGTCTGATGAACCAAATGGAAATTAACAGCTGAATAAATGAGGTGACTGCCTACAATTTAGGATTTACTACCTCGTATACTTCATGCTTGCTAACTACATTAATTTAAACTAAAAGTAATATGCAGCTAAATGTGAAGATGCCTAAATCACTACTTTAGTAAGACAGAAATAAAATGGCCTATTTTTATCCAAAAAAGTATAAGCACCAATGGTAAACACAACTCTGTCACACTGCAAAAATGCAAGGAGAGGAGCAATATGTTCCAAAAACCTGTGCTGGCTATTTTCAGAGACACCTTGCTCAGTACTGTAACTTACTATGACTGAAAGAACTAACTGTTCACCAAAAATGTATATCCCTCTTCATTGTGTAGTGATGTTGCTAGAAGATAGCTGGCTAGTAAGGGACTACATTTCCCAGCTCTTCCTTAGATCCAAGTATGGCTATGTAACCATTTCTTGCCAATGAAATATCAGCAGAGTGATGAGTATCACTTCCAGGTAGGAGTTTTTAGTAAATGAGTATGTTTTTTCCACCATTTCTTTCCCCATCTTCGAGCTGGATGCAGAAGACTCTGAAAGCCACATGAGAGAGCCACAGCATGGAAGAAATCTAAGTTCCTGAATCATCATTTGGAGCAAAGCTACCCACTTACTTGCCCACAGCTGCGATGTGAATTACATGAATGAGAAGAAATCTTCTAATGTGCTAAGTCACTGAATCTTTGAGTTTTACTTGTTACAGAAGCTACTATTTTCCTAACTAAATGATGCACTTTTTACAACAGCATTTTTTCTCTGAGTTTAAGGTCTACACTGATTTGAGTCAAGACATATGAGCAAATGTAGCAGGGTAATATTAGGGTGCCTCTTCAAATTAAATTGCTATAAATATTTGTTCAGCATCTATCGAAATGGAAGGCTGAGCTCTATGTGGAGATGGGGAAGAGGATGGAAGAAAGAAGGACTTATTCTTAGTCTGCTGCTGTAAGCCTCTAAGCAGTAAAATTTTATCTACAAATTCATCTACTTCACAAAATACTACTCTCTTAATAAAGGGTCCTGGTAAATGTAATTTTCTCCATCTGCTTATAGTACCATGAAATGTTTTTGCATGTATAGATTGATACCCAGGGCACTTGCCTGGCCGATAGATGATTTAATTTGGCTCTAAATCAATGTCTTGCATCCTGAAGTGTGCTTTACAGTAGTGTTTCTCAAACATTTTGACCTTGATCCACAGTACAAAATACGTTTACATTGGACCCAGCACCTTCTTAAGTTTCTTTTATGAAAAAGTAATTGTCTTACTATATATGATATACTCTGATATATATTCATTTTTTAAAATGCTAGTCGCAAACCACTAAATTGATTTCACGTACACTACTGAGTTATAACAGTTTGAAAAACTCTTGGATGAACCCTTCTGACTAGTATTTAGCTTTATATTTTGGAATGGGAAAAGGGAAATAAATTCAAACAAGAAATGAAATAGAGGAAGAAAGATATGGTAAATAGTTAAAGTTGGGGAGAAGTAGAGGAAGAAATAATGGCACTTGTGAAAAGGGAAGAAAAGAAAACATAGAATCAAGGAATGTACAACAGATAATCAACTATGCTAGTGTAGAATACATTCTCAGTGGGAAAGTTTGGGTTCTGTTTATATATGAGCCACAGCATTTGAGGAAGTACAAGAATAGAAACATTTTGCCCAGGTAAAAGTAGTGCCAGAGATTTCACTTCTGAATATATACAGAGTGATGTTGAAAATCTTTAAGAAAAGAGAGCAAAGGACATCCTAATTGAGAATTTTATGTTCTTACTATACTACATTCTTACCCTGTCACAATAATTACATACACATTCACAAAATTTCCAAGAACTAAGACGTTGTAAGACCATATTTAATTTCAACCTTGGAAAGTGTCCAGTCTATTCTGAGCCTTCTATGACAGAAGAACAGAACAAATAAAAAAAAAAATTGGCTCTGCAAGTATGGCAAACTCTTCAAGCGAAAATGATTGCTGAAGAGTATATTTATGGATTAAAACAGATGATATGCTAATTTTCACATGCTTAGAAGGAAAGCCTTGGCTAGAAGTCTCAAATTCTCTCCAAAGGAACATTTATATATTGTTCTATGGAGCTTTCTTTCCATTTTCTTTTAGCCATAAAAATTATGATCTCTGGTCACATTGGTCAAAAATATTGTAAACTTTTATACACTTTATAAAAAAAAGTTTTTTTTTTTTAAATTAAGTTTAATTTTAGAGTAGCTTTAGGTTCACAGTAAAATTCAGGGGAAGGTACAAAAATGTCCCCGATATCCCCTATCCCCACCATATGCATAATTTCCTCCATTATCAATATCCCACATCAAAGGGAGACATTTGTCACAGCCGATGAATGTACATTGACACATCATAATCACCCAAAGTTTACATTATGGTTCAATCTTGGCATTGTACATTCTGTAGGTTTGAACAAATGTTTAATGACATGTATCCATTATTATGGTATCATATAGGGTATTTTCACTGCCCTAAAAATCCTCTGCGCTCTGCCTGTTCATCTCTCTCCCTTATCCACAACCGCTGACAATGACTGATTTTTTTTTTACCATCTCTATAGTTTTGTCCTTTCCAGAAGTTTATATAGTTGGAATCATATAGTAGTAACCTTGTCATATTGACTTCTTTCACTTTGTAATATGCATTGAAGATTCCTCTATGTCTTTCTATGGCTTGATTACTCATTTCTTTTCAGTGCTGAATAATATTTCATTGCCTGAATGTACTGCAGTTTATTTATCCATTCACTGTGTTAAGAACATCTTGATTGTTTCCAAGTTTTAGAAATAATGAACAAAACTGTGATAGACATCTGTGTGCAGGTTTTTATGCAGAAATAAGTTTTTGACTCTTTTGGGTAAATACCTAGGATCCTAATTGCTGGATCATATAGTAAAAGTATGTTTTGTTTTGTAAGAAACCAAAAAACAGTCTTCCAAAATAGCTGTACCATTTTGCGTTTCCACCAAAAATGAATGGGAGTTCCTGTTGCTCCATATCTTCAGCATTTCCAACAATTGGTGTTGTCCGTGTCCTGCATTTTGGCCATTCTAATAAGTTTGTAGCAATATCTCTTTGTTGTTTTAATTTGTATTTTCCTTTTAACATGTGATGTGGGGAATCTTTTATTAGGCTTAATTCCATCTGTATATCTTCTTTGTTGAAGTGTGTATTAAGGTCTTTGGCCATTTTTTTAATTGGGTTATTTGTTTTCTTATTGTTAAGGTTCAAGAATTTTTGTATATTTAACATAACGATCTTTTATCAAATATGTCTCCTGCAAATAATTTCTCCCAGACTGTGGCTTGTCTTCTCATTGTCTTGACATTGTCTTTCTCAGAGAAGTTTATAATTTCAAAGACATCCAGCTTATCAATTATTTCTTTCATAGATCACATCATTGGTGTTGCATCTAAAGAGCTATAATTATACACAGGGTGATCTAAGTTTCTCCGGTGTTATCTTCTGGGAGTTATAGTTTTGCATTTTACATTTAGGTCTATGATCCATTTTGAGTTAACTTTTTCTGAAATATATAAAGTCTGTATCTAGATTTATATTTTTGCATGTGGATATCCTGTTGTTTTAGCACCATTTGTCACAAAGATTATCTTTTCTACGTTGTATTGTCTTTGCTCCTTTGTCAAAGTTCAGTTGAATATATTTATGTGAATCTATTTCTGGGTTCTCTATTCTGTTCCACTGATCTATTTGAAGGCTAAGCAAGTTATTGGAAGAGGAGTATAAATTATTACAACTTTTCTGAAAAGTATCAAGATTCATCAAGTCTTAAAAATATGTATCCCTTTTGGCCTAGTATCTCTGCTCCTGGGAATAATTTTTAAGTAAATGAACAGAAATTCAGAATAAAGGTTATATACATGTACGTTTGTTAAAGTATCAAACATAACAACCAAAAATCATGAACTACCTAGATAAATACAACCATAGAAGAGCTGAAACACCTGAGCAACTATTATAAATGATGTTTATGAGAAGTTTGGAGAAACATGATAGAGAGGTGTCTCCAGATCTCTCCTCTTGAAACAACAATAAGCTAAACATCTAAAACTCAACAAAAAACACCCAAATTGCACATAAGCATGTCTGAGAGTAGAATCTGCGCATAAGAGCTACCACAGGTCAGAACCCCGGGTGTTGAGTGGTGGACTGGGAGAAACAAAAAATCTGCCTCTCACAGCTGGAGCTCCCTGTAGGAGGATGGGGAAGGAAAGAAGGTGCGGCCGGTTCCCTGCACAACCCTGCCTGAAAGACCTTGAGATCCACGTGACCAATGACAAGACCCAGTCATCAGGGCAGAAAGCAGAGAAATGAGAATGGCAGAGAACTGGGGATGACAGAGAAAAAAAAATGATTTTTACCAGCTGTGGTTGCAAAACAGAGGCTGAGCCACAGCTCTCAACTCCCGACACAGAGGGGCCCTGCTCTTATATCCCCCAAGACAGAACACCACAGAGCCCAAGGGGAATTGAGCAAACACTGCGGAAACTGTTGCTAACACAGACAGGGACTGAGACTGAGGGTAGCAAGTGTGATTAAACATCCATAAGAAAAAAAGACATTATTAAAGCTATATAAAAAGCAGGGACTCATGAGGCTTAGACGCCACCTAATGGAAATCAAAAGAAAAACGCCTTCTTTGCAACAGGCTAAAAAGAGACATTTATATAATAAATCTTTCTAGGAAAAAGGCAGGATCCATTTCCATTAAGGCCCAGGCAGAGAAATAGTCCATTAAACACCATGAACAACCAAGGTGACAAGGTATCTCAGAAAGAAAGAGAAAAATCCCAAGAAAATAAGCTTACAGACATAGAAATATGCAACTTAAATGACAGAGAATTCAGGATGGTACTTCTGAAAAAACTCAGTGAGCTCCGAAATGATTCATATCAACAATTTTAGGAATTGAAAAAAAAACAACTACATGAGTAGGATGAGCTATTTAACAAGGAGATTGAAACCCTCAAAAAGAATAGAATAGAACTACTGGAGATGAAGAACACACTGAAAGAGATGAAAAATGAAATAGCGAGCTTGAGAAATAGAGTCGACCAAATGGAGGAAAAGATCAGTGATATCAAAGACAGAAATCTAGAAATAAATTAGAAGGAAGAAGAGAGAAACCGAAGAATGAAAAATAATGAAAGAGAAATACAAGGACTAGCTGATACCATCAGAAGAGGAAACATAAGAGTAATGGCCATTATTGAAGGCAAGGAAAAGGAACAGGGACTAGAAAGCATTTTCAGACAAATAGTTGATGAGAATTTCCCAAATCTAAAGAATGAGCTGGGGCTTGGAATTTAAGAAGTCAACAGAACAACTAATTATCTCAACTCAAAAAGGCCTTCACCAAGACACATTGTATTAAAAAGATCAGAAATCAACAATAAAGGCAGAATTCTCAGGGCAGCCAGGAAAAAGAAGACGGTAACTTATAAAGGTAAACCCATTAGATTATCATTGGAATTCTCAGCACAGATTTTATAAGCCAGAAAGGTGTGGACTCAAATATTCAAACTATTAAGCGAAAAGAACTACCAGCCAAGAATAATATATCCTGCTAAGATCTCCTATAGATATGAAAGAGAAATAAACAAAATCCAACAATATCCTGCCTCCAGGAGACACATTTCAGTTCCAAAGGCTAATATAGACTCAAAGTGAAAGGATGGAAAAAAATATTTCAAGCAAAGGGCATGCAGAGAAAAACAGGAGTAATGGTACTAATATCGTAAAACACAGACTTAAACATAAGAAAGGTAAAGAGAGATACTGAGGGACACTTCATAATAATAAAGGGAATCATGCACCAAGAAGACATACTACTTATTAATATCTATGCTTCCCATCAGGGAGTCCCAAAATATATAAAGCAATTACTAACAGATCTAAAGAGAGAAACAGATCAAAACACTATCATAGTAGGGGACCTAAATATCCCACTGTTAGATATGGACAGAACATCCAAACAGAAAATCAATAAGGAAATAACATCCTTAAATGACACATTAGACCAACTGGACATAATTGACATTTACAGAGCCTTCTATCTCAAAACAGCTGCTTATACATTCTTCTCTAGTGCACATGGAACATTCTCAAGAATCGACCACATACTGAGACACAGGGATAGCATCAACAAATATGAGAGTTGAAAACCTACCAACCATATTCTCTAATCATAATGCTTGGAAGCTGGAGATCAAATGTAAAAAGAAAAAAGGAAGAACCATAAATACATAGAGATTAAACAACATACTACTAAAGAATAACTGGATCAGAAAAGAAATAAAAAGAGATCAAGAATTACATATAAATGAATGATAATGATAGTACAATTTATCAAAACTTTTGGAACACGACAAAAGGGGTCATAAGAAGAAAGTTCATGTCATTACATGGCTATCTCCAAAAACTAGAACAAGCCCAAATAAACAACTTAACACTTCATCTTAAAAAAAAAAAAACAGAAAAGGAAGAACAAATGAAGTCTAAAGTCAGAAGAACGAATGAGACGATCGAAATTAGAGCAGAAATAAATGAAATTGAAAACAAACAAACAAACAAACAAAAACAATAGAAAAAATAAATACAACAAAGAGCTGGTTCTTTGAGAAGGTTAATAAAATTGACAAACCCCTGGTTAGACACACTAAAGAAAAAAAGAAAGGACACAAACAAAATTATGGATGAAAGAGGAGAAATTAGGACAGACACTGCAGAAATACAAAGGATCATGCAAGAATACTATGAAAAAGTATATAACAACAGATTTAATAACCTAGAAAAACATGGACCAGTACTTAGGGTAATAAAACCTTCCTAGATTGAATCAAGAGGAACGTGAAAATCTAAAGAGACTGACGAGCAGTATGGAAATTTAAACAATCATCAAAAACCTGCCAAAAAATAAAAGTCCAGAACCAGATAGCTTCACCAGTGAATTCTACCAAACATTCAAAGAAAATTTAGTTCCTATTCTTCTCAAAATCTTCCAAAAAATTGAAGAGGAGGCAATACTTCCCAACTCATTTTATGAGGCCAATCTTATTCTGATACCAAATCTGGTAAATATAACACACACACACACACACACACAAACTACAGACAAATATCTCTCATGAACACAGATGCAAAAATAAGATACTAGCAAACTGAATACAGCAATGTATTAAAAGATTATACACCAAGATCATGTGGGCTTCATCCGAGGGGCACAAGGATAGTTCAACATACACAAATCGATTAATATGATACACCACATAAACAAATTAAAAAATAAGAATTACATGATCATATCAACAGATGCAGAAAAAGCTTTTGACAAGATACAGCATCCATTTATGATCAAAACACTTAACAAAATCAGTATAGAAGGAAGGTACTTTAACATAATAAAGGCCATCTATGAAAAATCCTCAGCCAACATTATACTTAATGGAGAAAAACTGAAAACCTTTCCTCTATGATCAGGAACAAGGCAAGGCTGTCCACTATTGCCACTGTTATTCATTATGACACTGGAGGTCCTGGTGAGTGCAATCAGGCAAGAGAAAGATATAAAAGGCTTCTGAATAGGAAACAAAGAAGTCAAACTCCCACTCTTTGCAGATGACATGATTCTCTATATAGAATACCTTAAAGACTCCACAAGGACACTTCTGGAAACAATAAGCAAATACAGAAAAGTTTCTGGATACAAAATCAATGTTCAAAAATACATAGCATTCCTATACTCTAATAATGAAGTGTCAGAAAAAGAAGTGGAAAACATAATTCCTTTTGCAATTGCAATGAAAGGAATACAATACATAGGAATAAATTTAACGAAACACATGAAGGACCTATATGATGAAAACTACCATACCCTTTCAAAGAAATCGAGGAAGATACAAAGAAATGGAAAGACATTGCGTGTTTTTGAGTTGGAAGAATCAAGAGAGTTAAAATGACCATATTATCTAAAGCATTATACAGATTTAATACAATCCCCATCAAAATCCCATCAGTATTTTTTAAAGAAATAGAGCAAAAAATAATCATATTTGTATGGGAGCACAAAAGACTCCAAATTGCCAAAGCCATCCTGAGAAAAAAAATGAGGCTGGAGGCATCCCTCTGCCCAACTTCAAATTATACCACCAAGTGACTGTAATCAAAACGGCATGGTATTGGCAGCAAAACAGATACATGGACCGGTGGAACAGAATTGAGAGTCCAGAAGTAAACCCATATTTATATGGACAATAATTTGTGACAAAAAAGCCAAAAACATACAGTGGAGAAAGGAAAGCCTCTTCAACAAATGGTGCTAGGAAAACTGGAAAGCCACCTGTGAATGAATGAAACTAGACTGTTGTTTATTATCACACAGCAAAAAATTAACTCAAAATGGACGAAGGATCTGAATATAAGACCTGAAACAATAAAACACATAAAAGAACACATAGGAACTAAACTCAAGGACCTTGGACTTCAAGAAGATTTTATCAATTTGACCTCCAAGGCAAGGGAAGTATAAGCAATAATAAAAATATGGTCTACATCAAACTAAAAAGCTTTTGCTGAGCAAAAGAAACTGTCAACAAGGTAAAGAGACAACCATCCAAATGGGAAAATACATTTTCAGGCAATGCCTCCGACATGGGCCTAATATCCAAAAATATACAAAGAACTCATACAACTCAATAATAACAACAAAACAAACGATCCAATCAAAAAATGGGCTGAAGACCTGAACAGACACTTGTCCTTAGGGGACATAGAATTTGCCAACAAATATATGAAAGGATGCTCAACATCGCTAGCTATTAAGGAAATGCAAATCAAAACCACAATGAGATACCATCACACACCTGTTAGAATAGCTATAATGAAAATGACAAGTAATAATAAATGTTGGAGAGAATGCCAAAAAAATGGAACCCTCATACATTGCTGGGGAATCTGCAAATTGGTTCAGCCACTATAGAAAATAGTATGCAGGTTAAAGGGGTCAAATATGTGGTGAGAGAAAGAAATCTAACTTTGAGAGGTGAACGCACAATGTAAATATATATGTATCACTTACTGTTAAAATGTACAGCTGAAACATCGAATTTTTAAACTAATATCATCATAAAAAATAAAATAATTTAAAAACACTCAAAAATAAAAACCCTAAGAATTGATCTACCATATGATCCAGCAATCCCTCTAC
The DNA here is from genome assembly GCF_902729225.1 of Pteropus medius. Classification (NCBI taxonomy): domain Eukaryota; kingdom Metazoa; phylum Chordata; class Mammalia; order Chiroptera; family Pteropodidae; genus Pteropus; species Pteropus medius. The sequence goes on from NW_024348530.1 coordinate 935,141, forward strand.
TGGATATTTACTCCAAAGACTTGAAAATCCATATCCAAAAAGGTATTTGCACACCAATGTTCATAGCAGCATTATTCACAGTGGCCAGGGCAGGGGAGCAACTGAATTATCCTACGATAGACGATTGGCTAAAGAAGCAGTGGCACATATGTACAATGGAATATTACTCAGCCATAAGAAGAGATCAAATACTGCCATTTGCGACAACATGGATGAACCTCGAGATAATCATGCTAAGCAAAATAAGCCAGACAGAAAAAGTTGAAAATCACATCATATTACTTATATATATGTGAGATATAAACCTAAAAGTAACAAATGAACAGGACAAACAAGTAGACTCATGGTCATGAACAATAGACTAGTGGTTATCAGAAGGTTACGGGGAGGGAGGAAGGGAGCAGTAGATGTGTTACAGGGGGTCGAATATGTGGTGACAGAAAGAAATCTAACTATGAGAGGTGAACATACAACGTAAACATATATATGCCTTACTGTTAGGTATACAGCTGAAACTTATTGGATTTTGTTAACCAATGCCACCATAAAAAGAAAAAATAAATAAAAATTTGATGTTTATGGAGATCTAAATCACATGAATAAATTTGACTTATAAAATATTACGTTTGAAATATTAGAATATTTTACTCAAGGTTTGGTATGATATCAAGAGTGAAATAAACATATAGATAAACACACTAAATGTATACACAAATGTACATATGATAATGTTGTAATATCTTAGTAGATGGGAAACTGAACACACACACCATCATATACTCTTCTGCAAAGTCCTATCCCTCTATATATTGAGCAGATGTAGCTCACATATTTTTTAAATAAAATAAAATTTTTATTATAAAATTAATACAGGCTTGTTACCCAAAATTGGGGAAATTTATTTAAAAAAATTATATTACTATACTTTCTTTGTTCCTGCCATGCCTTTATGTTGGACCTGCACTCTATATAACAATTTGTATATAGTTATTTTTTAAATAACATTTTTCTGATTTCAAAAGTAATGCATGCTCATTGTAGAAAAATGGGAAAATATAGAAATCAATAAAAAATTAACAATTATCTAGAATCCTATAGATGATGATAACAATGGCAGTAATATTATTATTCACAGACTGGCAGTGCCTCCTGAGTACCAGAGATTTTTTATGTAAAAAGCATTTTACATAAATGATCATATTTAATTTTTACAGTAGTCTTATGAGATGTGAAAACAGACTCAGAACTACTTATCTCACCCAAATCCACAGACTCAGAAGAATTACTTACCTCGCCCAAATCCACACAACTACTAAGTGGTATATCAGGTTGGCTCCACAGCACAAGGTCTGAAGCACTACACTATATATTTTTTGCTCTTATTTCTCGTTATTTATAGTCTCTCTTATCTATCTACATTTGTATGCCAAACAATCTATGATCTAAAGAAAAAAAAAAAACAACCTTTAGAAAGTGTGGCCGTCTTCTCTCTTTTCACCAATTTTGCCTAGACTATGATGCATCTACCCAATACTTTTTTCAATTCAAAAGTTTTATTTTTCTTTACATATGTCTTATTATTGTTTTAGTTGTTTTATTTTTTTTTCCTTAGGGATACTTAAAATTATTAGACTATATAGCCATTTTTCAAGTTTATCATCTTTTTCTTCTCGGGTCTCATCTTTGTTTTTTTCACCATTTTCTGAGAATGTCTTTTCAAGTATGTGTGACATTCTCACTGATTTGTTGACATTGTTAATTCGGCTGTCTACAGCTTTCATTGTCCATATAAATTTGTGGCTGAGTTTTAATTACTTATAATCTTTCTTAATCTTATCTCTAATTTTAAATAGATACATTCGTTATTATCTTAATTTGGTCTTGGATTATAGCAGAGGTTCTTAAATTGAGGTTCATAAAAAGACTTCAGAAGATATGTAAAACCTCAGAAACTGAATGCAAAAAAATGTGAATATATTTATAAATTTTTTTTACATGGAGAGAAGTTCTAGAATAGTCATTCAATTTTTCAAAATGGTCCATGAGATTACAAAAAGTTCTGAACACCTGCCATTTTACACTTTGCTTTGTAGAAGCTATGTCACTTTGCATTTTAGTTAAAATAACAAAGTATTTTACATTTTTCTGATTCATTTAAAAACTCATTTTCAGAAATGTGCTTTCTTTGAGTCTGCAGAATAATTTTCTCTTTAACCTGTTTGTAATTTTTTTCATATGTTTCATATAATTTTTTAGTTTATTGCTTGTTCTCAAAGGGGTTACAATCTATATTTGATATTGATTAGGAGACAATAATCTTTGGGCTATTCTCAAATTGGGTATTAAATAAATCTCTTTCTCAGATATACATCTGGATGATAGATTGATGTACATATCTCCTATCCTCACCTATCTGTTCTACGTGTCTAACTTGATTTCATCTAATGTATTTCCTTTGAACTAAGATTGGATCCTCTCCTAAGCCAAATGACTGACTTGTCGATAATCTAAACTGATGGAATACATGAAAAACTATAATCCCTGGAAAATACTCTTACTAAGATTCTTTTTTTTTTCTCTATCCTACTTACAGAAAATTGTCTATAGGGACTGATCCTTAAGGATGTAATTCACCACTGCTTCATATTCAAATTCCCAAAGCCACCACTATCATTTGCCTTCTCTAATTATTTTCTGGTAGTTTACATTTCAAAGTGTATATATAGAAAGAATGGCAATATTTTCTAACCAGCCTTCTAGCCCTCTGAAATAGTGCCTTCCAGGCAATAAGACAACTAACCTATTTTGCTGAATATAGAATTTGTGTTTTAGAAACAGTATTTAGACTGCACAGGAGCACAACACAGTTTTTTCTAGATAGTCTCAATTGGCTTACCAAATCTTTAGCAATGTAGTATAAGTGATCTATTGACTGCATTTTTCAATCCATTTCTTTCTGATTTTTTGGTAATAAAGATTTCTTCCTAGTTCTGGCAATAATTTGACTCTCATTCTAAATTGTCGGCCTTTTTGTGAGTACTCATTATTTTCTATGTCTTCATATGTACTTTAGTGGAAATTCAAGAGTAGCTGTATAAAGGGCTGCCAGACAGATGCCACATTTCTAAGGCTAAGCCAGGGAAAGAGATTCCAAGAGAAGCCTGTCCGAAAATTCTAAATCTATGCTAACATCAGTATGTTGGGAAGCAGAAATTTCCCAACCTGAATTCTAGAATTAAAACTAAAATCTTTTAATTTATTTCAGATAATTTTAAGATTCTCAAAAGTAGGAATATATAATGCCTTAAATTAAGGTTAACTGTGATCAAAGTTTAAAGTAGATAAAAATCTTTCTCTGAGTATTTTCTTATCTTTTTAGTGGGCTTCTCATAATTAATGCCACATATTCCCTTACTACCCAGGGCTTTCATGCCTCCCACTGTAGAAATCTACCCTGGCCTGCCTTCCTTGGTGAGTAGCTCATAGTCTTAAATCATCTTTCCTAACTTCTCTAGTCAAATATTCTGTTTCTTCAATGTTCCAATCTTTCCTGCCAAATATAGATCCTAGCAGTTCACTGGCAAGTCTTTTTAGGGGCGAGAGTGGATTGGAGCATATTATAAAAATTCAATCCTTGAGTAACACTTTCTTTTGCTATGTTGTCGTGTCCACTATAATACACATTTATATATATTCACTTTTCCTAAGGGTACATGCCACATTCTACTCCACCTCTCCTTAGTGCTACTTCTGACAAGATGGTTCTGGGATCCTTTGGTAAGCCACATCTCTTAATAAAGAAAAGCATTGATTCCTTGTTCTTTGGCAAAACTTTTAATATCGAGAATAACAATAATATCAGGAATACATAAATTATTAATATTGATTATATAATCCAATATCTTTCTTTTAATAGGTCCTGCAAGCAGCAGGATATAAAGTATGATTTTTGCTTCTTGTTGTAGAAACCTGTAGATCAGCTTTTCTGTTTGTTAGTTTATAATCCTTTATTGATAAAATATAGCATAGTGTTTTGAGATACGAGTTCAAATCCTGTCTCTACTACTTACTAGTTGCATCACTTTGGAGACACTACTTATTTTCTTTAAGCTTCAGTTTCTTCATCTGTAAAAGAAAAATAATGATGCCTCCTGTATCAAAGGGCCAATGAAATTATTCATACAATAATAAATACATGGTGGCTAGCTATACTGCATGCCTGGATTATTATAAGTGTACAATGGACATTGATATCATTATAAGAAGGCTGTACACTGTGAAAGTTAAGAGAAATATGGACTTTGAAGTTATACTACTTAAGTTTAAATACATGACCTACCACTTACTAGTTGTATGTCCTTAAACAAGTCATTTCCTCCTGAGACTCTGTTTCCTCATCTGTAAAACAGAAATACTAATAGAATCTACTGTGAAGGACTACTGTGAATATTAACTGAGATTCTTCACATAAAGCCCTTAGCAGACTGCCTAGCACATAGTGAATGCTCAATAAACGTTAATAATTGTGCAACAATGGTGACAACTATGTAAACAAGGAAAACCAACAGCTCTCAAGTCACGTTTACATACTAGGTCACAATATACTTGCTTATCAGTATGGCTCTCCTGGGGGTCCTGCTCAAGTAAACAACTCATAGTACTGACCATAATTCTTAAATTAATTGCCTAAAATTAGCAACGTTATTTCTTGCTCAGTGTAGGTTTTCTGAAAACTGAACTTTACTGATGTTTAAGAGCTTAGCAAATAGTCTTAGGATTGAAGAAAGTCGAAAGTAGAAGGATTTCTGTGACAGAGATAGCCCCAAACTCAGAGAGAGGAAGCATTCACCTGAGGCAGCAGCTCAGCTGAATGTGCTTAATTGAAAGGGCAAGAAAAAGAGTGGTTAAGTGATTGTGGTTTATGTCAAAAAACAGCACAGGAGTACAGAATGTAGGCAATAACATGAGAAGAAGGTTACAAGCCCTAAAGAAATAATTTCAGAAGTGCAAAAGCTTACAAACTGACTTAGAATTTCTGAGAGGTCATTGACAAGCTGTGTTTGGATACAGACTTGAAAAGGCATCATTTCTATAAGGCATATGGTTCCACTGCAGAGCATGTGAAACATTTGAAAAAAAAAGTGACATTTACATGAAATATACTTTGTAGCAAAGAGTTGGATGCAGAAACAGGAAACAGATCTAGAATCTGAGAAATTTGTGCTGGGCATTAATGATGATGTCAGATGTGGATGTCAACATGGAAGAATGAATCGCTACCCCAAACACACATTTTGGTTAACAACCTGCCAGAGATTGAGCAAAAAACTATCTGGAGTTGAGTCAGAGAAATAAAAAATGATGAAGCAATAGCAGAAATAAACACTGCAATAAGAAAGCGTAGGCTGCACAAGTGACACCAGGTACAAAGCTAGAATTCTGAAACTGAGAATCTTGCTAATATTGGCAAGCCAAGTTCTTGGGGCTAGTGTTGCTAGAGAGGGCCCAACTGGGGCAGTGAACACTGATGATATGGAAAATAGATGTAAGCAGGTGGCATAGAAAGTGGGCCCCTGCAGTGTGGCTGCATCGAGTCCTCATGAACATAGCACTTAACATAAGGCTAGTCTCTTGGGTCAAGAGAAGTCAGTCAGCTCATGAACAAATGAAAGCCTAAATAAGGTGTTTTTTGATGGGGTTCATTTTGTCGTAACTACAAAAAATATGATGAATTCCATAAATTATGTCCATGTCACATTTGCTAAATCAATTTGTAACAGTCTTAAAACCTCTTAACATGCCTAAGGGGTCATGGGGACAAGATGCATTAATTTTTTTTTTAACCTTGATTTTGTATATAAGCCAACTTAGAAACATGGCACACCTTTTTGTCTAGTAAGATAGTAAGAAGAGTAAATCATCTTTTTTCTTTCCTGACACCCCAATAAGAAAGGTTATTGTTTTCTTAAGCAAATGAAATGTGAATAAACTTAAAACTAGATTTTTTTTTTCCAAAAATCCTTTACTGGACATATGTTTGACCTGCATTTCAAACCCATTTCCTTTATCACCAGTACTACCACTTACGTCATGAACCCACACAAAGGAGCCCAATTTTTTCCTGTTGTTCCCTAAAACACCAACTCAATACAAGCCTTTCTAATTCTACAGAGTAACTTTTCCTCAAATGGTCCCCAATTTCCATGCAGTCCAAGTACATTTTTGGCCATTTCCATGGCTACTTGAGTTCTGGTGGTTTGGAAGCTTTGAAATTTCTTAAATCAATACCACCTTTGCTTCCCCCGCCCCCGCCCCGGAGCCTCATTCTGGCACAGAAAAGGAGAAAAAACACCATTTTGTTGGAATAACTAATTTTTCTAAGTGTGGCACAGCCTCGACCTGATAGAGAAACAACATGGCTCATTCAGCATGACTAAATCCAAAATGTTTTTTCAAGTCTTCTGGGCTAGATGAACTTTGAGTTGCTAAGCAATCTGTTGCAACACACTCTGTGTAGGCGAAGAAAGAGAATAAAGGATTCACAAGACAATTGTTGGCAAATCCTCAAGCTGGGCTAATAATCTATAATAAATCGAATCAAATGTTAACCTGAATATTGAGTTTGCCTTTGCTCCTGTCCACACTGTAGAATGGAGATACACCTTGTGTTTGGAAATGCTACCATCTGTTTTCATCAAATACTAGAGAACTAGTTCTGGTGCTTGCAAGTAACTAAACACTCCCTTGAGTGGTGACAATGTCATTTGACATATTTCTTAAGAAGGTAACAAAAAATAATGTGCCAGTCATAATTAAATTATGTTGTATTTTACAAAGTAGAAAAGAGAAATAAAGATGTTTCCATGGCGGGGGGCACTCAAGTTACAAAGGAAGCATTCCTGACTTTATGGAGAAGAAAAAATTTGGAGATTAGAAGTGAAGGGGTTCATATATAAGGTAACTCTCATTTATTTTTATATTTCCTTAAATATCTTCAAAATTATGTATTTTTGTTGGGAAATGAAGGTGGAAAAATTCAGTCACACTTTAAATTGTGAATTGAGGACAATAGGGTAGGAAAGTATTAAACTCTCTTCATCCATTCAACGTTCATTCAACAAACCTAAAACCTATTGTGCATACAAAATATCGGGCAATGTGCTTTGGGGAATATAAATATTCATAACTCATTATCTCTGTCCTCAAAAGAAATAATTTTAAATAACAACACAGATGATAAAGAAGACTATGAAGATAGTAGTAATATAGTAAATACCACAGTCAAAAAAAAAGAAGATACCACTGGTTGTTGCTGGCAGAGTCAACTGATTTTAGACAAGAATGTCAAAATTATTTAATGGGGAAAGAATAGCCTTTTCAACAAATGGGGCCGGGACATCTCAATACCCATAAGTAAAAGAATAAATTTAGGACCACCACTTCACACTATACACAAAAATGTTAACTTAAAATGGACAAAGACCTCAATATGAGCTAAAACTAAAAACAAACAAACAAACAAAAAACTATAAAGGAAAACATAGGGGTTAATCTACATGATCTTACATTAGACAATGGTTTCTTAGATATGACACCAAAAAGTATAAGCAACCAAAGAAAAAAATAAATTGAACATCATCAAAATTAAAATTGTGCTTCAAAGGACATTATGAGGAAAGTGAAAAATACAACCCACAGAATGAGGAAAAAATGTTTAAAAATCATTTATCTGATGAGACATGTATCCAAAATATATAAATAACTCTTACAACTCAGCAATAAAAAGGCAAATAAACCAATTTTAAAATGGACCAAGGATCTGAATAGACTTTTCTTCAATAGCACATAAAAAGATTCTCATCATTAGCTATCACGGAAATACAAATCAAAACCATAATGAAATACCACTTCAAACCCATTAGGTTTACTATAATCAAGAAGACTTATAGTGTTAGTGAGGATTGGAGAAATTAAGACACTCATACATCACTGATGGGAATGTAAAATATTACAGCCGCTTCGGAAAACAGGTTGACATTTCCTTGTATGAGTAAAATAGTTACCATATTACTCAGCAATTCTACTTCTAGGTATATACACAAGAAAAATGAAACATAAGCCTATATGAAAATTTATATAAGAACGTTCATAGCAGTACTATTTATGATAGCCAAAACATGAAAACAATCTAAATATCCATCGACTCATAAATGGATATACAAAATGTGATTATATCCGTACAAAAGAATATTATTCAGCCTTAAATAAATGATGTATAGATAAATACTACAACGTGTATGAAACTTGAAAATATTATGCTAAGTGAAAGAAGCCAGACACAAAAGTCCAGGTATTGTATGATTCCATTTATTTGAAATTTCCAGAATAGGCAAATTCACAGAGAAAGTGTAGATTAATGGTTTCAAGGAGCCAGGAGCAGGAGGGGTGGGGCTGAATATGGGGAATGACTGGTAATAGGCTTGCTTTTGAGGTAATGAAAATATTTTGGAATTAGAAAATGGTGATGGTTACACGACATTGTGAATATACTAAAAACTACTGAATTATGCATGCCAAAGGATGAATTTTACGGCATTGTGCATTACATAACAATTTAAAGAATTCTTCCTTTCTTAGGTGAAATAAAATTAGATTTGGAGTGGCTCTTAAAGACTATAGGCTTTAATTATCTCTTTTATTTTCTTTTAATTAAATTTATTGGGGTGACATTGGTTAATAACATTATAAAAGTTTCAAGGGTACAATTCTATACTACATCATTTACATTTTGTGTTGCATGCTCATCACCCATAGTCTAATTTCCCTCCATCACTATATATTTGATCTCCTTAACCCATTTCATTTTCCCTCACCCCCTTTTCCCTTTAGTAAACCACCTTTCCGTTACCTGTGTCTATGAATTGGTTTTATTTGTTTGTTGTTCTCAGTTTTATATCCCACATATAAGTGATCATATGGTTCTTGTCTTTTTCCATCTGACTTACTTTACCTAGCATGGCACTCTCAAGACATCCATGTTGTCGCAATGGCAATATTTCATCTTTTCTTATGGCTGAGTAGTATTCCATGGTATATACATATCACTTCTTTATCCAATCATCCATTAAAAGATACAGGATGTTTCCATGTCTTGGCTACTGTAAATAATGTGGCAATGAACATAGGGTTCACATATCTTTACTAACAAATGTTCTTAAATCATTTATTTATTTATTTATTTATTTTTATTTTTTATGTTATTTTTTTAGGCAAGGCAACCCTTGGTTGACCTCACAGATTGCAAGGACCTTGTCAGTTTACAATCTCTTATTTTTTTATGCTGACAGCACCTGGTCTTCCTAGGTAGTCTGCCATCCAAGCACTAACCAGGCCCGACCCTGCTTAGCTTCCGAGATCAGACAAAATCGGGATTGTTCAGGGTAGCATGGCCGCAGACTGTTCTTAAATATTTTAGATACCCAGAAGAGGGATTGCTGGGTCATATGGTGGCTCTATTTTTAATTTTTTGAGGAAGATCCATGCTGTTTTCCATAGTGGCTGTACTAATTCACATTCCCACCAGCAGTGCATGAGGGTTTCTTTATCTCCACATCCTTTCCAACACTTGTTATTTTTTGTCTTATTGATAATAGCCATTCTAACAGGTGTGAGGGATTATCTCATTGTTGTTTTGATTTCCATTTCCTCTATTGCTAGTGAATTTGGGCATCTTTTCATATGTCTGTTGGCCATTTGTATGTCTTTTTTGGGGAAAGTGTCTGTTCAGTTCCTTTGTCCATTTATTAATAGGATTGATCTAATATATATATACACATATATATATAATGTGTCTTTCACTCAGAATTTATAAACATAAACACATTTTTATCATATATTCTTCAGATTTTTCTTTCTTTTTATATAATTAGGATATCACCAATAAAGTTAAAGCATTCCCTAATCCCTTTACCCAAGAAGTACCCACTATTCTGGCATTGATGTGTAACTGAACCATGCATGTTTTTAAAATAATTTTATTACTGATAAGTATAAATATTTTGATTTTTAAGTTTATATAAATGGTCTCTATCTTAGTCTGATATCCCTAGAAAGCACAGCCTGAGGCAAAATCTTATGTGCTACTACTAATATTTGGTAGGACAATAATAAAATGGAGTTCTTAATTGCATTTTCACCCAGTACCACAACCTACCTAAGGGGTCTTCTTTTGAAATGAGTTAGTTTGCTCCTCTTAAATATAACATCAGAAATCTAATTAGAAATTAATAGTTTTCCTGGACATCTGAAGAATGTGAGAGACCTTGACCTTTTCATAGTCCTCTTCTTCCCTTTCTCCTTTCCACAAACTAGGAAACAACTACTTATTTTTACCACGGACAGTTTCATCTTTTGCTTTATCAGATATCTTGGTTCTCTCCTATGTTATAATATTAACAAAGAACATTTTATACCCCCAAAGGGTCTAAACCATTTCAATATCCTAGATTAAATAACAGAGTTGACACATTTTTTTCTATGACTTACTTTAAATGCACCAAAGACTTTTGCAGTCTTGCTAATAATCCAAGAACATTCAACAAAGAGTAAAGAAAACTTTACATGTGATTTAAAGAGGATTCACATCACTCTTAGGGTTCAGGATGTCAGATGGCAAAATGTGGTTTACCAATATAAAGCTGGAAGATTACTAGGGAAAGAGAGAGATTAGAATGAAAAAATAGGGTGATGTAGGCTCAGATGGTAAAAAAAAAAAAATGTTATTCAAACTACCATCTTAAACCAGAGAATTTCTTTAAAAAGAAGCACAGATGATAAGAACACAAAGATGATAACACACAGAAATAACACAGAAGGGCATTGGTTTCCCACATTATGGAGATAAAGTGTTTTCAATTATATCATTATAATGTGAAGCCAGATTCTGTTCATAGATAAAGTCCCCAAATTCTCAGTTAACACAAAGGCAGTTTTTCATTCTCTTTATATCAGTAATGATCTGCAGGATTCCATTGTTCATTAAAAAGCATTTATTTTAGTAATGTGAATATACATATCCAGACAAAATTTTGCATTTGTTTTCTGTTTCTGCATTGCTTTGTCAGTACTTATCACTCCCTTTCTTCCATCATTTCAGTCTTGGTCTATTTTCTTGGTAAACATTTTGTTGAAGTACAACATATATTCAGAAAAGTGTATAAACCTTAAGTAGATAGATAGCTAGATAGACAGATACAGATATTAATAAATGTAACTACCACCCAAAAGAAGATAAAGTATATTACCAACATTCTAGAAAGCTCCACTGTGCCTTGTACACCATTCCACTTAGTATCCCTACAAGATATCATGACCTCTATTATCAAGATTAATTTTATCTCTTTTGAACTTCATATAAATATGATCATACAAGAGGCACTCTGTGTCTCGCTTCTTTTGTTATATATTTTATGCTTATGAGATTTAGCTATGTTGTTGGCTATAAGTAGTTTATTGTTTTTCGTTGTTATGTAGTATTCCACTGCTTAATATATTGCAATTTACTACTTTTTTGTTGAGTAAAGTTTTGGTTGTTGTGAATGAAAATAATATCAGCATGTATGTCCTTGGCTTTTGATGCAGATATGAGCTCACTTCTCTTGGATAGGAGAAATACTGCTGGGTCATGGAATGTGCATATGACTAGCATTCAAAAATTTGCCAGCTTTTATTTCTCCGCTTTTCCTTCTTTAAAATTCTCTAAAGTAGCTATACTGATTTACACTTCCAAACACAGTATGTGAGAGTTCAAGCTGTGCAACATTTTTGCCAATACTTGGTGCTATCAATCTTTTAAATTTTATCTCTTCTAGTGTATATCTAGTGATTAATTATGGTTTTAATTTTCATTTTCCCAATGACTAATATTGTTGAACATCTTTTCATATGCTTGTTGGCTATTTGAAGTCATCTTTTGCAAAATGGTTGCTTGAAGTTTTTACTAAATTCTTTTAGAATTGAGCATTCTCTTTTTCTTATTAATATGATAGGGTTCCTTATATATTCTTTATGTACAATGCTGAAAGTCTTGTCATATATATTTATTGCAAATGTCTTCTCCCACTCAGTGGTTTTCTTTTTACTCACATAACAGCGTCTTTTGATAAACATAATTTTAAAAGATTTAATGAGGTGCAATTTGCAATATTTTCTTTTATGATTAGTGTTTTTTGTGTCTTGTTTAAACAGTATTTGCAAAACACAAGGTTATAAAGATATTCACCTAGAATTTACTATTTTTGAGAGCTTTATTGTTTTGCAATTCAAATTTAAATTTAAAATTTATCTGAAATTATTTTTGTTTATGATGTGAGGTAAGGATAAAGATACATTTGTTTTCAAAATAATTATCCAATTAAGCCAGATCCATTTATTGGAAAGATCATCCCTTCTCCTACTGCATATGTTTCTGGACTCTCTATTCTGTTAATTAATCTCTTTGTCCATCCTTGCATCAATACCTTACTGTTTTAATCATAACTTTACAATATATTTTCCTATTTTGTAGTATAATGTTTCCCAACTTTTCCTTCTTTACGTTTCTCTTATCTATTCTTGGCTCTTTGCATTTATGTATCCATCTAGTAAATTAGCTATTGCTACAATACACTTCTGGAATTTTTATTGTGACTTTTTTGTCTATAAATCAATTTTGAAGAATATATATACATATATATATGTATATATGTAGATATATTTTTTTCAATATTGAGACTTCCAAATCATAAACATGGTAAAGACATTCTATTTATTCAGAATCTATAATTATTCTCAATGATGCTTTGTAGTTTTCTATGTAGAGGTCTTATTTTTTTAGTCTTTCTTTTATAAGTATGTGATGGTTTTTGATTCTACTATAAAAGTTGTTTCTTAGAATTTCATTTTATATTTATTTGTTGCTTGCATACTAAAATACAGTTGCATTGTGTAACTTCACCTTGTAATCAGCAACTATGATAAATGGATTTTTTATTCTAATATTTTATCTATAGATCTAAAAATTATGTGTATACAATCATGTTGCCTGCAAAAAATAACAATGCTATTTATTCTTTTCCAACTTTTATTTATTTTTTCCTTGCCTTGTCTTATTTTCCTGACAAAGACTAGCAGCATATGTTAAATAAAATTTAAATATTAAATTTAACAAGAAATTTAGCAGTATAATAGGGAAAGAAAAAAATCCTATCTCAATACTCATCACAAGGAAAATATTTCATATTTCACTGTTAACAATATTTACTATAATTATTGCAGTTGTCCTTTATTAGATTAAGGAGAAGCTCTTCAATATTTACTTTGCTAAGAATGATTATGACTCTATTGAAATTTTGTTTGCATCAATTGAAATTATTTAGTTTTTATCTTTCTCTTTATTATATTATTATAATAAATTGCTTTGCTTGTTTTTTTTTTTAATGTTAAGCTAAACCTTACATCCCTGGAATAAACCCCAGAAGTGATTATGATGTATTATCTTTTATATACATGTTGCTAAATTAATTTGCTACTATTTTGTTTAGAAATTTTGTTTACTTTTATTATAGAAATGGCTTTTATTATTATATTATATTATAGTAATATTCTTCTTAGGTTTTCATGCCAAGGTTATGCTAACAACATAAAAGAATTTGTAAAATGTTTCTTCTTTTTTAGTTTTCTGAATTGCATACAAGTGATATTATGTTTTCTTTAAAAGCGTGGAAAAATCCACCACTAATATACTTAACATCTGAGACTGTTTATTTTAATAAGGTTTTAAATTACAACTTATTGTTTTAAAATAAGTATACGACATTTAATTTTTAAATTTCTTCTATGACACTTTTATTAGGTAGTGTTTTTCAAGCAATTTATACAATATATCTAAATTTTCAAAATCTTGGGCATACATAAAAAACTAGGTGACGTCAGACTTTCTGACATTATCAGAAAAAAACGACATAAGAATAATGGGGATACCAGAAGGAGAAGAGATGGATAAGGAAACACAGAGCATACTCAAACAAATAGTCAATGAGAATTCCCTAAACCTAGGGGAAAAAAACTGGATCTTTGATTCCAAGAAGCAAACAGAACACCTAATTATCTCAACCCAAAAAGGCCTTCTCAAAGACACGTCATATTAAAATTGACAAAAGCTAATAACAAAGAAAGAATTCTGAAGGCAGCCAGAGAAAAAAGACAGTTATATATAAAGGAAAACCAATTAGACTATCGTTGGACTTTTCAGCACAAACCTTACAAACAGGAAGAAGTGGAATGAAATATTCAAACTATTGAAAGAAAGAAATTACCAGCTAAGAATACTATATCCAGCAAAACTCTCCTTTAGATAAAGGAGAAATAAAGACCTTTCCAGACATACAAAAGCTGAGGAATTTTCTACCACAAGGTCTGCATTGCAGGAAATACTTGAAACAAAAGGACAAAAAATACATAATTATAAATAAGATGACTAACAGGAAGACAGAAGAAGAAAAGTGAAACCCTTTTTAAGAACAGGATATTATAAGCTTAAATATCACATAACAGTTAAAGGACAAAAACAACTACTATAAAAAGAGAAGATAACAGCTACTGCAACTTAGAAATTAATGTTCACCATATATAGCAATGATCTGAGACAACAAAAACAGATAGGGGAGAAAGTAGAGATCTAAGTCCACAAATTGAAATGGAGATAAGGCACATGCAGAAGAAAATGATCTACTGTATGTATGTATATATGTATGTATGTATGTATACGTGTGTGTGTGTGTATATATTATATATATCCTTTACATAAACTTAATGGGAACCACAAAACAAAAATACAGACTGAGACACATAATATAAAATGAGAGAACAGAGGGACAATTCACAAAACACCAACAAATTAAAATAACAGACAGGAACAGAAGAACAAAGAAACAATGGAGATGCAGAGCTACCAGAAACCAAAAGATAAAATGGCTATGGAAAAAAACTTATATTTCAATAATCATCCTTAATGTCAATGGACTGAACTCCCAATAAAGAGTCACGAAGCAGCAGTCAGGACCAAAAAACAAAACCCAATCATATGCTGCTTTCAAGAGGCATATCTCAACTGCAAGGACAAATATGGACAAAGTGAAAGGGTGGAGAATGATAATCTAAGCAAATTGCACCCAGAGAAAAGCTGATATAGCCATATTTATATGTGATGAAATAGACTTCAAGATAAAATAGGTAAAGAGAGACAATGATGAACACTTCATAATGATAAAAGGAACCATACATCAAGAAGACATAACATTTATTAATATCTATGTTCCCAATCAAAGAGCCCTAAAATATATAAATCAACTACTAAAAGAACTAAAAGGGAAAATTGAAAAAAAATGCAATTATAGTAGGGGACCTAAATACCCCACTCTCAGCTATGGATAGATTATCCAAACAGAAAATCAATAAAGAAATATCCTTAAATGACACATTTGACCAACTGGGCATAATTGACATTCACAGAGCTATTCATACCAAAACAGTGGCTTATACATTCTTCTCTAGTGCACATGGAACATTCCCAAGGATAGACCATATGTTAGGACACAAAATTTAGCCTCATCAAATTTAAGGAGATTGAAATCATACTAAGCATATTGTCAGATACACAGACCAGTGGAAAAGAATTGAGAGTCCAGAAATAGATTCCTGTTTATATGGGCAAATAATTTTTGACGAAATGAACCAAAACATACAATAGAGAAAGGAAAGTGTCGTCAATAAATGGTGCAGGGAAAACTGGAAAGCCACATGCAAAAGAATGAAACCAGACGACTATCTGTTACCATTCACCAATATTAACTCAAAATGGATCAAGGACTTTCATACAAGACCTGAAACAAAAAATTGCACAGAAGAAAACATGATACTGAACTTATAGACCTTGGATTTAGAGAAGATTTTATAAATTTAACCTCAAAGGCAAGGGAAGTAAAAGCAAAAATAAATGAATGGGACTATATCAAACTAAAAAGCTTCTGCACAGCAAAAGAAACCAGGAAGGAGGTAAAGAGGGAACTGTCAAATGGGAGACTATATTTGCAAACAGTGCCTCTGATAAGGGGCTAAATAATTTATCAACTCAACAATAAAACAACAATCCAATTACAAAATGGGCAGAAGACCTGAACAGATACTTTTCTCAAGTAGACATACAAATGGCCAACAGACATATGGAAAGATGCTCAACCTCACTAGTTATTAGGGAAATGCAAATCAAAACTACAATGAAATATCATCTCACACCTGTTAGAATGGCTATCATTCACAGGACAAGTAATAATAGGTGTTGGAGAGGCTGTAGGGAAAAATGAACCCCTCATACACTGTCGGTCGTAAAGCAAATTGGTACAATCACTGTGAAAAACAGTATGGACATTCCTCAATAAACTAAGAATTGAATTACCATATGACTTAACATTCCCTCTACTGGTTATTTACTCCCAAAAAACAAAATCCAGAAATATATAAGCATCTTGATGTTCCTAGCAGCATCATTCATAGTGGCCAGGACATGGAAGCAACCAAAGTGTCCATCAAGGGATGAATGGATAAAGAAGAGGTGGTACATATATACACTGGAATATTACACAGCCTTAAGAAAAGATGAAATTCTGCCATTTGCAGCAATGTAGATGCATCTTGAGAGTGTCATGCTAAGTAAAATAAGTCAGATGGAAAAAGTTGAAAACCATATGATCATATGTGGGATATAAGACTGAAAGTAACAAAGAAACATGACAAACAAACAGAAACTCATGGATGTAGACTGTAGATTAGAGGTTACCAAGGTGAAGAAGGAGAGGGGAGGTAGGTAGAGACAGAAGAGGTCAACTATTTGGTGATGGAAGGATCTCTAACTTTGGCAGGTGAGCACACAATGCAATACATATATATATATATATGACATATTATTGAATTGCACACTTGAAACTTATTTGATTTTATTAATCAATGTCACTCCAATAATTTTTAATTAAAAAGATCTTGGGCATAAATTTCTTCCTAATAGTTTAGGAATATTAATTATGTTATAATTATTTTAATTCTAATTTATAATAATATTCTTAATTATCCATAAAGCAAATTATTATATATTTTTTAGTAATTTGTATTTCTCTTTTTTCCTTGATTAGCCTTGGTAAAGTTTCATTAATTTTATTAATCTTTTCAGATAATCAACTTTTAGCTTTACTGGTTGTCTTTATTTTATGATTATTTTCTATTTTATTACTTCAACTCTTAGCTTTCATAAATTTCTTTACTTTTACTCTTCTTTGAGCAACTTGAGATAGATAATTAGTGCATTGATTTTATTCTTTCTTCTTTGCTAATCAATTTATCTTTAAGGCTATAAATTTCTTCATAAGTATTGCCTTAGTCTTATTTTTAAGTTTTAGCCTTATTTGGAGTTTATTATCTTTAAATTTTTGTTTTATTTGAAAACGTTTTAATGAATTTTGAAACGTTTGGGTATTTTCTAGTTTAATTCCACTGTGCTAAAGAACATGCTTATGATTTCAATCCTTAGACAGTCATTAAGATTTCCCTTATGGGATTGGCATAAAATATTCAAAGTGATGAAAAGCAAGGACCTACATCCAAGATTACTCTACCCAGAAAAGCTATTGTTTAGAATCATAGGACAGAAAAAGAGCTTCTCAGATTAAAAGAAAAAAAAAAGCTAAAGGAGTTCGTCAATGCCAAGTCAGTATTACAGGAAATGTTCTAGTAACTTCTTTAAGAAAAAGAAAAAATATGTAGCAAAAATATGAAAAATAAAATGGAAATAATTATATAGCTATCAATAAGTACTTCAAATAAAAAGGAATTAAATACTCCAATCAAAAGATAGGATGGCTGAATGATTAAGAAAACAAGACCCCTATACATGCTGCCTACAAGAGACTCACTTCAGATCAAAAGACACACACAGACTGAAAGTAAAGGGATGGAAAAAGATATTTAATCAAAATGGAAATGAAAAAAAAATCTGTGGTAACAATACTTATACCAGATAAAGTAGACTAAAACAAAGGCTATAACAAAGGACAAAGAAGAACCTAGTAATCCTACTTCTGGGTATTTATCTGAACAAACCCAAAATACTACTTCAAAGGGACAAGTGAATCTATATGTTCATTGCAACGTTATTTATAATAGCAATGATATGGAGGCAACCTGGGTGTCCATCAATGGATGAATGGATAAAGAAGAGGTGGTGCATATATACAATGGAATATTACTCAGCCAGAAAAACAGAATGAAATTTTGTCATCTGCAACAATGTGGATGGACCTGTAGGGTATTATGGTGAGTGGAATAAGTCAGACAGAGAAAGACAAATGCCATATGATCTCACTTACATGTGGAATCTAAAGAACAAAATCAACAAAAACAAAAACAGAAACAGACTCATAGATACAATGAACAAACTGATGATTGCCAGATGGGAGGGGGCTGGGGGGCTGGGTGAAAAAGGTGAAAGGATTAAGAAGTATAAATTGGCAGTTACAAAACAGTCATGGTGATGTAAAGCACAACATAGAGAATATAGTCGATGATATTATAATAACTCTATGTGGTGTCAGGTAGATGTAAGACTTACTGGGGGGATCACTTCATAAGTTATATAAATGTCTAACCACTATGCTGTATACTTGAAACTAATATAAAATAATATTGAAAGTCAACTGTAATTGAAAAAAAATATTTAAAAATAACTTTAAAAATCTTTCTAGTCTATGGCCATGCCACCCTGAATGTTTCCAATCTCATCTGATCTCAGAAGCTAAGTAGGGTTGGGCCTGGTTAGTATTTGGATGAGAGATCACCTAGAAATACCAGGTGCTGTAGGCATTTAAAAAAAATGTTTCTAGACATCTCATTCCCTCGCAAATCTTTAGCCATGTATTCCAGAGAAGAAGAATTGTATGAAATATAATGAGACTTCACTCTTGAAAACCAAGGGTGAGGGTCTCATTGGCTACACCATAGTGGGGTCAGTGTTGGTGAAACCAGGTAGTCTAGCTACCATACTGAGATATTTAGACAAAAAGAGAACGAAGTAGTACATTTGAGAACTAATTTAAAGCCCATGCATGAAAAACAAACTTAATGACTAAGAGGATATGTGTCAATTCCAAAGCAGTCTGAAGAAAAATCAATAGGCTGTATAAGAGTTCAGCAAAACAAAAGAAACAAACAACTGGGAATGCATGTAATTCTCACTGCCATACAAACAAATAAAATGTGTCTTTGTCTGATTCATCAAAGGTTCTTTAGAAAAGAATGCTCCAAAAGTATCAAATATATGTGGTGGTGGGAAGGAAAGGACTCAGCAGAAGAAGAAATCTACACTGAATCTCAGAAAAAGTACTAACTAACATTGGTCGTAGAAAGGAGGGAAAACAGAAGTCTGAGAAAATGTAGGACAACTAGTGTGATGTCTTATTGACCCCGGTCTAATCTATACTTTTGGTGAAATCTCTGAAGATTGATGCCTTCTCCCTGAAAAATTTAGTTGCCTTCTTATAACAATTTATTTATACTTTTAGTTTTTACTTTAGTTTTGATATTAGTTGTCAGTCTTAACAGCTCTACCAGCAGTAAACTCTTAATTGTACTTAGTCCCCATTTCTAATATATATATTTTTAATTTGAAGAGGCCTGAACTTTGGTATTTTTTCAAAGGCTCTGTAGGTGATTCTTAGGTACAACCAGTGTTGACTAGATGCAGGAAAATGTGAGTTCCTAGAAGATAAGCCCTGTCTTTTTTTTTTTCTCCTTACTTTAGAACTGAGCACAACTGGGAAACTATATATATATATATATATATATATATATATATATATATATATATATATATATATATATTATATATATATATAATGTAGCTCCTTTTAGATGAGTTCTGAAAGAGATCTACTTTATGCCAAATGCTCAGGAGTGAATATTGTTATATCAATATTACAGTGTAACCCAAAGGCGTTTAAACATCCACTATAGGATATGTAATAGATGCTGTGAGGTTCATTTATGGCAGCAAATGGCATCTAAAACTATTCCATTTGCTTTTAAAAGCCACATTACAGTTCAAAAGAAAAATACACTCATGATGGTTATTCATAATTTTTAAAATCAGTTTCAAAAGCTTCTGCTTCCAAAAAGCTGTTACTATTATGACTATTACATAAAGGAGATGCTGAAATTATTTCTGTCTTAATAACTCCACACCAGTGTTATGGGAAATTTGAGATCACTGCTTCTTTGCTATGAGGAATGCTGTTTCATTTTTCTTCAGCCACTCTTGCTTGTAGTAACTAATTCTCTGGATTCCTTTTACTAGTGCTATTAATTCCCTAGTGGGATTGCCCATGTAGAGGCAGGGAAAGGAGGTCCCAGACTGAATTCAAGAGATTTTTCTTCCTATTGATGCTCCATAAATATTGTTGAATGAATGAAAGAATGAATAAAACTAATCTCTCTTCTTCCCATCCAAAAGGCCTTGCCTTTTATCTACATCCAGTAGAAATAATAAATGTATAGATGTTATTTTTATTTAATAGACATTTAATCCCCTGAGGGAATTGTGAATAGATATTATTTACATATTTTAGGGTTGAGGGTCGTATTTGTATGATTATAACATACAAAGATTATCATCAATAATCGTCATTTTAATCCTTATCTTTTGCTAACTGGGCCATTATTTAAACAAATAATGAAAGATAGAAATCCAGATTTTTAAAAAACTGATAGACTAGAACCAAGTATTCTTGCATTTACAATAAGATTCACCATAGGATTCTTCAAATCAGCATTTCTCAAACTTTAGTTTGCATCAGAATTACCCAGGATGGAGGTGGGGAGGCTTGTTAACACACATATTGCTGGGTCTTGTCTCCAAGGTTTTGATTCTGTAGGTTTGGGATGGAGTCTAATAATGTATATCTCTAACAAGTTGTCAGATCATGCTGATGCTGCTGGTCCAGGGACCACACTTTGAGAAGCACTAGTGTAAATCAAATCTGGTCCCAGGCTCTGCAGCACCATCTGGACTTCAGACAAGCTAGGTTATCCATAAAGTTTTTTTTTTGCAAGATGTGAGGTCTAGGCTGGAGTCTAGAGCTCAGTATAGGCAAAATATCATCATTTCAACATGCAAGCAATATAAATATTATTAATCAGATAGTTTACATTCTTTTTCTCTACAAGGTCTTTAAAGAAGTTGTATATTTTACACTTCCAGCACATGTAAAATTGGACTAGCTATGTATCAAATGCTCAATAGCCCCATGTGGCTAGTAACTACCATATTGGACACTGCAGCTCTAGAGGCTACATATCTCTCTTTCTCTCTCTCTTTTTTAAATGTTTATTTCCATTTGTTTCCAATGTCTCTTTTTCTCTTTTAAAAAAAACTTGTTGAAAATGATATTTTAATATAATTTGAGCTGCAATAAAAAAGTTTCAATATGCATATACAATCGTCTAAAGTAATACTTTTCAGTGAAGGCCAAACAAAAATATTGTCCTCTATTCCATTAAAAATAGCATTCAATGACCAAAATTCAATTATACAACTTCTTCCATAGATTTATATTTTCTAAAATTATGTTACTTGATAACAAATAGTCACTTTTTATTTAAATAAAAGTAATATCTGAGGTTCTAAAGTACTAGTTAGTATAGATCTAAGGAGCTTCCTTCAATTAAGATCTTAAAAAGTATATAAGGCTGTAAGAAGTGGATACTTTCTTTTTGTTATAAAAGTTTGGTGTTACTTTTATAATAAATGTATATTATTGAAAATTGAGAAAATACAGATAAGCAAAAAGACTATAAAATTACTTATAATCTTATACTATTAATTTTTTTAATGTACCTGTCCAGATATTTTTCCTTTCCTTTTCTTTTTAATATTTTCTAAGGCAATTGTAATGTACATAATGTTTTGTGAGTTGCTTTTCTCATTTAACAATATAGAACGAATGTTTTTGCATGCATTTATATATCTTCCTATGAAATCATTTAATTTTTCAATTACAATTGACATACACTATTATATTAGTTTCAGGTGTACAACATAGTGATCAGACATTTATACAAATTACAAAATGATCACTCTGATAAATCTAGTATCCATTTGATACCATAGTTATTTCAATATTATTGACTAAGTTAATGCTATACTTTACATCCCCATGACTATTTTGTAACTACCAATTTGTATCTCTTAGTCTCTTCCCCTTTTTGATCCAAACCTCCCACCTCCCTCCTATCTGGCAACCATCGAAATGTTCTCTGTATCTATGAGCTTTTTTCTGTTTTGTTTGTTCATTTATTTTATTCTTTAGATTCTACATATAAGTGAAATCATATGGCATTTCTCTTTCTCTGTCTGACTTATTACACTCACCGCAATACCCTCCAGGTCCATCCACATTGTTGCAGATGGCAAGATATCATTCTTCTCCTTATGGTTGAGTAATACCCCATTGTATATATGTACCATCTCTTTATCCATTCATCCACTGATGGACACCCAGGTTGCCTCCATGTCTTGGCTATTGTAAATAATGCTGCAATGAACACATAGGTGACCATGTTTCTTTGAATTAGTGTTTTCAGTTTCTTCAAATAAATACCCAGAAGTGGATTACTGAAACTTTTTTGTCTCTTGTTATAGCCTTTGTTTTAACATCTTTTTTGCCTGGTCCAACTATTGATCCCCCAGCTTTATTTTCATTTCCATTTTCATAAAGTATAATTTTCCATCCCTTTACTTTAGTCTGTGTGTGTCTTTCGATCTGAAGTGAGTCCCTTGTAGGCAGCATATGTAAGAGTCTTGTTTTTTATCCATGCAGTTACTCTATCTTTTGATTAAAGCATTTAATCCATTTACATTTAAAGTAATTGTCTGTAGATATGTAACGATTGTCATTTTATTATCCATATTTTAAATCTTTTTTCTTCTTCTTAAAGAGTCCTTTTCACATTTCTTATAAAACTGGTTTGGTGGTGATGAACTTTTTTAGCTTTTTCTTGTTTGCGAAGCTCTTTATCTGTCCTTTGTTTCTAAATGATAACTTTGCTGGGTAGAGTAATCTTGCTTTTAGGTCCTTGTTTTTCATTACTTTGAATATTTCCTGCCTATCCCTTTCAGCCTGCAAAGTTTTTGTGGAAAAATCAGCAGACAGTCTTACGGATGCTCCTTTGTAGGTAACTAACTACTTTTCTCTTGCTGCTTTTAAGATTCTCTCTTTGTATTTAATATTTAGCATTTTAATAATAATGAGTCTTGGTGTAGGCCCCTTTGGGTTTATCTTGTTTGGGACTCTCTGCACTTCCTGGGCTAGTATGTCTATTTCCTTTGCCAAGTGAGGAAACTTTTCTGTCATTATTCCTTGAAGGAGGTTTTTAATTCCATTCTCTCTCTCTTCTCTATCTGGTACCCTGATAATGTGAATGTCGATACACTTGATGTTGTTGATGTGTCCCAGTATCTCCTTAAACTATCCTCACATTGTTAGATCATTTTTTGTTTTCTTTTTTAAAAAATATATATATATATATGTGTGTGTGTGTATATATACATATATATACACACACACACACACATATACATATTTAAATTTATTTTTACTTTTTATTTTTCAATTAGAGTTGACACTCAATATTATTTTATATTAGTGTCAAGTGTACAGTCTAATGGTTAGATGTTTATATAATTTACATAGCGATCCCCCTAATTAGTCTAGTGCCCACCTGCCACTATCTATGGTTATTACAATATTTTTGGCTATATTGTCTATGATGTACTTCACATTCCCATGACTATTTTGTAACTACTGATTGGACTATTTTTCTTTTTGATGTTCTGATTAGGAGTTTTCTGCTACCTTATCATCCAAATCTCTGATTCGATCTTCTGTTCCATCTAATTTACCGTTGATTCTTTCTAATGTATTCTTATTTCAATTATTGTTCTTCATTTCTGAATGGTCTTTTTGTTGTTGTTGTTTCCTATCTCCAGCTTTATGTTTCTTACCCCTTTGTTGAAGTTCTCAGTGAAATCATTGAGCATCCTTATAACCAGGGTTTTAAATTCTGCATGTGGTAGATTGGTTGTCTCCATTTTGTTTAGTTTTCCACCGCCCCCCTAGAGTTTTGTTCCGTGTGTTTTTTTGTTTTTTGTTTTTTCCCATTTGAGACATGTTTGTTTGTTTTCCCATTTTGGCTACCTCCTTGTGTTTGTTTCTATGTATTAGGTAGAGCTGCTATGTCTCCTAGTCTTAGTAGAGTGGCCTTATATACTAGGTGTCCTGTGGGGCTCAGTGGCACAATCATCCAGGTTACCTCGGCCAGGTGCTCCAGGTGTGTCCTTTGTATCAGTTGTGTGTGCCCTCCTGTTGCAGTTGAGTCTTACTGTCTATTTGTACATCAATGGGAAGGACTGACCCTCAGGCTGATTGGTTGTGAGGACTAACCATGACTACAGTGGAGGAGCTATTGTACAGGGGCCAACCCCATGGAGTCGGATTGACTTTCGTGGACTCTGGTGTCTGCCAAGTCTGTCCTTTGGGTGTGTCATTTGTGGAGGTGGTTTGGTGGTGATCTGGTGCAGTCTAAAGCTGGCCGCTGGTTGTATTGATTCTGGGGCCTCTTACAAGAGGCTCTGTTACAGGCCGGGGTCATCCACTGTCTGTGTCCTGCCCAGGGCCACTTGGTATAAGCTACAAAGTGATCTTCAGATGACTTTTCTTCTGACCACTTCTTCTGAGCTTGGAGATGTCCAAGAAAGGCTAAGCTGTGAAACAAGGCCGACTGTTGCTAGTGCTGAGCTTGGAGCTGTTTAGCAAGAGGTACAGGGCACGCCAAGGCCATATGCTGCTTGCTTGGGGTTTGTGAACCTTTGAGAGACTTTAGGAAAGTCCTTCGCATGAGCCAAGACAAGCCATTTGTATGGGAAAGCCTCTGAAAGTGACTTGAGTGGGTCTGAAAGTCGAGTTGGGTGAGGCTTCCAGGAATCACCAGAGCAGGGTGAACAGTGTTAGTCAGGTTGATGGCGACTTAGATATGGTGCCCGCATTTTTCTGCATGCTGGGAGGTGGGAGGGATCTACAAAGGAACAGTGGATTCTACCAGCACTTTTGTCTGGGAGAAAGCTGCACCTCCAAACCTTGCCCTAAAGCCAAACAATTCAGTTATTCCCTATATGTCCCTGGTGCCTTTCAAATTGCTGCCCCAGCACTGGAGCTCAGAATGAGTGAGTCCATCAGGGAATGTCTGTGCTTGGACCATTTTAGAGAAATGCTGGGTATTCCTGCAGCCTTCTGTCTCACTCAGCCACAATCTCTGCTGGTTTTCACAGTCAGAGCTATAGGGACTTCTCTTCCTGGCACTGGAATTCTTGGCTGGGGAGCTTGGTGTGAGTCTGGGAGCCCTCTCCTCACTGGGGACCTCTGAAGCTTAGATGCCTTTCCTGATTTTTAACTGCCACAAGTGGGTGTGGGCCCAGTCCATTCTGTATCTCTGTCCCTCCTACCAGTCTCAACATGTCTTCATTATGTCCTTCATTATAGAACTTCTGTTCTGCTAGATTTCAGGTGATTCTTAATGATGGTTGTTCTATATTTTAGTTGTAATTCTGATGTGGTCATGAGAGGATGAAAGTATAGCATTTTCTTACTCTGACATCTTGACCAGAAGCCTATAAAATTATTTAAAATGGTTGTACAGTATTGCATATCCCAATGTATCTAGTCCACTTTCATTGGGCACTTAGTCTTTTCATTCTTATAAACAACATTGGATGCAAATGAGGTAAAAAGCCATCAGAAATTTGACCAGTGCTCTCTATGCACATTATTCTTCTGCTGATTCCTTTCTAACAAACCTCAGTCCTAAATAATTACTCTCCAACTTCAACTTCCGGTGACACTTTCAAACTTTTGAGTATATCAGAAACATTTGGTCAGTTTTGAATTTTTTTTTTTTTAATGAAGATCCATAGGCCCCAACTTCAGGGAGTCTGAGTCAGCAGGAGTGGCATGAAGCCTAAGGATCTACATTTATAACAAGTTCCCCAGGTGACTCTATTGAAGGTAGTCTCTATTTTGAGAAACGCTGCTTTGGTCCATATATCACATTTAAAATAAATTCATTAGTATTTTTCATTTACCTACACACACTGCTCAAGGAAATGCTCAGAATAAATGTAGAACATTTTTTCACTCTGAACCAAATATCTACTCCTAGTAGCCAAAAGCTAATTTTAAAGTCTGTATACTTCTTATTAAAACAAACCTAATATTCTAGTATATAATTTCTTAGTACATTTATAAAGAAGATATGTGGTTAGTGTTTTTCATGTTGCAAATGGAAGGTTCTACTCCACTGCTGATATAAAGGCCTAATTCTCTCAGACATGAATGGCATTTTCAAAGTTCTGAATAACCTCTCTTTTCTCTCTATCCACCATCACAGACTGCTCAGTTGGCTGAACTGCCTTCACCAGACTGAGTGTCCATTACCTTTAATGTACATTACTCAGAGTTGGGGTTTGTAGGATTACGCCTGAAAGGGCTAAACAGTTTTGGTGAGACTCCTTTCATGTTGTTTAAAATTCTATCCACAAATCAAATGCAGTTAATCAGCCTCTCTCTAATGGCTCTTGACAGGAAACAGACAATCTAGAGATATAGGCTGCCCAGAGCAAACAGAACAGTAAATAGCCCTTCTAGTTTGTTCAGAGGCCTGAAGTGATAAGCCATAAAGAAACTGATATTCTGAAACTTTGATGAAATTTTGTAAAATATTCTACAGTGTCAGGATAACATCCCTGCTCCTACTTTTGAAGGGAGACAAAGGTACTCGAACAGTGTGCTTTTGCCTAGAAAATCAAAGGCGACTACTACACGTTATTATCTTCCAAGAATTATTTTAAAACCTTAGAAAACTCTCTTTCCTGTGGTTGGTGGCTTTCAGCATGAATGCAAACAACAACATATTAATGATATATTTTAATGATATATCAGTATATTGTGAGCCTTGTCATGAAAAGCAGAAAGAAAGGCCAGTCTTGTATCACATAGTCTATGTGTTGCTTGTTCAAATTAATTCTACCTCATAGTGATTTTTAGCTTATTCGGAATCTCATCATCCCTGGTAAACACTATCTTACTCTTATTATCCCTCAGATTGTTTGTAGTTCTTTCAAGAGTGTATATTGTAAGATCTCTGATTACAAGGATTATCCCTGCCACTTCTTTTGTATTTTCACTAGCACAGTCACAGGTACATGGTACTTACATAATGAAGTAATGAAATTGTACCACACACACATATGTGTACATACTCTTTCTTGTTCTGTGACCCTTGTTTTACTTTTTTCATTGTAAAATTACTTTGCCTGATGGTAAATGATGGAACTTTAATCTGAGCCAGTGGACTCATGACTTATTTGAGATAAGTTAATGTTGTCAGCCCAGCATGCTTGGTCCTAACATGCTTTACCATATTTTCTAATACACACACACACGGGAAATAAGTATTTTCTCTACTTCTGAAATGAAAGTACTCATGAAATG
This sequence comes from Pteropus medius, assembly GCF_902729225.1. Taxonomy (NCBI): domain Eukaryota; kingdom Metazoa; phylum Chordata; class Mammalia; order Chiroptera; family Pteropodidae; genus Pteropus; species Pteropus medius. The sequence continues at coordinate 962,821 of NW_024348530.1, forward strand.
AAACATAGGTACCATTAGAAAGCCACAAATTAATATAGTATCCATATATATGTCCCATTATCATACTGATTTGCCTGTATCATGCTTTATAAACATATTTGCAAATTAATACTTATACTATTCTACTATGGAGAAGACAGGTTCATCTTTTAAATTATAATTATGGGGCTAAAAGTAAATAGAGGTATAGAGATATGTGGTATAGTAGAAAGTATTCCATTCCCATATGGACAAGTGACATTGAGTGAGTCATATTCCCTCCCTGGGCTTCAATATTCTCACCTGTGAACTGATATTTGAACAGTAGCTTGAATAATGAAAAGGAGATTGCTGTGCAAACAGCTGGAGGATAAGTATTCAGGTAGAGGGAACAGAAAATGTAAAGCCTTCGACCTGGAAACAAGCTGGTTATTATTATTTTTTTCAAATAACAGGAAGGTCAGTATGTCTGGAATGGAATGAACAAGGAGGAGAGTAGTAGGAGATGGAGTTGAAGAGGGAAGTGGAGGCCAGATCATGCAAGGACATGTAGATCAGAGTGAGAGGTCTAGATTCTGTTCTATGCATCATGGAAAGTACTCAGAGAGTTTTGACCCAGGAATGAAATGACCTGATATATCGTGGTAAGGATAAGAGTGGAAAGAGGAGTAAGGAGGTCACTGCAGTCAGAGATGGCTTTGCCTGTGGTGTGGGTACAGAGAAAATAAAACAATTTTTGGATATATTTAACAGGCAAAGTCAACAGGACTTGCTAACTGATTGATTAGTTGTGGGATATGAGGAGGAAAGGAGGAATTAAAGATAATGCTTAGAGTTTGGACTTGAGCAGTAATTGTCTAATAGTTTTTATTTCAGGCATTTTACCTGTGTTCCTAAGTGAGATTCACCTATACTTTTCAATTTTTTCATGATTTTATGGTCAAGGTTACATTAGTCTAATAAAGTAAGTTGCGTAGCTTTATTTTCTTTTTTCCATTTCTCTGAAATTGTTAATGTAACTTAGATTGTTTGGTCCCTAAAAATGTGGGAAAATTTGCCAGTAAAATCATCTAATCACCTGAACCTGGAGTCTCTTTTTGGAGGGAGATTTAATTTTTATTACCAATTAACTATGTTTAAGTATATTGGCCATGAAAGTGTTCTAATTTTTGAGACAATTTTGATAAACTATATTCTCTTAATATGTACATTTCATTTATGTTTTTAATTTTCTTAGCATAAAGTTGCTCCATGGTATTTGCTCCTGTTTTTTTTCCAAATATTTATTTTATCTATTACCATATTGCCATTTTCATGTCTAATACTTTTTGCTTGTGTCTTTCTCTCTTTTTATCCCCTCATGATTCAACCTTAGAAGTAGAGGGCTATAAGGAAAATGATTTAGAGAAGATATGAAATACATCAGTTTAATAGAATACCTCCCTGTTATTTCCATTCTTCTTTTTGTGTAGAAGGCATATACATTAAACATGTGAATGGGTATGTAAGATGGGATTCTGTGAGAATGAGGAGAGTTATAATTTATTTTTAATTAGGTACAAAAAAAAATCCCCCAAACCCCCAAAATATCACTTTATCAGGTTCTAAAAATTCAGGTTTGCTATGCTGACCACATACAAAAAAGAAATTAAAATATTAAAAATACATTCAGAGAAGTACTTTTTAAATTTAGAATAAAACTGTCAAGAGAGGAACAATTTACCCAGTGACTGTCAACAATTACTATTAGTTGGCGATAGAATAGTATACAAATATGAAGAGAAGAATATTTGCAAATAGAAAGCAAGAATACAAGGCAGTTCTTAGTAACTCTCTGACCCAACAATCTTCCTCTCCTTGGACCCAACAATCCAAACTATAGGTGAAAGTTTAGAAACAGAATATCTAAGTTCTAGTTCTGAGTTTGACATTTACTAGTTATATGACTTGAAACAGAATACCCATTTATCTCTTCTGTTTTTCATTATCTGTATCTATACAATAAGGCTAATATAACTGGCTTAAAGGATCCAGGAATGCTAGAGGACACCTATTATTTTTGCTTTGTTACAAGGCAGTTCAACTACCTCCTGAGAGAGTTAGTTCTTTAGATTTTACTGTGGTGTTTACATTTCTAGCTGTCTCCAGAAATGTTCTTTGAAAAGCCACCTCTCATCTTGGATGAAAACCAGAATTGTTGGAGGAAGGAGAGGGAATAACATCCAACCAACATATATAAATGAGCCAACTTAGTGTATTGTTAGCTGACTACATATAATAAAAAAAGAAAATTAACACAGTTAGTTAGCTTTGTTTAAATAAGAGCCTTTAAAATAGTTTACTCTATCCCCTTAAGAGATTCACAAGTTAGTAGCAAATCCACAGTGGAATAGAGTGTTATATCAAAAGCATCAACCTTTAATGTCCCTTTCACAGCCAAAAAAACTATAACTCTAATAAGACAATGAACTTGTTGAGCAATATTTAATTTCCCATTGTATAATATTTAACTAAATCACCGTACATCAATTTCAAATTCATTGAAGATGCTCTTTTAAAGTATAGCCTTTTTGTTTCCTCCTCCAGATCACTTACCACAATTTATAATCTGGTTTCTGCCTTAATTTTAAAATTTCGTGTATTGCCTTTCTCTTAGAATTTAATTAATAAAATATGTATAAAAACATTTCAAATATAAAATATTTTATTTTACATTTTTAATCTGACCTTATTTTTAGTTACATTGGCCAAACTTGAAACTATTATCTATAACATCAGTAACATTTCTATGTGTGCATGTGTATGTGTGTATGTGTGTGTATATAAGATAGAATGTGTCCTAAGATAGAAGTTCTTACTCATTAATTATGTAGCTACTACTGTGGAACTGCAATGTCATTATATATAATTATATAATGTCATTATAAAATTTATGTAATTTTATAAATATAGAATCTGTTTGACATAAAGCTGAGAGAATTTTTAAAATATTAAATACTCGGATATTGAAGTATTTCTTCTCAGATGCAGATAGAATTTTCAAAGTTTAACAGTATTTTTACTGGCTAGAATAAGATTCAGAATAGACTAATTCCTACTAACCTAGAGATGTGTTATTCTCACTCCCTGTAAGAGCTCACCCAACCTGTGTCACAGTTCAAAGAACAAACAAAATATCCTAGTTGATGTAATTTGTAGGTTAACAGTAGTAATTTGTGAAAAACAGCATTTCAGAACTTTTCCCATTATTCCTTCATCTACTGTGTCAAAAAGTACTTTACTCAATAAGAATTATTTTTCACCTACCCAGTCTCTGTTATGTCAAAAGCTAGAAGTAGCTAAGAAGACGAAGTTCAATTTCACTTTGGCCTTGGCAGTCCTCTCCCAGAAAACGAGAAGTTACATTACTTCTATAACATTCACACCAGGAGAGAAAGGCTGAAGAAAACTCATGGAAATGCCAAGCATAAATGAAGTTTGATCCTGGGTCCAGAATCTGATGATAGAAGGAAACAGCTAATAACTGTTCTCAAAAGTCAAAGAATAAGAAGGAATCAGTTTCAGAAATGCCTACATTAATACCTCACAGGAGGGGGAGATACTATTTATGTTATAGAGCAAAATTAAAAGTATCAGTGTAACGTGGGCAATAATGGGGATGAGAGAGACTACTGTTTGTTGAATGCCTAATATGTGACAAGTACTATACACACATTGTTGCATATAATTCTCACAATGACCTAAGAGTGTGGAAAATGTACTCCCATTGTACAGATAAGGAATCTAAGGGACACGAAAGTTTGTTTACTTGCCTGAAGTCACACAGGTAGTGAATGGCAAGACTGGAATTTGAAAACTAGGTCTTTCTTGTTTCAATGTCCCCAAACCACCTATGTTACTTTCGTAAGGAATTCACTAACACATCACTATGAGAGAGAGTGCGTCAGCTAAGTTTGAGGCACAGAAGTGTTACCAGATGCTGAGTATAGCCCTGCCAAATCACATAGCCTCTCAAAATACATAGCCTGATGGAAAGTAACCAACTGCCCAATCATCTGAAAATTAAAAAATACCCATACAAATATTTCCTGAGTGATTAACCAGGGTACATTAATATAGTTGAATGAACAAGCAAATGAACAACAAAAGGCCCTAGAGTAAGCAGTTCTCAAATAGGAATGAGTGGAATCACGTTCCCTCCTTGAGAATCTGACGAACATTAGAACTTGTTCCCTAGAAAAAAAACAGCCCTATGTGATACAACATTTTAGTAAATGATTTCAGGGGATTTTTGTTCTCCCTGAAGTCCACTGTGGTAGACTGCATTGTTGCTCCTAATCCTTTTACTCTCCTTATTTTCATGTCCTTTGCCATAGGACTTTGTAGCTCCTCTCACCAAAGGCAGAGAATACTTCCTCATCCCATTAATGTTGGCTTTGGCTATGTGCTTTGCTTTAGCCAACGTAAATGACATAATATCAGTTCCATCTTTAGTCTTTAAGAGTCATTATGTGTTTCTGCTCATCCATCTTGCATTTCTGCCATTACCATGAGAAGAAAATGCCTAAGGTAGCCTTTTGGTCCAGGAAAGATAAGAGACATGTAGAGGAGATCTGGGCTCCACTTGCAACGTGGAGTTCAGCCCATCTGAGACTAGCCTATGTCAGCCAACTTCCAGCTGACTTACACTTATATAAATGAGAATAATGATTGTTGTTTTAAGCCAATGAGCTTTGGAGCGGTTTTTAATGCAGCATGACTGCAGCCACAGTTGACTGTTACACCCATTCACAGAACCTCTCCTCCTCAAGTCTATGTATGCTGAGAATCTCTACTCTAAAATGTTTTATTATGCAAGTCCAATATGCTTCTCTAAGTGGCACACATATTTTTTAAGATTAATTTCTGAACTCTGCTTTACATAAATCAAACACTATGTTTCCCATCAACCTACATTATAATGTTTGAGGTGTTTTATCTTTATTTCAGTGATCATCACCTGGCAGCAATCCCTAACACTTTAGCTATTTGTCTCTCTTCTCTGCCATTTTTTTGATGCATGGTCAATGATCAAGAAAAATATGCTTAAAAGTATGAAGAGAGAACCTCTTTAAAGGAACCGTGCAGTGAATCTATTTGTAAATTGAAGAATTCTACTGTAATGGGAATAATCTCTTTATTTATCTCTTTGGTAAGCTTGAAATTTTGGGCCTCTGAAAGTAGGTACCTAAATTACCAAGCATGCCTCCAGGCGAAGTGCAGTATTTATCTTGATATAAAATAAATAATATTATTTGCTATGATTTGGTTGTTAAAGTTTAATATTATACTTCCATCTCATTTCATGTCAACACTGTTTACACAAACATTACTGCAACAGAAGTCAGGGCATGTAACTGACGATCCTCCATTTCTAATTGACATTTATTTCTAGGAAGGAAGAATACCAAACAGACATGGTTGGGTTTGGCAGATTCCATTGACGTTAAGTGACTAATTAATATTTCAGGAGTTTAATTGGCAGAAAATGTAAATGATCTAGTCCCAGCTTTGTCATCTACTGTGTGACTTTGGGCAAATCACTTAGCCTCTCTGGTTCTCAATTTTTTCATCTGGAAACTGTAGGAGAATGGAGCTCCTCTAGGAAAGAGACCAAATTTTATTTATTTTAATATTTCCAGTCACCTAATATATACAGAAGAAAAAAGTTCAGGATGAAGGGAGACAGAGAAAGAGACACAGACACAAAACAGCCTGTTCTTATTTGTTCAATTCTGGGCTGGCCTGAAGCTACTTTCAGGTGAGGATTCTGAAGAGAAATAACCAGTTCAACCATTACATCTACAATTAAATATAATGATGGTAACTTTAGAAGACTGTGCTACCTTAGAATTGTGTCTATCAATTTACTGACTTCTTGCTACTCTTCATAAAATCTTTTTGAATCCACCTACTAAAAAAGCAGCATTACAGCATAATATACCCAGCTTCCTTTATTTTCTATACAATAAATTTATTTATTTTGTTTTGTTTTTAGGGAAAACAACAATCTCAAATATTTTACAGTAGTGAGTGGCAATAATAGAGGAAGTTTTGGAGGTCACCAGACTTTAATAGAGTAGCCATGGAATTCTGAGCAATATTCAGTGTGGGATATAGAAGACATAACAAGCACAAACCTTCTACCCTATAGAAATTGCTTGAGATTTGCTAGAGGTTTTCTTGACATGCTATTTATTTCTATGGCTATAAATAAATGTATTTTATAGGTAACATCCCTTACTTTGAGTAACTTTATATAAATTCAAAATCATATACAAACATATAATATAGAATATTAATTAATTATACAAAGTACAAAGACTCAACTGTGAATTTTCAGACTACAACCCATTATGTGAAAATATGCTATTTCACCAAACATATTAGATATTTAAAAAAGAAAAACTAAATTTAAATCAAAAACGAGCAAAGTCCTGGGAGGCTAAAAGTATAGTCATGCATGAAAAAGCTAACATTTCTGCATCGCCTGTATTATCTCATTTATCTTCAAATAACGAGAAGTAGGAATTATAGTCCCCATTTTATAGGAAAAAGAAAGTAAGGCTCTCAAATTTTAGGCAATGTATTCGAGATTCAAGCCAGAAATTGTCAGAAGAAGGGTTTGATCTCAGGTTTGACTTCTTTCACTGTACTGAGTTCCAAAAACATTATCATGAAGAGAGGTTTCCAGAGATTAAAAATCTATTGAAAAATGCATTACTTTATTTCATCTCATGTGCAAAATACATATATTGATATGATAATCAAAACCGCAGATTTAAATAATAATAAAAGAGTTCTTTCAATAAGCATAAAACACAAATTCTAAGTGACAGCAAACCATTGAGACATAGTTTTATGGTCAGTGACTTTTCTTTCTTAGTGGTACACCTTACAATCAATAGGAACTTAGATATGACAAAATGTAACTATAATGTCTATGTAATAGATGAGGAAAATGAGGTTTGGATAATTCTGTCTTTTCATTTGAGGTCTTAGAAACCAGATAATCGAGTTCACTAAAAATTGGAATGAAATTATGTATTAAGGCTCTTAGTATTTTTTTTTTATTTTAATAAAATTTATTGGAGTAACATTGATTAATAACATTATATAAATTTCAGGTATACAACTTTATAATATATCTGTATACTGCATTGTGTGCTTACCATCCAAAGTCTAGTCTCCTTCTGTCACCATATATTTTACCACTTTTACCCTCTTCATCCTCTCTTACAATGCAATAGCTTTATGATCATTATTTCAGGTGGGCTTTCCCATACTTCTAATCTCTAGAAAAGCAATGTGCCATTACATATGGTTAGATTAATATAGAGGGCTAGAGAGAAAGTGCTAGGAGCAGGCACATGGCAAGAGATCATTTGTGCTGAAGTAGTTATAAAAATGTTCATGGACACAGTACAACATAAGCTGAACCATCTTGTTAAGGGTACGTATGAGGTGATTTGGGTAGGTTTTGAGAAGGAAGGACATTCTAGGCAGAGAAATGCTCTGTACAAGGACATTAAACAAGGAATGAGCATGTGGTATTCAAAGACCAGGGAGGAGACCAGCCAGACTAGAGAAGATTTGTAAGGGGAAGAAAGACAGGTACAAGAACACATAATTATACATGGCATAAAAGATTGGATACATCACCTACAGATTCAGTCAGTATCTGAAACATTGGATCAGTTTTATTCAGAACACAGAAAGAATCAAGTGGAATCAAATAGAGACTGTTTTTTGTATTTCTTTTCATACCCTTAGTTTAAAATATGGAGGTCATTTCATTTTTATATGAATCATGCCCTCAGGGAAGATAACTCTTTGAAATTGAGAATAAGCAAAATAAAATGTATAATGATATTTAAAATAAAATATTATTTATTAAGCGTGTAGCATGTATGTCTCTCAGTAGAAAGACACAGGAAAATATATTCAGGAGCAATAAACTTCAAGTTAAATAAATAGCATTAAAGCTTATAACAAAATTACAGACAAGTAATTCAAGCTCTCTCAAGGGCCTTACATATTTCAAGGAAAACATCTTCCAATTATCATAACAAGTCCTCTCCAATTTTCACAGTTCATCTATAATAGGCTGATTGCAAATGTAAAATGTATGGCTCAGGTAGCACTGCATAGTCAGCTGTAACGATAAACTCCAGTGTAATGTCAAGCAATTGAAACAGCAATACTACTACTTAAGCTATTTAATTCAGTTTGCATTTATACTGATAGTCCTGCTGGAGGGAAGAAACACAAAATATTTGTAATAAACAAGTACATTTTTGTTATTAATCATTTATCACACAAAAATAACTCACCAAAAAAAAAAAATCAGCAGTAGAAAAAGAAACAAAATGATACTTTGACTACAGTGTTAATAGAAGAGTATTATTTTCTTAAATGTATTTTCTGCAATTATCAATGTAGTGCCTTCAGGGCAAAATAAAAAAAAGAACAAAAGAAAATGTTTAGCTCAGAGATTAAAATAAAGAATTCAAGAAAAGGTTCGTGGATGTCTAACCATCAAGAGCCTTCATGGGGGGAAAAAAGGAGATTTTAAAATTTCATTTTATACTATCATTATGCAAAATCAGCAGGGGATAGGTGTTCTGGCTATATGTCTAGTTTGCTAAGAAAGAGTAAAGCAAAGTGTAGACTTTTCTGCCTAGACAAGGAGGTAGCAGTGCAGGCTGATTTTGGACAGGCCAAGCATTTTTTGGAGCAAACTTGAAATTTTACAGGGATGTCCATGTCATTAAGGGGCCCAATGACCTCCTTGTTAACACATGATTTAGTCTTTTTTGGAGCATTCTCCTTATTTCATTCATTAAGACACTCACTTAGTTGCTGAATCCCTACTATATGCCAGCTTCTGCTTGGTCTCTTCCTTCAAAGGGCTTACCTACTAGTGAGGTAGACAGCTATATAAGTAAAGGAAAGAGAGGTCACATCTACCTAGGAGATGGAGGTTAAGGCAGTTGGGAAGAAGTCAATGTTGTTTTCAAAGAGGAAGTAACACTTGAGTTAAGACTTGAAGGATGAGGAAGGGTTCTCTAAGAAGACAAAAAGAAGAAATCCCAAGTAGTATAATAACATAAATAAAATCTCAGAAGTATGGCCAGTTATGGTGTTTGGATAAATTACCTTTATGCCTAATTAATTGCTCTTGAGTTTAGCCTAAGACCCTCATTTTCCCTGAAAAATTCAATCAACCCCAAAACCCTAGTATCTGACAATTCTCAGTAAATGAGTTTTACTATATCTAAGTTGCATCTGTGCAACATTGCATCACAGATAAATAATTTACTAAAGAGAAACAGAAAGATAAAATACCTTCAAACAACTCCAAAATGTCTCGATGCTATGACGTGAAGACCAGAGGCTATTAATAACATTTCAAGTTAAGACTGGAGATTTGGTTCCCCTCTATACAAATGGCAGGCAGCTCAGGGGTTAGAATGGGTATCTTCCTCATAGGACTTCTGGCTTACAAATAAGGCCTTCTTGCAGGGTTTGAGAAATGATTCCAAAATCTAATTTCGATACTATCTGTTTCTTGTGTGCATACATTCAAAACTCTATGGGCTATTGTTCCCTGAAGTTTCCTCTTCCTCTCTGGTTAAGGAAATAGAACCATCATTTCTTTCTTCTCCCAGTAGTTCTAGAGCCAAGGGCAGGTCAATTGTGAATAGAACTTCAAGGCAGTACCCTCTTAGTCCAATGCTGCTTACCAATTCACTCTACAATTCACTGGTAGTCTAGGAGTTTTCTAAACCTGAAGAATATATGATTACTTTGAGATTCAATCTTCAGTCATGTTAGAGGGTACCAGGTTGCTAAAAATGTTTTTTAAAACATGTGTTCAAGTAATATAATGTCATTAACATAATCCTTTGGGACAGAGTTTATCATTCCTAACTATGTCTTTTTACCTCACACATTGACACATTGAGAAAGTGCTAAAAAAAAAAAACAATTTAGAAAATAGTTGTTATATCCTTTGCATAGCCAACTTCAGTCCTGATTTGGGGACAGTTTCCAGTGGTACGGTGGGTGGACAAAGATAGTTTGGTGGTGATCAAACTAACTTCCTTTCTTACTCCTGGAAGGCAAGTATGAAGTAGCAAAAAATAAAATATGCAAATAGCCCTTTTTAGATGGCCATTCCAGATAAACTAAGAGAAGGCTGAGAGTCTTTCTGCACCACATTATTTCTATGTGGAACTCCTACACTCTGCCAATCAGAGCTCTCCTCTTCGCTGCTGGAGTTACTATTTTTAATGCACTTGATCTCTTGCCTGTGTGTTCACAGTAATACTGTATCTCTTAGATGTGAAGTTCCCAGAGTACAAAGGTTCTGTTTCTGCTATTTCTTATATAATTAATACATTGTGAGGCAGCATGAATAGCTAGATGCTTAATCAATGTCTTAATGGTTTGGGATTAGTATATAAATAGGGTGACCATGTAATGGATTATTCAAACTGGGTCATTTCTGAGAGTGAATGAGGACACTATTAATAATTATGCTGGTACATAAGGCATCGACTAGAACTGTTTTGGTCAAATCATGATGTTATCGTCGCTCATTTTGATCCAAAAGAAGTATTCTTTTCTGAAGACAGCCAGAATTATTTCTTATGTACATGAGTAAGTTATTTTGAGTCAGATATTACTTCCAAATGGAGAGAAAGTATATCCTTTCAGAATGGCTCCAAAAAGCAAAACTGGGTGTTTCTAGTCATACATACTGAACTCTCTTTGTAGATATTGTAGGCTAGTAGGTCAACCCTCTTCTACTTAATTTTTTATTTGGGTTATATCTATTAGTCTGACAACTCTAATGAAAGTGGGTGCATCTAGCAATGGGTATACAGTTGGGAAAAATAATGGAAAGTTCCTACAATGGGAATCTATTCAGCTTTATTGAAAGGCTGCCACTTAGAGTCATTAATTTACCAAGCACATTTGCATTTCCAAGAATTAATTTTTTTTTCACAAATTTACCATTTTAGGCCAAGCAACCAAACTTTCATTTACATTTATCAAAGGAGAATTCATGAATTAGCTTTTTTCAAGACAGGATTAACTGGCTAATACAACAACAAAAACAGCATAGATGTACTATCTCTTCTCTTTATCTAATTCTTTGATGTATTTTATCTGATTGTCCATCATGTACTCTAGTGTTACATGTTTCACTCTCTCTAGGAAAATTCCCAAACAAAATATTTTGGTGAAAATCGATTTACAAAAGGTATATTTACTTGTCTGACATTAAGTTGAGAATGATCGCTTAGAGTAAAGATGTATCTCAGGCTTTAATCCTTTTTGCTTATTTTCTATTTGTTCCTTTTCCTGATGTTGCCATAGTACCAAGGCAACAGCAAATAACAAGACTTTAACAAAAATAATGAAGAGAAAATCCAGAGTTTAAAATCATTTGCCTTTGGCACTGTCTCTGTAGACAAAATGTGATATCTGAGGTAATTTTTTAATTTATTATGCCATTTTGTTAAGGTCTCTTTAGTAGCTGGACAGATACATTAATCCCTCCTCTATTCATACTCCTTCCAATCAGGCAAGCGTGAACATCTAAAATGATCCTTTTTTTTTCTTTTGAAAATTTATAAAGGGATAAGTGAGGGGAGGAGAAGCACATTATTTTAAATCAAATTTTCAAATTAATTCAGGACAAAAAACCAAAGCTTCATTCAAGGTACATGAAAGGCAATGCAGTAAAAGGTCAACTCCAAAATTTGTTTTCCTGATTCTTACTTGAAATAAAGAATAGAAAACTTACTTTTAAGTAATTTTAAATTTCAATTTAGCTTGGTGTCACTTGCAGTTGGGAATGCTAGCATACCTATACTTATCTCTCATTGAGCATGCTACATGAGATATATATGTGGCTCAGAGTAGTCTACTTGGCATAAAATCAACACCAGTGACCCTGAATAATCCCTTTTGTTCCACCAGACTTGTACTAGTCTTTCTAACTTTTATTAACACCATCCCACTGTCCCTTTACCCTCTCCTAAAGATCTGTGCATAGAGGCACACAGGCACACATCCGGTGAGATTCACTACCCAAACCAGCTTCCATGGAAACCAAGTAGATGATTTATTGAAAATTAGGGCCTCTTTTCTCCTGCAGGATGTCCTTTGCCAATTATCATCCCCATATACTCTCTCATAACAAATCACTTTCAGATCCTGAGAACAAGAGCTTAAATTACATTTGAGGCTTATGACTAGCTCAGTTAAATCTTAAGAGGAATTCAGTATTCTTTTTAAAAAACACTAATGGAACAAAAGAATAAAAATAAAGTAATATTTATCATCGAACCTGCTGTATCTTCAATGTCTTTAAAATTTTCTCCACTTTACAAAATATTCTTCTTTAAATAGCCAGCAACCCTAGTACATACAAATAAAATACAACTTAACAAAAGTGATGTCCAAAGTACTTTGCATGGTATGATATTCTAATATCTAGGTCTCAGGCACTATGATGCTTGGAGTTGCCGTTGAAGCACTTACTATTGATTTTGCCTGTGCAGAAGTAGATCTGCTGGTTTCTCTACAAGTTTTGGTTTCTTGTCTCAACAAAGAAATCATAAGAAGTGTACTGGTAATCTTTCATGCATAACTTTTGTAGTAGATTAATGGCTACAAATTATTTGACACATCTCCCATTGAGTGGTGGAATCCATGTCCATACTCCTTGAATTTTGGCAGACGCTGTATTTTGACCAACAGAATATGAGGAAGTGACTGTTCCAGATTCTGAGCCCTGGATTTCAAATGTTGGCTACTTTTATTTCCTGTCTCTTAGAACACTTGCTCTGAAGGAACCAACTATTGCAAAAGAAGTCCACCTACCTGGGCCCACCACCACGTTGTGATGAAGCCCATGCTACCATATGGAGAAGCCACATGGAAAGAGAAATTCCCAACCTGTCCCCAGCTTTCCCACTATCTCAGTCTAGGCTCTGGGCATTGGTCTCCAGATGATTCCAGCCCCAGCCATCTGATAGTAACTGCATGAGATGCCAAGTGATCAGCAGAAGCTGGTCAATCTATAGAACCACAAGAAATAATAAATCGTTGTTAAAGCCATATATTTTGGGATGCTTTGTTACTTGGCAATAAATAGCAAAACAGTTTCCTACAAAAATCAACTATTTTTCCTTATTAATTATTGAAAATGGGTATTATTTAGAAGAAAAATACCACCTCACCATTTTTTCTCATACACCTCTTATCAACTTATGTCCCTGTCATACTTCAAATTATTCTTAAAATGCTTTAAAAATATAAGTCTGAAGCTATGCCTCCTTTTTATCATTCTTCTGCACTTTCTCAGCATTTGTGTATTAGATTTGCACATTTCTGTAAGCATATTTATATCTTGTAAATAGTAATGTTCTATTATAAAATGAGATGTTCACATCTCTTTTTTTAGAAAGCAAGTATTCCAGAGAAAGAAGCATGTAAACTTGAATATAAAATAGGACTTAAAAATGATAGAGTACTTTCCTTTAGTATTAAGCTTGGAGTTTTCATAAAACTGGCATATTTTAAAAACAAATGTTTATTGTATCCTCCTTTTTTAAAAGAACACTTTTTTTCTCAGTTTTTCTAAGCTTAACAGAAGACTTAAGGAAAAGTCCTTCCCTCGTTTATACTACAAACTTTCCTGAGTATATATGAGCTATCCACTTTCTCATTCCAATATCCCTGCAGGGGGAAATAGAGAGCAATCGATACCTCCTCAGGTTGTATTGTGTCTCTAGTTTTGAAATAGGACAGATAATTTAACTACATGAGTTTAGCCTCTAAGAGTTTATATTTAGGAAAACAGTCACTTTTCAGTAGATAAGCATTTTCTATACACTATTTCTAGAGTCTATTTAATTCTTATAATAACTTACCAGCTTAGAATCTGCATAGACCTACATTACCTAGCAGAGCATGCAAAACAAGATAGATTGCCGAAAAGCAGAGCAATCCATGGAAATTATTTCTCTTTGTTCCCTGTATTACATTAATTCAATAATATTTCTAAAATGGAACTGTGTTTATATAAGCAGATAAATAATTAGAAAACATATAAATCATTACTTTCTAATGTAACTGCAACAATATTCAATGTAATTTACAGATATATATGAGAAATAACTACTTTTTACTAAATTAAATCCAGTAGCATTTCGAAGAAGAGAAATGAAGACTCTTATGTTTATTTGCAAAGAACATAATCATAAAGAGAGATAAATCTCATTTTTCATTCATTTTAAATATTTTCTGAGTCAAGGGAAAACAACTAGAAAATTAACATTTTTCCTTAGTAAAATGCCATCTTGAAATGAGAAGAAAACCCTTAATTTCTACTGAAATCAAGGCTAGAATGACTGTAAAGTCTGAGTTTCAAACTGCTATTAAAAAGATATAGTGCTGTTAAACTACACCACACATTAATGACCATTAGGTAAAATGAGATCATTATTAAAACATTTAAGTAACCTACAAAAATCAATCATAGGACCCAGAAATTGAAGCCCCTTTGAAGGGTTGCTGATTTTATTGTTGGGAAAACTAAAAGCTAGAGTCCTATGACAAAAAATTTTAATTGTGATATACTATACTTCCATAAAAGTGTTATCTATAATAGTTTACATTATAAGAATCACACATAGAGACAGAAAAAAAATGGCATAGAAGATAGAGGCTTTATTCACCCCTCTTGCAAAAAAATCAAAGTTGTGACAGAAACAAGGAGCAAACAGCAAGGAAAGTCACCTGGGAGCTAGATAAACAAGTCTTACAACTAGGGAGAGAAATAAGAAATCACCTGCAATAGGAGGAGATAGGACTGCCTTGTCCTGAGTGGCTGAGTGGGACAGAGGCTGTGGCAGCTGCAGATGTCACTTATGTCTGTGAGCGAAATTTCGTGGTGACAGACATGCTCGCTCTGAGCACCGGTGCCTGGTCAGCTGTGCAGGGGGTGCCAGGGCATCACAGGTGGACACTGAATTGTCAGAGTGAGAGCCAGAGGCAAGGATCTATTCCCGGTAGAAGTATCAGCGGTGTCCATTATTCTTCTGTTGAGCCCTCCCAATTCCCACTGTGCGGACACAGTGCTGCCATAGCTGAGACATCATCAAACTGGATAACAGAGGTCACTCCGCCCACACATTCTCTGAAACTCTATCTCCTCCAGTTTTGTCCACGGCGAGTCTGGTGCACCCCACTGAGCAGTGACAGGACTCACACTGGTGGCAACTGACTATGGTTTCTGCCATGGCCTCTTGAGGCAACTAAAAGCACAGCAGCTGCGGATTGCTTGCTGAATCTTAACAGGCGGCCCCAGAGGGACACAGACAGGGGCTAAACTTGGCCTGTAGCTGAACCCCTCTCAGGACTGTGC
>NW_024348530.1:980484-1066193 GCF_902729225.1 Pteropus medius
GTAGCAGGGATTAGAAGGCACTTTCAGACAAATAGTGGATGAGAATTGCCCAAATCTAAGAAATGAGCTGGAGCTTGGAATTCAAGAGGTCAACAGAATACACAATTATCTCAACCCAAAAAAGCCTTCACCAAGACCCATTTTACCAAAATTATCAAAAATCAATGACAAAGACAAAATTCTCAGGGCAACCAGGGAAAAGAAGATGGTAACTTATAAAGGAAAACCCATTAGATTATTGTCAGACTTCTCAGCCCAAACCTTGCAAGTCAGAAAGGTGTGGAATCAAATAGTCAAACTATTAAGTGAAAGGAACTACCAGACAAGAATAACGTAACAAGCAAAGCTCTCCTTTAGATATGAAGGTGAAATAAAGACCTTTCCAGACATATAAAAATGAAGAGAATTCTCCACTACAAGGCCGGCATTACAAGAAGTACTGAAAGGGGTCAGCTCACCTAAAACAAAATGACAAAAAAATATACATAATTAGGAGTAAGTTGACTAGCAGACAGATAGAAGCAGAGGAGTGCAACCTTACTAAGAACAGGGTATTATAAGTTTAAACAATAAGAAAAGATTTACTATAGGAAGATAGTAATGAATGTTCAGCATGCATATGGACAAATTGAGATAACAGTGACTGAAAGGGGGAGGATTCGAAGATCCAAATTCACAAAGGGGGAAGGAGATAAGGGAGAGAGAGAGAGAGAGAGAGAGAGAGAGAGAGAGAGAGAGAGAGAGAGAGAGAGAGAGAGAAAAGCTCATATGTGTGTGTGTGTATATGTGTGTGTATATATATATATATATATATATATATATACACACACACACAGATATGCTCTACATACTCATAATAAAACCTCACATCAAAGATTCAGAATTGAAATATATAACACCAGAAAAACCAGAGGGAAAACCCACAAAACCCAACCAAAATTAAGAAAAAAGAAACACAAGGACAAGGAAGCAATGGAAACACTGAACTATCAGAAAGCAAAAGATAAAATGGCTATAAAAAGACCTCATATTTCAATAATCACCCTAAATGTAAATGGACTAAACTTACAATAAAAAGGCACAGGGTTGCAGAATCGATCAGAAAACAAAACCCAACCATATAAACGCAACCAGGAAACACATCTCAGTTACAATGACAAATATAGACTCGGGGAAATGGTGAAAAATGATATTTCAAAAATGGCATTCTGAGAAAAGCTGGAGTAGCAGTACTAATATTGGATTAAATAGACTTCAAGATAAAAAAGATAAAGAAAGATACTGAGAGACACTTCATAATGATAAATGGAATCATATATCAAGAAGACATAACACTATTAATATCTATGCTCCTAAACAGGGAGCCCCGAAAAATATAAAGCAATTACTAACAGAACTAAAGGGAGAAACAGACCAAAACACTATCATAATAGGGGACCTAAATACTCCATTGTCGGATATAGACAGATCATTCAAACAGAAATCAATAAGGAAATAACATCCTTAAATGACACATTAGACCAACTGGACAGAATTGGCATTTATAGAGCCATTTATCCCAAAACAGCAGCTTATACATTCTTCTCTAGTGCACATGGTGCATTGTCAAGGAGTGACCACAAATATAAGAGGGTTGAAATCATACCAACCATATTCTCTGATCATAATGCTTTGAAACTAGAGATCAACTGCAAAAAGAAAGTGGAAAGAACCACAAATACATGGAGATTAAGCAACATGTTACTGAAGAATGACTGGGACAGAGAGGAAATAAAAAGAGAGATCAAGAGATACATAGAAACGAATGATAATGATAGTACAACATATTAAAACTTTTGGGACACGGGGAAGTGGTAATAAGAGGAAAGTTTATATCATTACAGACCTATCTCAAAAAACAAGAACGAGCCCAAATAAAAACCCTAATGCTTCATCTTAAAACAAACAAACGAACAAACAAAAAGCTAGAAAAGGAAGAACAAATGAAGACTAAGGTCAACAGAAGGAAAAAAAAATATTGTCAAAATTAGAGCAGAGTTAAATGAAATTGAAAACAAAACAAAACAAAAAACAACAACAAAAATAAATGGAAAAAACAGCTGGTTCTTTCAGAAGGTTAATAAAATTAACAACCCCCTGGCTAGACTCACTAAAGAAAAAAGAGAAAGGACACAAATGAACAAAATCAGGGGTGAAAGAGGAGGAATGATGACAGACACTGCAGAAATACAAACGGTCATAAAGAATACTATGAAAAAGTATATAACACCAAATTTAACATCCTAGAAGAAATGGACCTGTACTTAGAAAGATACAACCTTCCTAGAAGAATTGGAAGATCTACATAGACCAATCAGCAGTATAGAAATTGAAATAATCATCAAAAACCTACCAAAAGTATAAGTCCAGAACCAGAAGTCTTCACCAGTAAACACTACAAATATTCAAAGAAGATTTATACCTATTCTCCTCAAACTCTGGCAAAAAAATCGAACAGGAGTCACTACTTCTGAACTCATTTTATGAAGCCAATATCACCCTGATACCAAAACTTGGTAATGATAAAACAAACCAATAAAACTATAGACCAATATCTCTCATGAACACATATGCAAAAATTCTAAATAAGATACTAGCGAAATGAATACAGTAACATATTAAAAGATTGTACGCCACGATCAAGTGGGCTTCATCCCAGGGGCACACGGATGCTCCAACATATGCAAATCGATTAATGTGATACACCACATAAACAAATTAAAAAATAAGAATCTTATGATCATATAAATAGATGCATAAAAAGCCTTCAACAAGATATGGCATTCGTTTATGAACAAAACACTTAATGAAATCGGTATACAAGTAAGGTACCTTCGCATAATAAAGGCCATTTATTGCAAACCCTCAGCCAACATTATACTTAATGGTGAGAAACTAAAACCTTCCCTCTAAGATCAGGAAAAAGACAAGGCAGTCCATAATCACCACTGTTATTCGATGTAAAACTGGAGGTCCTAGCGAGTGCAATCAGGCAAGAGAAAGATATAAAAGACATCCAAATAGGAAATGAAAAAGTCAAACTGTCACTGTTTGCAAAAGACATGATTCTATATATAGAATATACTATAAACTCCACAAGAACACTACTAGAAAAATAAACAAATACTGTAACATTTCTGAAAAAAAAAATCAATGTTCAAAAATCCATAGTGTTCTATACTCTAATAAGGAATTGTCAGAAAAAGAAGTGGAAAATTAATTCCTTTTGTAATTGCAATAAAAAGAATAAAATACCTAGGAATAAATTTAATGAAACATGTGAAGGACCTTTATGATGAAAACTATAACATCTTGTTAAAAGAAATTGAAGATACAAAGAATGGAATGATATTCCATGTTCTTGGATTGGAAGAATCAGTGTAGTTAAAATGACCTTATTACCGAAAGCATTATATAGATTTAATGCAATCCCCATCAAAATCCCATTAGCATTTTTTAAAGAAATAGAACAAAAAATCATTAGATTCATATGGGAGCACAAAAGACTCCAAAGTGCCAAAACCATCCTGAGAAAAAAGAACGAGGCTGGAGGCATCACTCTGCCAAACTTCAAATTATACTACAAAGCGACAGTAACCAAATGGCATGGTATTGGCAGAAAAATGGTCACAGAGAACAGTGGAAGAGAATCAATAGATCAGACATAAACCCATGTTTATATGGGCAAATAATTTTTGACAAAAGAGCTAAAAACATACAGTGGAGAAAGGAAAGCATCTTCAATAAATGGTGCTGGGAAAACTGGAAAGCCACCTGCTAAAGAGTGAAACTAGACTGTTGTCTATCACCACACACCAGAATTAACTTAAAATGGATTAAGGGCCTGAATATAAGACCTGAAACAATTAATTGCATAGAAGAAAACATAGGAACTAAACTCATGGACCTTAGACTTCAAGAGGTTTTTATAGGTTTGACCTCAAAAGCAAGGAAAGTAAAAGCAAAAATAAATGAATGGGACTACATTAAACTTAAAAGCTTCTGCACAGCAAAAGAAACCATCAACAAGGTATAGAGACAACCATCCAATGGGAGAAGATACTTGCAAGCAATTCCTCCGATAAGGGCTTAATATTCAAAATATACAAAGAACTCATACAGCTCAGTACCAACAACAATAAAAAAAAAAATTCAATAAAAAAAATTGACAGATGACCTGAATAGACATTTTCCCCAAGAAGACATACAAATGGCCAACAAACATATGAAAAGATGTCAACATCACTAGCTATTAAATAAATGCAAATCAAAACAATGAGATACCATCTCACATTTGTTAGAATAGCCATTATCAACAGGACAAATTATAACAAACGTCAGAGAGGATGTGTGGAAAAAGGAACACACATACAGTGCTATTGAGACTGCGAACTGGTACTGCCATTATGGAAAACAGTACGGAAATTCCTCAAAAATCTATGAATTGATTTTCTATATGATCCGGCAATCCCTCTACTGGGTATTTACCACAAAGACTTGAAAACTCATATCTGAAAAGATACTTGCACACCAATGTTCATAGCAGCATTATTCACGTTGGCCAGGACATGGAAGCAACCAAAGTGTCCTATGATGATTGGATAAAGAAGCTGTGGTACATATATACAATGGAAAATTACTCAGCCATAAGAAGAGGTGAAATATTGCCATTTGTGACAACATGGCTGGACCTCGAGATAATCATGGTAAGCAAAATAAGTCAGATAGAAAAAAATGAAAACCACGTGATATCACTTATATGTGAGATATAAACTCAAAAGCAACAAACAAACAGGACAAATGTATAGAGACTCATGGAAATGGACAATAGACTAGTGGATACCAGATAGGTAGAATTGGAGGGTTGAAGAGGGAGGTAGATGGGGTAAAAGGGGTCAAATATGGACAGAAATGTATATATAAAAATATATATGCCTAGCTGTTAAATTGTACACCTGTAACTTACTGGATTCATTAAGCAATGTCACCAAAAAGAAATAAGTAAATTAAAACATTAAAAATGGTAATAACTACATTTCTATCAACAATTACCTCAGATGGAAAAGAATTAAGTGCTCCAACCAAAAGATTGAGAGGCTGAAAGTATAAGAATACATCCTTCTTACATATGCTGCCTACTAGAGACTCTCTTCAGTTAAAAGACACACACAGACTAAAAGGAAGGGGATAGAAAAAGACATTGCCTTGATAGACCTAGGGGATACTGCACTGAATGAAATAGGATGGATAGAGAAAGACAAATATCTCATGATTTCACATACATGTGAAATCTAAAGAACAAAATAAACAACAGTGACCACCACCACCACAACATCAAAAGCAGTAATAAACTCATAAATACAGATAATATTTTGAGGGCTACTAGATGGGAATGGGGTTGTTGGGGACAGCAAAAAAAGGCAAAGGGATTAAAAAGTACAAATGGACGGTTGCAGAATAGACATGGAGATGTAGAGTGTAGCATGGGGAAGATGGTTAATAATGTTAAAATAAATATGTAAGAGGGAAGAGGGGTACTAGATTTTTGTGGGGTGATCGCTTTGAGAGTGATGTGGATCTCTGATAAGTATGTTGTGCAACTGAATCTGGTATATTATTGTATGCAACTATTATTGAAAATAATCTCATTGAATTATAGAATATAAATACAAGCAACTAATCGTGTATTATATTTCAATAAAGCTGGAAAAAAAAGAATCGCACAGACCTATGTAGACTACAACATATTTTAATTTTTATGATGTGCTAATTAGTTTATTTTATATAAAATATGTCATGAAATTCTCCTAGCTTAGGAAAGGGCTCAAAGTGATAAGGTTGGATAATGAAAATAAATAAGAAGAAATTTGGGGAAAAGGCAATCTCCTGGAAAATAATGGATGTAGTGAACAGTCTTGTCCAGGGCTTCTACAAGAAAATACATTATATGTTGGTATAAAAATTAAGTAGGAAAATTAATGTTGTCTGATTCCTGGAAGGTCAATGGTGTGGCAAAGGATTCCAGAGGCTACATTTTTTTTTTTTTTTTTTTTTTTTTTTTTTTTTTTTTCGGAAGAAACCATAACCCTTACTAACATCTTGGTGGTAAAGAAGGGTGCCTATCTCTGACCAGGCTGTCCTATAGAAGCTTCACTTAGTAGCTTGCCATGGGAGAATATGATCAGCTTACTGGTTTAAGGCCATATGTCCCCAATTCTAAGGATTTCCTCCATAACTTGTTCCAGGCATTCTTTGAGGAAAAGCCCAATCCTAATTGTCAGAATAGATAACTGGCATATTTGCTGCTGATCACAATTACCTACAGGAGAAGTAAAGAGTAGCAGAAGAAAAGAAAAATATTGCAAAGGAGGTTTCATGAACTCAACAGGGGAAAAATATGAAAAGTACTATAATTTGATCACCAAGCAATCAACTAGCTCTGCATACTTCTTAGTGTACTTTTCACATTACCCTAATTATTCATTTACAACTTTGCCATCCTTCTCTGTTACCTGGAAACCATTCCTTTGTCTTGAATAAACTCTTTTGTAATTTTGAGTATTTCTCACTGTCTCTACTTTCTTCCCACCGCACCAAAAAGGACTCACACAAATCATATGACTGTGACCTAGAAAATGTAAGATGCTGTCATAATATGACTAATTATAGCTAAACTCATACCTGCTTAGAGGATGAAGTCAGCTGCCCACATTTACAAAATACAACATATCATGCCAACAAGAACTAGTGGCATAATTTACACTAGATTTAGGGAGCTCAAAATATCCAGAAGAAATTGGCTTCAGGCAAGAATTTAATGTTGTATATACTATTGCAAAGGAAATATAAATTCACTCAACAAAGAGAGCCCCAAATAATTCAGTAAAGAATCAACATACTACACTTGAAATTGAAACTGCTGTGCATTTAATAGTTGTCAATTAACAGAAAAGTGATGCTTTACTTTCTTATGAATGTTGCAAGAAAATGCACATGCAAAAGAGTCATCAGCTGCATAGAACAAGGCTGTATTTTGTTCATCCTTATAATTTTTCACTACTTCTGCTTGGTCTCTTCTACAGATTAGTGTGTTTGTTTGTTTGTTTGTTTCAATTTTGCATTCAAAAACAGAAAGAGAAAATGTAGAAGGAGAATTTTCAGTATTCTGGAGCTACATACTCTTAGGACAATGCCCCACTCTAAATTTCAACTAGCAATGGATTCCTACACAATTATTTACATTGAATATTCACAACTAAATAAAGTTAGGGACTCTAACATCAAAGAAAATCATAAATTACAAAGAATCCATTCTTTCTACATGATATAATGTTTTACATAGCTTTTTGAAAAATTCCTAATATACAAGACATCATTAAAAAACATTTATTAACTGTGGGACTGGGTCAATTGGAATCAGGATTCAGTTGATCTTTTGGTATCCTTAACATTTTTTTCTGCCATATTTCCCTTGGTACTGCCTTTTTCTCACCAATTTCAGATATCCAGAGCCCTCATTTACTCCCATCAAAATTTGTTCATTTAAAAAAAGCTGATAAAATAGACATGTTAATGCCCAGTAATATTTGTTATAATTAGATTTCTGAAAAGTCTGTTCTTTAAATTGAGAACAAGAAGCTTCAAGCCAAGAAGTGTTTCTAAATTTTAAGATTTTAGCCATCAGCAATCCAATAGGAAAGATATTTGGGTGAGCAAAGACACTTCCCAGGAATCCCTAAAATTACTTGGCATACTCATAAGATTAAGTATGACTAACTGCCTAGATGTGCATAACAATGTATTTAGAACCAAGTTCAAAAGAGAATTCCACATCCTATGACTCCCAACTTCAGGTAAATCACAGTAAAATTAACATTATAGGGAACAAGAACATAAATGAGGTTGAGCAAGTTATTTAACACCATTTTGCTTCAGTTTCTTTATCTTTGAAATGCATTAATCTTATAACTAGTTTTTACCCTCTGAGCAATATCTCCCCATTTCCTCCGCCCCTAGGACTTGGTAACCACCACTCTACTACTCACTTCTCTGAGTTTGTCCTTTTCAGAGTCCACATATAAGTGAAATGATATAGTACCAAATATTTAAAAATAGGTTTTAATAACTGATATGAGGGTTAAGAAACATATTTTGATTTTAAGTAGAGCAAGAAGAAAAATCTCTTTCTTAAACATGAAATTTCCTTAACTTGTAGAAGAGCCCAAATAAAAACAAATGTGTAAAAAAATTATCATGAACATATTGTACATATTAAACAAACTTTTAAAAAGAGAGTTTTCATGAGCTATGTCAGTGATTCTCAAATCATGGCCCATATGCTGAATGTCTTCAGAGGATCAAGTCAGCTTAATTAAGGCAGCTGTTTGTGACTTTACTGATGCAACGTTATGGAGGCTAAAAGAGTGTTAACTCCTCAAAGGCAAAGAATGGCAGAACAGGCCCTTCAATATCAAGACAAACTAAAAGTAGATGTAGTAGTAGTCTAGTATGATTCAAAAAATAAATCATTCAGCCAAAAAAAAACCCACTAGTATTTCTCAAGTATCAACTAGTGCTATTACCACTTATCCATTAATTCAACAAATATCTTTTGAGTTATTATGATGTGCCCTGCACAGTTACAGGCCTCTCTAAAGATAAAACAGTGAACAAGACAGATATGTTCACTGTCCTTATAGAGTTTACATTCTAACAGGCAAAATAGACAATAAACAAAATTAAATAAGTAAATGATGCAGTATGTCTGATGGTAATATGTGCTAAGTAGAAAAATAAAGCAAGGAAAGAAGATATGTGCTTCTATAATGTGACTGTATGTGTGTATGTGTGTGTGTCAGGAGGAAGAGTGATTTGATTTTGAATAACATAACTTAAATATCTCTGAGAACTTGATCTTTGAGCAAAGACTCGAAGGAATAGAGAGAGCAAAGAATGCAGATATCTGGAGAAAAAGATTCCAGACCAATAGTAGTATAAGCCAGGCACTATGGAGAATGGGAAAAAAGTGGAAGATATGAATCTTGTCCTAGAGGAACTTACTACCTGGATGGGTAGGAAAAAACATTAATAATTAAATGTTCCTAGCAACTTGTGCTTACCTCTTGGTGCTTTTCATATTGTACTTTAACTGTCTAGTTACTTGTCTATCTTCCCTAATAGACTGTGAAGACCTTGAGCCAGGGGTCATTATATATCCATTTTTTTTGTGGGTGTCCTCAATGTTAAGCACAGTATCTGACAGGGTAGGTTCTCAATAAACTAATGAACATGAATAAATTTAAGGAACAATACTGAAAAGTATAGGTCTCTAGTGTCTTTCAAGGTGTAAATTTCCCCAGAAGTTCAGAAAATGAAAAACAAGTGAGAGCTGAAATTGTCTGATTAAGCTTCATGGAGGAAAATGTACTTCGGATTAGTGATGGGGATGGTGTACATTAAGATGGGAAAACTAATTCTTTCCTTCAGCGTCACAAAGTTGGAAAACTGCTTATTTCATAATAGGCTAGAAAGGTCTCAGAAAAGTGTCTCGCTTCTCAGATGTAACACTGAATTAGTGACTAAGATTAAATTTACCGTGGAAGATGTTGACCCTGAGAAGGAATATACCTGCCAAAAAGGACTCTTTGTGTTTTACAGGGACAAAATTCATAATCAGAGTCTAGCAGCCATTGTTTACAGAGATCTCTCGTGCACGCTGAATATCAAAGAAAAGCCACAGATGAAGCTGCCAAGCTACCTGCACTGTGTTCCTGCTGTCTGAGTCAACCCTTATAAAAAAAAGAAAAATCATGAAATTGTGTTTTGACCAATGAGTGGAAACTTGCCCTGTCCAATCAGAGCTACCCAGCTTTATCTTCCTTTGTATCTTTACCAACCAATCAGAGTGGCTCTATAATGACCAGTCATGATTCTGACCAATCAGGACAGTTCTATTTAGACCAATTAAACTGTGAAAATTTGGATTATTCATTTGCATAAAAATAGACCAATCAGGTACCAGTGTGAGCACTTTATATCTGTGGGTCTCCCCTTTGTCTCGGGGGAGCACATTTTTGGCATCCACTGTAGGCTACATTTCCTCTGTTTGAAAACCAGTTATCTGAAATAAGTCTCTTCCTTTTCTGCACTCCAGACAGGGGGCTCCTGTTGGCATTAAACTGGTGGCAGTGAACTTTTGTTGTCAAAGATGAACTTTAAGCCTGAAGTATAGAACCTCCCCCCCACTATAAGTGTACCCCACTAGAATCCAGATTTCCTATGTCCTTTTAGCATTAAAGCTATTGGTTAATCATCCCTTTCAGGAACCTGTATCCCCTTACATTAGTTCTGTGAAATCAGTGAGGCTAGAGAAACCTAATGACAAACTTTAATCAAAACTTTAATTCCCAAATTTTAACTGACAGAAGAATCATGATGCAGTGAATCCGAGAAGCGGAAATTCCTCAGTGTACTAAAACATTAGGAAAAAGTCTTGTCAAGTGCTTTTCTAGTATCATTATCATTTTGTTTCATTATTATCGGGTCAGAGTGCAGATTTATATTCCAGCCTCTTCTATGATTGAATATAAAAATTCTTCCTGCCATTTTTGCCGATTTCTATTTACCAGCCATTGATTTTTCTACTGTGTTTCTAAATGGAGCTTGAAATTAATATGCCTTTTCCTTTTATTCACTTTCCTCTATCTTGGCAGCATCAAAAAACAGTCTGAAAAGTGGACCTTATTTGTCGGTACAGAACAAGTGTTGCCATTGGAACAATTATGTTCTGGAATCAGGTTATACTGGGAAGGAAAGAAAAACGTGGTCCACAACATTTTCCCTGCTCATAATCCTGTACACATCTTAATTTTCAGAGAGATAAAAAAAAATCAAAACATACTTCAGAGGTCTGTACTTGGACTAAATAAAGACTGAGAAAGAACTTTGAATTGGATGTGGAATCGAGAGAACGACATTCATGTCTGAATATTTGGATCCAGCTAATTTGAGAGTAGTGATAATAATCCTTAGATCAATACAGAGTTTTTAAGAGTATCTAAAATTACAGAGGAAAACTACTTAATATAATGAATTTTAAGCCTCCTTATACATACCAGAAGCACTCATTTGCTAATATCAAGTTTTTTGTCAAATCAAGTGTTATATCCTTTGTTCAACATATTCATTGTCCCTCCCTACAGGAAATTTTTATACCTTCACTCTATTGTCTTCCTGCTTAGACATATGACTTGTTTTGACCAATGCTACATGAGTGAAAGTGATGCATGCTGCTTCCTAGAACTTTTAAGATTGAGGGATCTAACACCATGTTCTTTACTTTCTGAAATGAAAATTTTAATGTCCCATATAGACACTGTTCCTTTATCCTAGATCCCCACTGAGATCTTGGGGTTGTTTATTACTATAGCATACCTTAACTGAAGCTAATATAACTTCTAGGAGGTAAAATAGTATATATGCTTGAAGGTAATGAGACTATAAAAAAACATATATTTATGTAAATGTCTCTACATACATATATATTTTAAAATTTCTTACTTTGAAGTTCCATTTATATTGCTTTATATCTTTAGTTGCTTGGATGTGAACTTGCCTATGGATGTGAACTTATTTCTGTTCTGTATCTTTCCTGGTGTTGAAGTTTCCCCTATAGTTCATAATTTTTATCTTTGAGCTTGACTTCCATGGAGATTAGAGCATATTTTCTGCAGAAGACACAAACAGATTATGGTTGTGATAGCTTTCTCTGTCATGGTTTCATAGATACTCCTGCCTGAATACTAAAAGATTCACTATTTCGAAAATCATTTTATATCCATTTATTAACTTCAGGTCTCTACAACTCAAGGATAGGATCCCAGTTTTTATTATATGACCTAAAGTTTATGGTAATCAGTGAATTATCTACAATACCCTAAGTCAATCAGCAGAGATTTTCTGGTAGCTATTCATAAATAATACATTGCTCTGGGAAACATGCAGGAAACATAATCCCTGCTCCTTGCCCTTTAAAGATTTTGTGATCTCAATAATAAGCCAGAGGAGGATATACCATGTAGCTAATGAAGCTTAGATTTCAGGGCCTTACTTGCATGTGTTCCTCCATGGTTCCAGGAATGGACCTAGAAATATGTCCATATCATCATGAATTTTGGTGAACTGAAAAATAAAATAATTTTTAAGGAGAGCTTTCTAAATTTTATAAGTTTCAGGTCTCATAAAAATTCAAATTACCTGTATTCCCAACCTGTGAAGCATTAGGTTCCCAGCCCCTAAGGTAAGTTATGTTCAGAGCCCAAGTTCTTCACATTCTATGCAGCTTCAGTTCTCACTCACCACTTTAGCTGTGGTTTCTTCTTCATTTCCAACATCTAGAGATACACTTTTTGTGCTTTCAGGTTTGGTATATACCTGATACATATTTAAAAATATATATTTTATTCAGCATTCTGTTTGAAGTGGTAGAGTATTCTCTTTCTGTACAGTTCACCATCTCGGCCAGAATTTATACACAACACTAAATTATACAGGGCTTCTCAACAACAGATACAATTTAACAATGGTCTTAATGCCTAGCATGCGTCCATTTTGATGCTAGGCACTGTGGGAATACAAAATAAGACAAAACCATGATCTTTGCCCTTAAGGAACTTATAATTTAATTAAGACTGTAAGTCTAATCTCTACAAAATAGTTAATATTATTTAATTAAAGTGTACAAAAATGTCCTTCAAGATGGTGATTGCCATAAGAGTCAGAAAATTCTGACATATAATGAGGATTAACTAAAAGAGAAGGAATCATCCACACTAATATTCTGTTAATAGCTAAGATGTCTCCGTTTGCATTCTAATCACCTTTGTGTATCTTACTTGGAACCCTTCCAAGACATTCCTGTTTCTCTTACACAAGGGAGTTTAGAATTAGGCACATTACTCTAGTAAAAGGTATGAAAATTTTTCAGGAAAAAAAAAAACAGGATTAGTATCACAGGATTTTAAAATAATGGAAAATGTTATTTAAAGCCAAATCACGCATGGTAAGGATAAAAAATGATGTCAAAGTTGGAAAGTATTTTAAAGTCAACAAGACAATGCCTTTATTGTATAGGTGAAGAAATTAAGGACAAAAGAAACTAAACGGCAGTACCTGGTTCTATATTTCTACTTTATTGTCCCAGATTTGTAATATAATGTGACAGTAGGAAAATGTGTCATTTGGACAAATGGAAAGGCTATCTTCAAGGTCTTTTCTGCATTTAAAACAGATGTAAATGGATCCTCATTATAAAAGACAAACAATTAGCAAACAACTAGAGTATAAAATATTTCTACAAAAAACAATTTCTGACTCACTAGCCTGATTTAGTGAAGATTTATATGAATAGGGACATACTTTTTGAAAGGATTTTTACATATGCTGAAACTTTAAAAATCATATCTGTTTACTTTTTGAGCATTTAAGAACTTATATGAGTAGTTATTTAGTTTTATTTTTCTTTATTATTAGTCTTTTTGGTGGGTCTGAAAATTCTGTCCAGAGTCTCAGGAGAAAGTTCATAAAGGGACTGGTTACACAATTGGGGTAATTTCACAGGACCTTGGAGTCATTTATGTAGAGAGATAGAATGAGCTCCATAAGGCATACAAATGACTTTTATACTCATAATTGACCATTTTAAAATGACAAAAAATAAAAATAAAAAAGATTAAAGTTTTCCTGAAGATAATTTTCTCTTTCAGGAGGACAGAATAGAACAGTTCCAGAAGAACCAATAAAACAAGACATCCTGAGAAAAATCACATGGAGAGAAAAATAATGCTACCTTGACGATTTTCTCCAATAGTATAAGGGAAAGTTATAATGAACGGAGGATATGGTGGGGAGATGTGTAAGGCAGCAAGTAAAGGGAGGTAGGAGTTAAGATCACAGACTTAAGAGACAGTCAAAACAGGGATTGAATCCCAGTTGTCTGATTTATGATGTGACCTTGAGCCAGTTACTTAACTTTTCTGATTCTCTGTTCTCACAACTGTAAATTTATAGCATCTTCTTTGTAATAATCCAGATAAGATGCTTAACATAGTGCCTGGAACATAATAAGCACTCAATACATTCTAGTCATTATTGTTATTTATAGTTAAATATAAATATAAGAATATATTCCGAAGCCATATAGTAACCCCACCACATTCATGAGTAATCACAGCTTTATTATATTTTTAAATAAATTAAGGTTTCTCAGTACTCCCCTCATGGAGTCGTTGTGAGGATAAAATGAGATAATGCATATAAAGTGCTTCGCATAGTGCCTGCCTGGCACTTTGTAAGCACTCATTAAACAGCCACCATTATTACTCATAAAACTAACTGCTGGTTCCAGGTTCATTTAATCTGTAGCCTCATTCATGGAAGCAATTATGAAATGGCTGCCAGGACAATATTTTATTGTGTTAGTGGAAAAGACACAATATCCCACGGGTATGTGTTACCACAGGATCTCAATGGGATGCATATAAAAAAGAAACATTCTATTTAATATCCTACTCTAAACAGAGATAAACAAACAAAAGAAATAGTAGTCACACTACATCCAGTGAAATAGAGATTTTTTCCAACAATTACCACAGATGAGTCACAGGGGTAGTAGTGAAGGAAAAGATCTTAAAGAAGAAATGATATTGAAAGGGTAAGAACCAAACCTCACAAATTCAACCTGCTTTCTCTTCTCTGTCTTTGGATGTCTGCATCTGACTGACATTCCTCTAGCTTCATTTATAAAGGTTGGATCTAGCTCTTTCTGGATGAAACCAGTCACTGATTCAATGATGTAGTTTGGATAGAACTCTCCCACGAGAGAGAAAGATCAAAAATTTAAAAAAAACAAAAACAAAAACAAAAACAAAAACACAATTCTATAGGGAACCATGAAGTGGCATGTAAATTTGGGCTAAAAATGATTTAAAAAGGAAGTTTTTACTAAAATGTACTTACAGTTGTTTCTCAGAGCCTTGAACGAATGACACTAAAGATATACAAGGTACCTCTCCTACTGAACACACAAATAACGTGCATTAAAATAACTTTAACTTGTCAGAAAATTACGTGGGTCCAAAAATAGTTGATATTTTGATATTTTTCTCAAGGCCAATGTTATTACACAAGGTAGAATATGTGATATTAAAAGAAATGAATTAATACTTGATGATAAATATATGTTCAGAAAGACAGAAAATATTATTCGAGTTGCCTTCATACATCAAGGTTAATAAAGAAAGGTAAGGAAATATGTCTGAAACCAGTGAGTTTACTTTCCTGTGTTAGAAAGAATGGGATGATGCTTTGATTGGAGACTTTTTAAGGCAATGGATATATGTAGTATTCAGAGCTGTGAAAGGCTTATTTGTGTATTTGGCAAAAAAATATATATATATATATATATTTGTGTAAAATTAATTAGCAATGTAATTTACATATGACTATAATCGCTTCTCTTGCAAAGATTAATTGAAAAGGTATTACTACACAAGAGATCTCAGATTACTCAAATTCGTACTGCCACAGAAGGAACTCTTATGTTTCTTCAGACATCAAATCAATAACGGTTATATATGTGAAATGATGTCACAATGTCAGATGTCACAGTGAGGACAAGTCATTAAGATCTGTCCTATAGTCAATTGCATTGTTGCAACTATCTCTCGTACAAGATTTCAAGCAAAAGGAAATCAAAGGAACAGGTCTACTGTTTTCTCTAGTTCTATTTAGAGCAGACACACGGGTAATTCAATACCCTGAAGCAAGAAAGTGTCCCTAAAGAATAACCTACCCCAGCAGCAGAGTTAGTATCTCTTAAAATACCTGTCCACATATAGAATTTCAGAGCTTTGCATGAGAGAGCAGTCTAATTTCCCACTACTGGGATGTCTAAAATATCTTGCCTTCAATCTCACAATGTAGCTAAATTATATACTTGTGTAACTAGATTATTTCATTTGTGTCAAGAAGGAAATAGGAGAAACTTAATGTGAATGAATATATTCATAGTCAAAAACACTTCCTAACCGTGTCTACTAGAAGTAGCATCCTAATGGGTCTCCATACTTCTAGGCCCGGCTATTTTCAATCAATATTTTACATTCCAGCAGAGTGATTTTCCATTACTGGCTCCCTAGTACCTCTAAGGATAAAGTCTGAAATTTTAAATGTGGCATAAATGGCCCTCCGTTAGAGGTTTGAGCTTAACTTCTAGATTAATCTCTTAACATTCCTCTACACAAATTTTGTAGTTCTAGCTCCTAAATATATTTCAAATCTATATCCATGACTTGTTCCTATGTTCACTGCACTCGCTATGGGTCTTTATTCTCAATGAGATTGCTAAAATAACCCCCTAACTGGTCTCCCTTCCTCCATTCTCTATCTTCTCCAATCCATGGATCATACTGTAAAAAGTGCATCTAAAACACAAATATGATTATTTGTCTCTTCTGATTGAAAGATTTCCAGAGCTACCTTAGCTTGGTTCACAGGGCCTGTCTCATGGAAAATGGAGGCATTATCAACTTCTCCAGTCTCATCCTCTTACCATCAGATACACATACCCAGTGCTCCAGCCATGCTGATGGTAACAGTTGCTAGCATCCATCACAGTTCTTATCTACATATGGCACAAGATTTAAACAAATGTGAAGGAGTGTAAAAAGCAATCTTTCTGGCTGATGAGTAACTTAAACAGTCGAGATTTGGGGGAAAAGCTACTTGATCTGCTTTATTCCTTGCACATTGTTAGCTTCATGTCCTCCTCCCTGTGGTACAGTTTTTAGATCTCCAACTCTAAATGACATTTTTATTTGGGCATTGGTTGTATAGTTATGTAGTTTTGAAAGCATATATAAAGTTGTGAGTTGGTCATATAATTGGTTTCTAGAACCTTCTTGAGTAGAGTTTGCAAAGTTTACACAGGATGAGGAAACTTTACTACACACTAGACCAGATTGTGTCAACTCACTATCTAAGAGCATGACCAAATTCAATCAATACATTCATTTTGGCCCAAATTTTTAAATTATCTGCCATTAGCTCAATTTAAATATTCTTACAGGTGTTTAAAACCTACTAACATTTGCTCTGAGTCCAAAGAAACAAGATTAACTTCCAACTAGGTATTAATTGATTATATTAGCTTGTATTCTTTTCTAAACAACATAAACCAGGTTCTGTATACCTAAGGGTCTCTAGAATCTTCAATACAGGGATCAGCAAACTTTCTGTAATGGGCCAAAGAGTAAACATAAAGTTTTGTGGGTCATAAGGTCTCTGTCACAAGTACCTAGCTCTGCAATTGTAGTGCAAAAGAAGTCCTAGGCAAATGTAAATGATGAGCATAGCTGTATTCCAATAAAACTTTATTTACAAAGAGAGGCTGCTATAGACTGAATGTCTGTTTGTTTTGTTTTGTTTTGTTTTGTTTTGTTTTTGCCCAAAATTCACATGTTGAAACCACTTCCCCTACTGTGATAGTATTTGGAGGTGGGGCCTTTGGGAGGTGATTAGGTCATGAGGGTGGAGCCCTCATGAATGGGATTAATGTCCTTATAAAAGAGATCCCAGAGAACTCTCTCACTACTTCTACCCTGTGAGGCAGGAAAAAGACCCCCATCTGCGCACCAGGAAAGGGGCTCTTACCAGACACTGAATCTTCCAGTGCCTTATCTTGGACTACCCAACCTTTAGAATAGTAAAAAATAAATTTCCATTGTTTATAAGCTACCTAGTCTATGGTATTTTGTTATAGCAGCCTGAGCAGACTAAGACAGAGGTGATATGTCAAATTTGGTTCATGGGCCAAAATTTGTTGACCTCAAACTATTTTGACTGTGAGTCACATTAATAAATACATTTTACTCATCATCCACACATGATCCATATATTCACACACATGTATAACTAAAACAAAAATTTAGCACAGAAAAATTATACTCATTATGTGTAATGTATGCCAACATTTTCTATTTTCGTCCATTTCATTTCTTTAAAATTATGGTTGTAGCCTACTAAATTGATTCTACAACTCACTAATAAGTCGTGACCTGCAACTTGAAAAACACTTCCTATGGATTTCACTGTTTTAGTCATTGTCTGGGTCACAGATAAGAAGTAACTTTATATTTGTGTAACCAGCATTCAGATACTCATTTCTTCATTAACTAATTTATTCAATGCACATTTATTAAACAGCCACTATGTGTCACATGGGAAAGCACCATTATAACTAATACTTATTGTGTGGCCACTGAAGAAAGATTACCTGCCAAGTACAGGTTCTGAATCCAACTGAGTGAACATTCCAAAGGAACTCTGAATAAATGTTCAAATATGACACTTTGAATGTTCCGGCTTTGCATCTTTTCCAAAAGTAAAGTAGTTTCTCTGCCACTTTCCTCCGGCATTGCTCTTAGGATGTTCCAAAAATATTGTGAATCCCCTTGAAGTTTTCAGAACTCAGGAGCAAAAATGTGAGTCCTAATAATTGTTTTTGAATGAGGGCTATTCTTAGCCTGAGGGACTCTCATTTTTTCTGCTTATACTCTAAAGTTAATTGATCAATCTATAATACTGAAAGCAAAAGAAAAGGAAATGTGGATATCCAAAGGCTCTTTATAACACAGTCTAGCCAAAGACAGAGGTGATATGCCAGTAAATGCCAGTTAACAGGGCAACATCAGAATTTAAGGAAAGTAATTAGTTGCTTGGTTTACATCTGCTCTGCATTTTGACAGGACTTCTTAATGACAGCTCTACATCAAGCTTTTCCCAAGTGTGGGACCTCTTAGAGGCCCCAAAGCTAAAAAAAGTCATATACTATTGAAGAAGGATGGCTTCCATGTTAAGACAAGTTTTCCTACCTAGGGTGAGAAAATGGCTGGAAAGAAAAGCAGAAATTACAAGTTTCAGAATTACAACTGAAGTAGTCAATTGTATGCAACTCAAAATATGAACTGTATTCTTCCGTGACTGAGGAGTTAAACTATTGAGGGACCAAATATGCCTTTGAAATAATATTTAAGCTTAAACTATTTAAGTCATATATGTGGTGACAGAAGCTATGTCATAGTTCTGGATATCAGTTCTTGATTAACTGGGCCAGGTAGCAAAAGGAAACTATTCTTTTTTTTTTTTTAAGTTTATTGGAGTAACATTGGTTAATACAATTATAAAATTTTCAGGTGTGCATTACAATTTAACATCTGTAATATTCTATTGTGTGTTTACCACCTAAAGTCCAGTTCCCTTCAGCTATCATATATTTGATCCTATTTACCCACTTCAACCTCCCCCTATTCTCTATATTTGACCCCTCTACCCTATCTACATCCCCCCTCCTCCTCCATCCCATACTCTCTGATAACCACTCGTCCATTGTCCATGTCCATGAGTCTCTGTTTGTCCTGTTCATTTGTTGCTTTTAGCTTTATATACCACATATGAGTGATACCATGTGGTTTTCAACTTTTTCTGTCTGGCTTATTTCGCTAAGCATGATTATCTCGAGGTCCATTCAGGTTGTCGCAAATGGCACTATTTCATCTCTTCTTATGGCTGAGTAATATTCCATTGTATATATGTACCACAGTTTTTTAGCCAATCATCTATCATAGGACACTTCGGTTAATCCCATGTCCTGTGAATAATGCTGCTATGAACATCGGAGTGCAAATATCTTTTTGCATATGGGTTTGCAAGTCTTTGGGGTAAATACCCAGTAGAGAGATTTGTGGATCATAAGGTAGATCGATTCTTAGTTTTCTGAGGAACCTCCATACTGTTTTCCATAGTGGCTGTACCAATTTGCAGTCCCACCAGCAGTGTATGAGGGTTCCTTTTTCTCCACATCCTCTCCAACATTTGTTATTATTTATCCTGTTGATTACAGCTAGTCTCACAGGTGTGAGATTGTGTCTCATTGTGGTTTTGATTGGAATTTTTCTAATAGCTAGCGATGTTGAGCATCTTTTCATATATTTATTGGCCATTTGTATGTCCTCTAGGAAGAAATGTCTGTTCAGGTCCTCTGCCCATTTTTTGATGGGATTGTTTGGGTTTTTTTGTTGTTGTTTATTGAGTTGTATGAGTTCTTTCTATATTTTGGATATTAGGCCCTTATCAGAAGCATTGCTTGCAAATGTATTTTCCCATTCAGATGGTTGTCTCTTTGTCTTGTTGATGGTTTCTTTTGCTGAGCAGAAGCTTTTAAGTTTGATGTAGTCCAATTCCTTTATTTTTGCTTTTACTTCCCTTGCCTTTGAGGTCAAATTCATGAAACTCTCTTTAAGTTCAAGGTCCTTGAGTGTAGTTCTTATGTTTTCTTCTATGCAATTAATTGTTTCTGGCCTTATATTTAGGTCCTTAATCTATTTTGAGTTAATTATGGTGTGTGGCAATAGACATCAGTCTAGTTTCATTCTTTTGTAAGTGGCCTTCCAGTTTTCCCAGCACAATTTATTGAAGAGGCTTTCCTTTCCCATTGTATGTTCTTGGATTTGGTCAAAAATTATTTGCCCATATAAATATGAGTTTACTTCTGGACTCTCGATTCTGTTCCACTGGTCTCTGTGTCTGTTTTGCTGCCAATACCATGCCGTTTTCATTACTGTTACTTTGTAATATAATTTGAAGTCCAGCAGAGTGATGCCTTCAGCCTCATTCTTTTTTCTCAGGATGGCTTTGGTACTTTGGGTTCTTTTGTGCTTCCATACAAATATGATGATTTTTTTGTTCTATTTCTTTCAAAATTTCCCATGGAATTTTGACGGGGATTGCATTAAATCTGTATCATGCTTTAAGTAACGTAGTCATTTTAACTATGTTGATTCTTCCAATCCAAGAACACAAAATATCTTTCCATTTCTTTGTATCTTTTTCAATTTCTTTTAACAGGGTCTTGTACTTTTCATTATATAGGACCTTCACATGTTTCATTAAATTTATTCCTAGGTATTTTATTTTTTGTGGTGCAATTACAGAAGGAATATTTTTCTACTTTTTTTTTTCTGACACTTCTTTATCACAATAGAGGAACACTATGGATTTTTAAACATTGATTTTGTATCCAGAAACTTTACTGCATTTGCTTATTGTTTCTAGTAGTGTTCTCGTGGAGTCTTTAGGGTTTTCTATATAGAGAATCATGTCATCCAAAAAGAGTGACAGTTTGACTTCTTCTTTTTCTATTTGGATGCCTTTTATATCTTTCTCTTGTCTGATTGCACTTGCTAGGACCTCCAATGTTATATTGAATAACAGTGGAGATAGTGGACAGCCTTGCCTTGTTCCTGATCTTAGAGGGAAGGCTTTTAGTTTTTCACTATTAAGTATAATGTTGGCTGAGGGTTTTGTCATATATGGCCTTTATTATGTAAAGGCCTTCTGTACTGATTTTGTTAAGTGTTTTGATTGTAAATGGATGCCGTACCTTGTTGAACGCTTTTTCTGCATCTATTGATATGATCATATGATTCTTATTTTTCAATTTGTTTATGTGGTGTATCACATTAATCGATTTGCGTATGTTGAAGCATCCCTGTGCCCCTGGGATGAAGCCCACCTGATCGTGGTGTATAATATTTTTATTTATTTATTTGTTTATTTTTTATGCCTAGAGCACCTGCTCTTCCTAGGTGGCCTCCCATCCAAGTACTAACCGGGCCCGACTCTGCTTATCTTCCGAGATCAGATGAGATCAGGTGTGTTTAGGGTGACATGGCCACAGACTGTATAATCTTTTTAATATGTTGCTATATTTGGTTCTCTTTTTTATTTAGGATTTTTGCATATGTTTTCCTGAGAGTTATTGGTCTGTAGTTTTCTTTTCTTCTGTTATCTCTACCAGGTGTTGGTATCAGAGCAATTTTGACCTCATAAAAGGAGTTGGGAAGTACTGCCTCCTCTTCAATTTTTTGGAAGTGTTTGAAAAGAATAGGTATTAAATCTTCTTTGAATGTTTGGTAGAATTCACCTGTGAAACCATCATGCCCTGCATTTTTACTTTTTGGTAAGTTTTTGATGATTATTTCAATTTCCATACTGCTGATCAGTCTATTTAGATTTTCCAGATCTTCTTGATTCAGTCTAGGAAGATTGTATTTTTCTAAGTACTGGTCCATTTTTTCTAGGTTATTAAATTTGGTATTATATACTTTTTTCATAGTATTCTTACATGATCCTTTGTATTTCTGTGATGTCAGTCGTAATTTCCCTTCTTTCATCTCCGATTTTGTTTATTTGTGTCCTTTCTCTTCTTTCTTTAGTGAGTCTAGCCAGGGGTTTGTCAATTTTATTAACCTTCTCAAAGACAGCACTTTGTTGCATTTATTTTTTCTATTGTTTGTTTGTTTGTTTATAATTTTATTTATTTCTGTTCTAATTTTAATTATTTCTTTCCTTCTGCTGACTTTAAGCTTCATTTGTTCTTCCTTTCCTAGTTTTTTAAGATGAAGCTTTAGGTTGTTTAATTGGGCTCGTTCTTGTTTTTGGAGATAGGCCTATAATGATATGAATTTTCCTCTTATTATTGCTTCCTCCATGTCCCAAAAGTTTTGATATGTTGTACTATCATTATCATTTGTTTCTATGTATCTCTTGATCTCTCTTTTTATTTCTTCCCTGACCCAGTTATTCTTCAGTAGCATGTTGTTTAATCTCCATGTATTTGTTGTTCTTCCTGCTTTCTTTTTAAAGTTGATCTCTAGTTTCAAACCATTATGATCAGAGAATATGGTTGGTATGATTTCAATCCTCTTATATTTGTTGAGGCTGTCTCTGTGTCTCAGTATGTGGCTGATTCTTGAGAATGTTCCATGTGCACTAGAGAAGAATGTATAAGCAGTTGTTTGGGGATGAGAGTCTCTAAATGTCAATTCTGTCCAGTTGGTCTAATGTGTCATTTAAGGATGTTACTTCTTTATTGATTTTATGTTTGGATGATCTGTCCATATCCAACAATGGGGTATTTGAGTCACCTACTATGATAGTGTTTTGGTTTGTTTCTCCCTTTAGTTCTGTTAGTAATAGCTTTATATTTTAGGGGGCTCCCTGATTGGGAGCATAGATATTAATAAGTGTTATGTCTTCTTGGTGCATGATTCCCTTTATCATTATCAAGTGTCCCTCAGTATCTTTCCTTACCTTTTTTATTTTGAAGTCTATTTTGTGCGATAATAGTACCACTACTCCCGCTTTTCTCATAATGCCATTTGCTCGAAGTATCATTTTCCACCCTTTCACTCTGAGTCTATGTTTTTCTTTGGAGCTGAGATGTATCTCCTAGAGGCAGCATATGGTTGGGTTTTGTTTTCTGATTCATTCTGCAACTCTGTGCCTTTTTATTCGTGAGTTCTGTCCACTTATATTTAGAGTGATTATTGAAATGTGAGGTCTTCTTATAGCCATTTTATCTTTTGCTTTCTGGTAGCTCAGTGTTTCCATTGCTTCTTTGTCCTTGTGTTTTTGTTTTCTTTATTTTGATTGGCTTTTGTGGGTTTTCCCTCTGGTTCTTCTTGTTTTATGTTACATACTTCACTTCTGAATCTTCTATGTGTGGTTACCACTACGAATATGTAAAGGTTAGTTATATATATAACTATATAACTATAGTTTTATATATATAGTTATATATATTTTGGTGAAGGCCTTTTTGGGTTGAGATAATTAGGTGTTCTGTGACTTCTTGAATTCCAAGTTCCAGTTCATTCCTTAGATTTGGGGAATTCTCATCAACTATTTGTCTGAAAATGCTTTCTACTCCTGCTCTTTTTCCTTGCCTTCGATAATGCCCGTTATTCCTATGTTTCCTCTCCTGATGTTATCACCTAATTGTTGTATTTCTCTTTCTTTTTTTTTTTTAATTCTTCAGCTTCTCTCTTTCTCTTTTTGATTTATTTCTAGATTTCTATCTTTGATATCACTGATCTCTTTCTCCATTTTGTCGACTCTATTTCTCAAGCTTACTATTTCATATTTCAACTCTTATAGCATGTTTTTTTTGTTTGTTTTTGTTTTTTGTTTTTTGTTTTATCTTCAGAAGTTCTATTTGGTTGTTTTTGAGGGTTTCAATCTCCTTGTTGTGCTCATCTAGTTGTTTTTTTTTATTCCTGAAATTATTGATATGACTCGTTTTAGAAATTCACTGAGTATTTTCAGAAGTACCATCCTGAATTCTCTGTCATTTAAGTTGCATATTTCTATGTCTGTAAGCTTATTTTCTGGAGATTTTTCTCTTTCTTTTTGAGATGCCCTGTCACCTTGGTTGTTCATGGTGTTTAATGGACTATTTCTCTGCCTGGGCATTAATGGAAGTGTATTATGCCGTTTTTTAAGAAAATTTATTATATAAAAGTCTCCTTTTAGCCTGCTGCAAAGAAGGTGCTTTTCTTTTGGTTTCCAGTAGGTGGCATCTAAGCCTCTTGGATCCCTGCTTTATATAAAGTGTTAATGCCTTTTTCTTTTTATACATATCCAATCATACTCGCTTCCCCCAGTTTCATTCCTTGTCTGTGTCAGCGACAGTCTCAGCAGTGTTTGCTCAGATTTCCATGGGGCTCCGTGGTAATCAGTCTCAGAGTGTATGGAGGAGGGGCCCTCTGGTTTGGGAGTTGGAAGCTCTGGCTCAACCTCAGTTTTGCAACCGCAGCCGGTAAAAATCAACTGTTGTTTCTCTGCGGTCCCTTCCCGCTTCTCTGCTTTCTGCCCTGATGACGGGGCCCTGCCGCCAGCTGCGTGGAATTCACAGTGCTCCCAGGCAGTACTGTTCAAGGAACCTGCAGCACATTCTCCCCTCTCCCTCCTCCTGCAGGGAGCTCCTGAGGCTTATAGAGGCAGCTTTTTTATTTCTCCCAGTCCACCCTCTGCCACCCGGGGTTCTGACCTGTGGTATCTCTTATGCACAGATACTACACTCAGACTTGCTAGTGTGCAGTTTGTGTGTTTTTTGTTGAGTTTCAGATGTCCAGCTTATTGTTGTTTCAAGATAAGAGATCTGAGGATGTCTCTCACTCTGCCATGTTTTCTGTGAAACTAT
The DNA here is from genome assembly GCF_902729225.1 of Pteropus medius. Classification (NCBI taxonomy): domain Eukaryota; kingdom Metazoa; phylum Chordata; class Mammalia; order Chiroptera; family Pteropodidae; genus Pteropus; species Pteropus medius. The sequence continues at coordinate 1,005,623 of NW_024348530.1, forward strand.
TCTTTATAGCTTAAATGGATAATTTGAGAATTAACAACTGTTCCATGAGCGTTTGACCACTGCTGAGCTGTTTGGGACAGTAAAACAATTTCACAGAGCACAGGGCCACTGTGGCCTGAGAAGAGTCACTGCATTTACTCTGTTTCTTAATTTATTATGAAGATTTCACTCTATAATCTATCATTGGAAGCTTTTGATGTGGAAATGAAAAGGACTTTGAGAGTTGCAAATTCCTAGTTTAACATCTCATTCGAAAAGTCCTACCTTGTGTAGCAGAAATAACATAATGGAATTTGTTACCCTTCAGGATGTTGTAATCAATCTAAGTAGCCATCCCCCTTTCCATTATATCCTGCCCCCAAATTATATAAATTAATTTGTGATAAAATGATCCACATTTCTCAACTTGGTGGAGTAGGAAATTTGGTCTCTTTCTCCTTCCTTTCTACCTAGACCAGTAGGTGGTGGTGATCTGAGCAAGTGTCCTTTGTTTCACAGATTGAACGTTCCCTCAACTGGGCTGTTCTAAGTTCCAGCCTGGGGCACAGAGAATTAATTTGGTTCCTACACTCATCTACATCTTCCACCTGCCTAGCTAATATAGTATTAGAGGTGTTATTTCCATCTTCATCCTCCAACTTTGTGCTTTATTTCTCAATTGGTTTAAACTGAAGCAAGGAAGAGGTGTGCTATGGTATTTATTAGGCCTCAAAATGACCCCCAACACTTTTCTAACTGCTCTTGTTTCTAGTCACAGTTTCCTCCAATTCTCCCAGATTGCTACTAGAATAATCTTCCTAACACATACCTGACTTTGTCACTACCTTGCTCAATATATTAAGATGCCTTCACTGATTTCTCTTATACTCAAGAAAGCATATTATAAGAAAATGAGAATCATGGTATTATTATATGAATAAAGTTATATGTATTTTTAAAAAATAAAGTATAATGTTTAGAACTTTATTAGTAGTAACCGTATTAGTTTTTGAGGACAGTCATAATAAATTAACACAGACTCGGTAGCCTGAACAACAGAAATTTATTTTCTCACAGCTCTAGTGGAGAAGTTTGAGATCAAGGCATTGGCAAGATTTGTTTCTTCTAAGGGCCTTTCTCCTTGGCTTGTAGATGGCAGTTCTCTTCCCATGTCTTCACATGGTCTTCCTTCTGTGTCTATGTCCAAATCTTCTCTTCTTATAAGAATACTGGCCAAATTGGATTTGGGCCTCGGCCTTAGAGTCTCATTTTACCTGACACTTCTTTAAAGGCCCTGTTCCTAAATATAGTCACAATCTAAGGTATTGGGGATTAGAACCTCAAAACAGGAATCGATGGGGTGGGGGGTAAGATTCACCTCAAAAAAGTAACGGATGACTTATTTAATGCAAGCTGTTCACAAATTGCAGTTCATCAATATGCCTAAAGATAAATTACAGATCTTTAATATGATATAAAAAGGCCTCAGTGTTTATGTCAGCCTTTCCAGCAACATCTTTCACTTCTACTTGTTACACTAAGTTTCAGCCTCATCAAATTACTTTCGAATTGTACTTTGCTATACCATGCTGCAGAGCTTTTATGTAAGAGATTCTATGCCTAGAATGCCCTCCCTCCCTTTATCTAACAAACTATTATTTATCCTTTAGACCTAGCTCAAACTTCATAATTTTTCTGACTACCCTTTTCCTTGTACATGTTTGACAGAATCTGCCATACTATATTTTATTTTTGTATGTCTGTCTCTCATACTATAGAGAGAAGGCACTGATTTATTGTCCCCAGTGCTCAAATATTCATGGCACAGAGTAGGTACTCAATAAACACTTGTTACTAAGCAGAAAAATAGTTGTGTTATTAAAGATAAAGTCAACTTGTTTAGAGGTCACTCTTAGCCTTATGAGACTGAGTGATGTAAAAGACTGCCAAAATGATTTTCCATAATACATTTTTGGAAACTTTGTCACTTAAAATGCTGAACAAGACAAACCACTAATCTGAGCTGCATTAGCATTTTGTCAAGGTAGGAGATTTTAGCGTTTCTTCTTAGACCATTCTAGGTGTTTTAAGAATCTAGGTAATACAGTTAAAAGTAAAGACCCTGAAACTACAGGTGGAAAATATTAGGCAAAAGCCAAAGTCAGAGTTTTCTGGTCCAAGATTTTATGCACTGAGGCCAAAGTCCAAGGAAAGGTAAAGAAAAGGAGTCAATGAGATAGAGTCCAAGGAGCAAGGGATCTGCGAAGACTACCTGGGGGTCTTTGGTGCTTGAATTCAGTTGGTAGCAGTCTCACATCATTCTGATACTGGATTACAATTTAAGTAACATCCTCCCACTTGCTCAGACTGGTCTCCCACCGAGATTTATTTTTAAATTGTCTGGTCATATATCATTTTTCTAGATACTGCATGAAGGTAAGGATGATGTTTTATACATCTTTAGTGTATTATATGCCACATAGAGTTCCAATTCAGATGAGCAAGAGTAACAGTTGTTGCTATATTGTGTTTAAAATTCAGAAGGAACATCATATGGCATGCAAAGGACAAAGGTAGATACAAAGAAACAGAGAGGAAAAAAAAACAGAAAAATCAACTGAGCAATTGAAAATAACAATGGTAGGTTTTTTTTCCCCACCATATTCACTTTACCTTCTCACCATGAGCTATTTCTTTATATTCATCACAGAATTACAGGACAAAGACTGCCTTTTCCCAGCCTCCTCTCTGATGAATGGGTCAGTTCTGTTGGCTATTCTTAGTGACAGTCCTTGGTCTTGACAGTCTCACTTAATTAATGTATTTAATTTATTGATCAAGCAGACAGCAAAAGAACATTCTCCATTAAATGAGTTTTTTATCATCTTGAGTTATGCAGTTAAATGTGTTTTTTAAATCTGAAATTTAGTTAGCACATGACATACTGTCTGTCTTAGAAACTACTTGCAAAGAGGAAAATGTAGATTAAATATGGCTCTGTGGCTTTAAGTAATGACCAAGAGGTCAGACTGTAAAATTGAACTCTATTCTGCCTGTCCACTTCACTGAAACTGCAATGCAAAGCAATATTACCTCCAAGTAGTTTTAGGCTGATGCCTGAAGTTACAGTCATTAAACTATATTACACTTTGTGCCAAGCAGGCAGGTGATAGGATATGATTTTCTGAGGTCCATTATGCTCATTATAGAGAAGGGGAGTACCTTTAAACCAGTCAGAATATATTCCTTTCCTATCTATATCCAATAAGTTATTTTTCCTCGAGTGTCCGCTCCATGGTCAACTCCCTAATATCAGTCTGTGATAATTGCAGCCCTTACCACTAATTGAGATCCACGGATTGTGCTAGGCACTTTAACATGTTTCTCATGTGATCTACGAGTCAGTCCTGTCAAAAAGTGTCATTATAGAAACCCAGGCAAAATGACATAGATGATAGAAGCTTCATTCATCTCCTATTGCAATCACATCAAAGTTGGGATGGAAACACAGAGCAAACGGCAAGCAGACTCATCTGGGGGTATAGATGAACAGAAGCCTTATAACTAGGGAGAGATATAAGAAATTACCCTGCAACAGTTTTAGGTAAGAGGGGGAGAAGGTGAGAGGCTGCCCGTCATGAGCAGCTGAGTGGTACAGAGGCTACGGAAGCTACAGAAGTTCCTCTTAAAGGGGCCGTGTTTGCAACCAGACTTTCACGGTAACAGGCCTGCTAACTCTGAGTGCTAATTCCTGGTTGACTACTCTGAGGACACTAGGGAATTCTGGGGGACACTGAGTTGTCAGAGCAAGGGTCAGAGGTAAGCCTTTCTCCTGGGCAGAAGTGTCAGCAGTAGCCATTGTTCTTCTGTTGAGCCCTCCCCACTCCCAGTGTGAGGACTCAGCACTGCCATATCTGAGAGGTCATCAAACTGGATAACAGAGGTTGCTCCAACCAGAAGAGTCCCTGAAACTCAGCCTCCCCCAACTCGCAGCCCTTCTCAAGCCACATCCAACTGTGTCCTCAGTGAGTCCTGTGCCATTTCATGAGCAGTGCCAAGACTCACACTGGTGGCAGCTAACCTCAGTTTCTGGAGTGGTTTCTTGAGGCAACTACAAGCACAGCATCTGTGGATTGCTTGCTGAACCTTAACAGGTGGCCCTAGAGGGCACAGGCTGGGTCTAAACTTGGCCTGCAGCTGAACCCCTCTCAGGACTGTGCTGCTGGACACCTACTACACAAAGCCATGCTAATAAGACTAGGAGACTTAGGAGCTTTGCTTAATACATAAAAACAGACACAGAAAGGCAGTCAAAATGGGAAGACAAAGAAGCAGAAATCATATGAAAGAAAAGAACAGAGAGAGATACAGTAAAAATGGCATCAAACATTCTCAGAGATGCATAGTTAAAAACACTGGTCATAAAGATGCTCAATAAAATTAAGGGAAATGTAGATAAACTCAGCAAGAACTTTAACAAAGATGTTGGTGATATTGCAAATTGGTGTAGCCACTCTGGAAAACAGACTGGAAGTTTCTCAAAAAATTTAAAATGTATCTACCTTTTGACCTAGAAATTGCACTTCCTGGTGTTTATCAAAAGAAAACCAAAACAATAATTCATAAGGATCTGTGCACCCTTATGTTCATGGCAGCCCAGTTTAAAATAGACAAGATATGGAAGCAATCTGAATACCCATCAACCGACAATTGGATAAAGAAGTTATGGTTCATATATACAATGGAATATTACTCATTTTTTGAATGAATGGCCACTCAAAAATATGAAATCCTACCATTAGCAACAACATGGATGGACCTAGAGGTTATTATGCTGAGTGAAATAAGTCTGAAAAAGAGAAATACTATATGATTTTATATATATGCAGAATCTAAGGATCAAAAAGAACAAATTAATCAAAAACAGACTCACAAATATAGTGGACAATCTGATGATGGCCAGAGGGGAGAGGATATGGTGGGCTAGGAGAATGGGGTGTGGGGTTAAAGAAGTACAAATTAATAGTTGATAGATGGTCACTGAGATGGGGAGCACAGCACAGGGAATGCAGTTAGCATTAATGTAATGACTAGGTGGAGAGCCAGAGGTGAGAAAGAACAATTAGGGAGATCCTTTTATAAACTATATAAATGTCTAACTAATGTACTGTATACTTGACACTAATAATAAAGTAAAATAAAATAAACATAAAAATGGAAATGGAAATTATAAAAGGGAACCAGTCAGAAATGAAGAATATATTATCTGAGATGTAGAGTATATCAGAAGGAATCAACAGAGTGAGGAAGAAGAGAATCAAAACACTGATATAGAGAATAGGGAAGCCACAAGGACATTCAACTGGAATGGCAAGAAAAAAAGTAACCAAGAATATAATAATAATTTAAGAAGCATATGGGACAAGGTTAAAGGTAACAACATCCATGTCCTAGGGGTACCTAAAGAGGGAGAACAAGAAGTTGAATATATATTTGAAGAAATAATGATGGAAAACTTCCTTCACCTGGTGAAGGAAATAGACATACAACTCCAGGAAACTCAGAGAGTCCCCCAAAAAAATGAACCCAAAGAGGCCCACACTGAAACCTATCACAATCAAAATGCCAAAGTTCAAACACAAAGAGAAAAATCTGAAAAGCAGCAAGAGAAAGCAATTAGTTACCCACGAGGGAATTCTCATAAGCCTGGTAGCTGATTTCTCAAAGGAAACTTTGCAGGACAGAAGAGCTTGGCACAAAATATTCAATGTGATGAAAATCCAATATCTACAACCAAGAATTCTTTATTTATCCAGCGAAGTATCATTTACATTGAAGGACACAGAAAGAGCTTCCCAGACAAAAATAAGCTAAAAGAATTCATCAACACCAGGCCAGTATTACAGGAATTGTTGGAAGGAATTTTAAAGAAGAACATGTATCAAAAACAGGAATAAAGAATGGTAATAACTACATTCATATCAACAAGTACCTCAAATGGAAAAGAATTAAGTGTTCCAACCAAAAGATAGAATGGCTGAATGAATAAGAAAACAAGACCTCTACATATGCTGCCTACAAGAGGCTCACTTCAGACTAAAGACACACACAGACTAAAAGGAAGGGGATGGAAAAAGATATTGCCTTAATGGACCTAGGAGGTACTGTGCTGAATGAAGTAAGTCAGAGAAACACAAATACCACATGATTTCACATACATATGGAATCTAAAGACCAAAATCATCATAAACAACAACAAAAAAACAGAAGCAAATTCATAGATACAAAGAATATTTTGAGGGCTACTAGGCAGGAGGAGGGTGGGGGAGACAGTGAGAAAGGGCAAAGGGATTAAGAAGTACAAATGGATAGATACAAAATAGTCATGGAGATATAAAGTGTAGCACAAGGAAAATAATATATAAAACATATAAGGGGGAAGAGGGGTACTAGATTTAGTGGAGTGATCACTTTGTGACTTATATGGATCTCTAATCACTATGCTGTACAACCAAAACTAATATAGTATTATATGCCAACTATAATTGAAAAAAAAAAACTCATTGAATGCAAATATGAGCAATCAATTTTCTATTACACTTCAATAAAGCTGCGGGAAAAAAAAAACATAAAAAGTGTCATTGTATAATTACTTTTTGCAGCTGAGGAGACTGAGGCTCAAAGATATTATTTGGTAGGGCTGGAGTTTGAACCCAGGTCTGTGAGATCCCAAAGCCTGTGCTCTTTCCACTATACCTTGCTGTCCCCACTCAGACCTTGCTTTAGCACATAATTTGACACTTGATTAAAGGTGCCTTCATGTCAGTTTCAGGCTGCTTCATGGTTTTTTTTTTTAGCACACAAAAAGCCTTTACTTTATCCTCTCCCTTTACTCTTGGCCTTCGCATACCTAGATGATTCATAGGAAAATAATTGCCCAGGAGGAAAGATACCTATGGATATTTCAATAGAACAACTAGAAACAATGAACTCTTTAAGGTTGACACAGCATTCAAGGTGGCAGGAAAAACATATTAGTGATTTAGCATACACCCTAGTAGCCTCGTTAGAAATAAATTTAAAAGCCATTTGAACAAAACCTCAATGGGAGAGGAGCTGAATAGGGTAGGTCAATCAAGCCATTATCTATATTAATTTAGTACCATATTACTGTTTCAGACTCTCAGCAATGTGCGAAAGAGATTAATATCTGGTCTTCTTTGCAATTCCATTTTTATTTATTTCCAGCCAGCTGTCTAGCTAAAGAATGATTCTTCCTATTCAAAGGCTAAATGAAAGGTCATTGGCTCTTGAAGATATTTTCAGATTCTTTGGGCAAAACTTGGCTTTTGCTATTGTCTCTATATGTAATACCACTTCATTCATATTATTCTGATTTTAGCATTTTCTTTAAAATTGTTCTTTTTCAAATGAAATAGCCTTTTATTTCAGACCAAACTCATGCTATACTAAACTAATACAAAACAGATGAATGAAGATGGTTTAATTTTTTTTTTTTATGTTTACCTTTCTGTTGATCTATAAGTTCTTTGGAAGAGGTAAGGGCTCCTAAAAGCTTTAGGTAAATGCATTTCAGCTTTATTTTCTTATAATTACTAGTTTTAATGAAATATAAAAGTTGGGTTTGTTTTGAAACAAATTCGTTTAAAAGTTTATTTGTGTTTAACTTTGACTTGGTCTATGTCTCACTAAGAAAATTAACAATTGGTTCTGAATTAGGAAATCAGTGAAGTTCATGCCAGTAGGAAGTCTACAGTTGAGGTCAAATCTCTGATTGCTGAAAATCCTGTAAAGACTATGTTGTAGGTACCAAAAACTTGCTTAATTAACATGAGCTACAATCATTTTAAAATTTCTCCAGAGCATCTACCATGTTAAAAATCTCTGCTAAATATTAAGCATACCAAGTAAGTAGAGTTTCTATCCTCAAGGAATAAAGGAATCCAAAACCTTGGACACTGTAGTATTTAGCAGTTAAATCAAGGAGCATTTTGATTTATATTTTCATTACGATTCCAACACATGCATTTTTATCATTGTTAGTAAGTGTATTAAAGTCTAGATTCATCCTTCAGATGTAGGACATAGATCACAGCAGACTATTGGTACTAGGTGGCTGAAAAGCTGCAACAATTTTAAAGCTGCCTCCTGCAATATAAAATTGAGAATATTCTAAGTATAGTTCCCCTGATTTTCCCCTAAAACTGCAAGATTCTAAAAATTAGCTGAAAGAATAAAGATTTGTTGAGTGTGTATGACTGTATAATTGCTACTAGCAGATGACACTATAGGGACAAAAACAAGGATTCAAGGGGAAGTTAATCTGAATAGTGGGAGGACTTAAAGCTACTATTTAGGCAGTAGCTTTCTACAAGCTGTCCGATCTCCACTTGTTCTTGGTTCTCAAACTGTGGCCTAAGTACTTTTTGGTAGACTATTAGAGTCCTCCATAGACTATCCATGCTGACTCTTAATTTTAATTTTTATAATAGGGCCACACAATACTCATTTGCAGCGAGAAAACATGATAGCAACATTTAATAAAGAAATAAGTCTCACTTTATTGGACTCTCGTAAAGGTGGTTCTAGCCTTTCCATTTATTCTGGGTGGGAATTTTCTTTGTGGAGGGCCAGATTTGTGATAGTAAGTTCCTGCATCTGTGAACTGAAAAATGTTTGAGATTTACTAACATGCTGTGATTTCGTATATCTTAACAATGTTATATCCTCTAGTCCTTCGAACATCAAGAAAAGGACAAATAAATTTATACAGAGAAAGGATAAGGTCAATTCTCAATACTTTGCCACCCACAGGTCTAACATCTTAAGTCCTAAACCTATATGTCCCAACCTGTCTGACTTTATCTTACCACTAGGGAAATTTATGACTTTTTCAACCACTCAATAAAGAACTAACTTGTCAAGTATTTAGGGGTCATGTTGGGGCTGGGAGTTCTAGCCTCAAGAAGCCACATAAGTGTTTACTCAGTTGCCTAGTATTGCAGTATTTAAAAAATTTTTTTTGAGGAGTACTAAAGTGAACAATAGTGACTTGTCACACGTAGAAGTTTTAAAAAGTAATGTGGTATTGTGGGAATTTTCTCAGCCTGTCTTGTAAATAGCACACTCAAATAGAGAAAGCAAAATTTGAGGTCAAAGGTGAAAAACTGACAGAACTGTTTTTGAAGCCACTGGAATAGTTAAAAGTAAATTTATACTGAAATCTCACTTTCTGATAATAAATTAAACCACAGATTATGTCTTTATACAGTATTGCAGAAATCATTTCCTCTATAAATTTTATCTATCTGTGAATCAAAGCTATTAAAATATTTTATTATTGATAAAATACAAATTGCTTGTATTAATTTGGCTTTTGGCTTTTGAAGATAACTTTTGCAAAGGCCAAAAAAGCTATCAATTTCTATGAGCTGAATAATCAGTGTACAAGGGCCCACTAACATTATGTATAAGATGCTGGTACTAAGCATGGCAGATGTGTGGGTAGCTAAGTAAGTATAAGAAATTATTTCAAGATTACGTGTGCATACTCTCTAAACATGCAAGATTTCACAGCAAATGTAGATCTTCAAAAACATTTTAACCATTAATGACCTTTCGAGGTCACAGTAACTCCTTATCAAGCCATTCCCTTTTGGAGAGAGGCTAATTTCTGTCATCCATTTTTCATGTGGGCTTTTGCAGAGTTTGTTCTGATTTATTTCCCTGTTGTGAATTTGAATGTTGTCTTGTTGACATATCCAATACACAGCTGAGTTTCAGCACTTAGAAGGCTTTGAGCTTTGAGATAAATATTAAATACCAGGTAACTGAAATTTTCTGTTTCAAATATTTTAAGATCTTCAGTCTAGAGAAAATTACAAGAAAAAAAGACATCCCGAATCATTTGATTCAATCTTCTTAGAATACTGCATATTATTGTTTTGCTTCTCCAAATTGAGTTAATGGCCCTGCGGTGGAGGAAGGGAAGCAGCAAAAACAGTAAGTGTAATTCCAGCTTCCTTATATTGAGTGTTCACTGTATGCCAGGAACTGGGTCAGATATCTAAACATGTTATACCATTTTAACTCACATCACAGATCTATTCGGTAAAATATTAAGGTTTGTCTCATTTTCAATAGCTGAGCCTTAGCACAGTAAAGAGATTTACTCAGGGCAACACAGCTGGTAGTTGACAGCATTAAGAACTGTAATCAGGCTATCTGATTCTAAAACCTGTGCTGTTAACCATGTGCCCAAAGATACATGCTCTTTAAAAATGTGAGACACCCTGCTAGGAGAGATCTGGGCTGTCACCCCCAGTTTTGGCTTAATCTCTGCTATATAGACCTTTTACCTCTCCTCATTTTGAATCACAATTTTGAATCACAATTTTCTTAACAAGTATCACCATTGGTTTCTAGCCCACTCTGATCCAGACTGCCATTCCATTACCCCATCCCTTCTCCTTGAATTACACATTCTTGCTCCGTAATCCATTTGAGTAAGTAGTTTCCAATTCCAAATAAGATTGACCTGACTCCGTAGCTGCCAGCTATGCCACCTCATCCATCACTCTAATATTCTAGCTCCTGTCTTGTTTTCTGGAATGTGTCTGGACCTCAGTCTAAGATCCTCCATTTGAGAGTTTAAAAAATGGGGATTTGCTTGTGGTCCAGGACAGAAGTCAATCCCTTTGTTAGCAGAGAGTAAAAAGACATGCCGGCACGAAGAATAGAGGTTCAAATCTGTGATAAAAAGCCTCTCATTTCACATACGTCATTCACAAAGATTTTGACTCTTCTAGAAAGATGTGATGATTTACCATTGAGAGACCACAGTAATAAAATAAATATTTTCAAATTTGATGACATATTATTCAGCAACTGAAGGTGCTGTCTAGGAAGGAAAACACAGTTCCCATCTTGTTAATCCGCATCAATGTGAGGAAAGAATTGCCCAGGTCAGAGAATTATAGTCTTGTGACACCCTTATGCCTTGACCCTATTTTGTGACTTCTAGTCCTTTAATATTGACTCTCAGTTTATATCTTATTTATCATTATTTTACATATTGCTTTGTAAACATTCTCGTACATTTTCCAAACATTCTATTGTCTGCTTTATACCACAGCCTGCCCAAGAGCATAAACATTTCCTTTCTTTTGTAATCAGCATCCCCTAACTTCAGTTTATCTGCATATAGTGAGTGCTCGACACATGTTGTTTACTGAATGTACTCCTACTGGAGAGTGTCCTTGGTCTGTTAGGATTCCAAATTTATATACAGAAAATCAACGGAATAAAGCAGACAATTTCTCTGAATGCTTTCCCAAATAGCCTGTGTGGAATTACATTGTACTTTTTATGTGCATGTGTGGTTAAAACCTAGATGATGACTCATGAAACAATGTCGTATTTCACACTTAGGTATGATTGTGAATAATTATCCCTGGTTTTGGTTTGAAAGGCAAACTGAAATTTTTGAATGAGCCTTTTCTTTCTCATCATTTAATGACACCTTTTAAAAGAAAATCAGGGTTGCACAATGACTTACACAGCTGTTTCAGAAAACTTAAATGTAATAAAGTGGAAGAATTGAGTTAGTTCTTCCAAATATAAGTCACTAACATAATGGATTTAAAAAAACTAGTTCTTGACAGTCTATCAATTAAAAAAATTGTGCATAACGACAGCTCCAATAACTTCCTCATGTTGCCCAGATGACCATTCTTAAAACACCATTTAATTAGATCATTCTCATGCTCAAGGACTTTCAGTAGCTAACTATTGCCTAAAATATGAATTAAGATTCTTCTTTCTGGTTCTCTACTTCTTTCACAGTTCAGTGCCACCTATCTCACTATGCTCTTTCCATTATCTTGCAACACAAATCCTCTAGTCCAGCTAAGCCATACTCTCCAATGTTCTCTCATAGCACTTAACAGTGTATAATGAATGCCTCAGGGAGTTTATTCAGGTTTTCATCCTGTAAACCTCTCCTCCACTATATAACCGCCATATACTTTTTCACCAGGCTTTATGGGCTCAGCTCAAGTCCCACTTTCCTCCGTGATTCATTTCCTTATACCTGCCCATCATAATGGCCCACTGTCCCTACTAAGGAGTTCCCTAGCACTTTGAATCTTTACTTAAAATCACTCTATTCTGCCCACATAAGGATGCAGCTTCTGATACCATTTGGTACCACCATTTATGTAAAGTGTAATTACATCCTTAATTTTGATATTTTAAAATGCTATGTACATAGTATTCATCAGATTAACAAAACTCTAAGCTTTTTAAGACCAGGAATAATGATCAATTCTTCTTAATATTCTTCACATTACCTAGTATTATAAAGCTTGACTAATAGGCACTCAAATACCTGACTTAAATTATAGTCAACAACTGTCTTTCCTTTAGAATGTATCTGTTAAGTGTCCACATGCATATGGGAAACCAAAGGGAATTTTAATTTCCAAGTTAGTTGTAGCAGATGCTGTTGGTGCCCTGATCCCTGTTACTGGGCTAGAGCACCCATCACCCAGCTTCTGTGAGGGTTGGCTGCTAATGGCTTACAGTTGCACAATTCTCAGGAGCTGATAGGAGCTTCTCACCTGTATATGCCAAGGACATTATGCGTCTCATCTCAGAGGCAACCCATAGCCGATGGCTGACAGCTGCAGGGGTACAAAAGTCCATTCTTCTTGTCTCTGATCAGGATAAACTCTGTGATGTAATTCATGTGCCGAAGGTCCCACTAGAATAAGGCTATACTTTTCCTGAAGCAATACCCTTACTTAGCTCCTTCTCCTGCCATATACTGCTTCCCTTAGAGCCTTACAGGTTTTTCTTGAGCTCATTCTCTCAATAAAACATTTGCACAAGAATTCCAATGTCAGGCCTAGCTCCTAGGAAGTATTAACTAAGACATGAGTGTTTCTAAAATAAATAATTGTGGATGTTTGTAATTGCTTCTAAGTAGGAGAAATTATTTGACAAACTCTGTTATCAGGGAATATAACATCAAAAGCAACAACAACAAAACATTATTGACCTTTCAGACAGCCATACACAATTTTGGGGTGACTAACTGTTAGTAATATACATGGTATGTATGAGATGGAAGTGAGCTCAAAGAGGATCCAGTCTTGTAGTTCTCAACTACTGCTCTCTATCTCAACACAGATAAGAAATAGTCTATGCTCCCAAGGTAATGGTAGCTTTGAACTTCAATGAGGTCAGAAGATTATGTTAAACCTTGGTTAGGAATGTTGGGAAAGCCTCAGAATTATTGATTCTAATAAATGATCCCCATGCCTGACTCTGATCTAGTTTTACAAATAAGGAAATGCAAGAGGCATAAAGGCAACTTCTCCAAGGTCACAGAACTACTCTGTGGCAGAGGAGGAATCAGCTCATGTTTCCCCATCCTTAGTACAGGATTTGATCTAGCATAGCATTTTCCAAAATGTGCTTTTTGGAACACTAGTCACTAGTTCTATGAAATGTTCCATATGAGAATGTGTGTGTGTGTGTGTGTGTGTGTGTGTGTGTGTGTGTGTGTGTGCTGGCGTGCTGTATAAACGTCCCTCAGAATTAGTAATTCATGGTACTCACTTTGGAGTAAGCTGACTCAATTGATTATCCTAGGGAGTTGATAGGTACTGTGAATGTTTATCTGAGCCACTTGGTAAAATACATTTTATTTTTAATGTTAAAGTGAGAATAGAAAATGTTAGCAGCTTGGTTTTAATCTGCAGGGGATAAAAAAAAGGAAGAAAGAAGGAATCAGAAGGTTCATGAAAGGCTAGCAACCACCTGATATTTTCATTAAAAAAAACATATAGAAGTCTATAGAAGTCTTACACATTAAGAGTTACAAGAACACTTATAGAAGGAATAAAATGTATATAGAAATGTTTTTCAAATCTTTTTGGTCAAAGCCAGATTATAGCTCAAACAAAGCAGAGAAAATGGCCATGTTAAATTTTATATAGAATTATTAAATCCCATACATTCTCTCAGAGAGACCAAAATTAGAAAGAGCTACAACTTGTTATTTTCTTTCACTTGTATATAAATAATAATGATAATAATAATTAATTAATTAATTAATTAATTACTAACTAGTATATAAGAAACATTATCCATGCTTAAATATAGCCCACAGGTTACTGTGGTTGTTTCTAAATGTGTATAATGAACACCATCAAACAGAATAAATCATCCCATTAGCCTCTTTCAGCTGACCCCATAATGCCAATACTAGAAAAATAGAAACATTCAATTTAATCACTACCACGAGGAGGCCAAGCATGACTCTTACTGAAATGTTATGTCTGGCTATGGGAAGTGAGCTTGAAATCAGTGGAATTTAAGGCAAGTTCTTTTGTTTCGAAACTGTGGCTAAGGGTTCCAGTTATAGATGGACTTTTTGTAATGCACTGTTAACATATCAGATATGGCTTCGACTGGGACAGATGAGGAAGAGAAAGAAGGCATCAATTTTAATAATGCCTTTGTATCAATGCTGCCAGTATTATGGCATAAATTTCTACTATACACAGTGGGGAATGCTGGATTTTTAAATTTTTTTTTTCAGCATTTCATACCTAGTCCTGTATAAAGTGCTGAGGAACTGGGGATATTTAAAAAAAAGTAGAAGAAATACTTGTCAAAATTTGCAAATGAAACGACATTTCAAAAACATGTCAAACAACCTGAAAGTAACTAATACAACCTATATGAGACATACGATGAAAAGGTCATATAGGGTAGAGCCAAATTGTAGAGACTTAAATATCAAGGTTAAATACCCTCTTTACCTATAAGATCAGTTTATGGAATCCGTATGTTTAACTTGGATTTTTTTTTTTTACAAGGAGACTCATAATCCTCAAACATAGCTGTTTCATGAAACACCTAAATAGCTTTAAGAAAATTACTTACCCTCTCTGTGTCTCAGATTTAGTGGTTAATACACAGGTTTTTGAGCCAGTATTCAATCAAAACCCAAAGTCATACTATAATTTAATGCTTCAATAGTGAAAACAACCGATTTATTAGAAGATGATTTTTAAGTTTTTCAAAGAATACATTTACAGAATGATTAGGCTAATGTGATCTCTGATCGATCTAACAATATGCTTTTTATATTTTTAAAGGAGAACATTGATAGGGATGGATTTTTCACCCAATTTCTCATTTTTTGGGGGGAGAACATATTCGGGCCCTGTAAGAAAGAGACTGAAGACAGTCTCACCTTTCATGTTATAAAAAGTATGAAAAGAACCAGAGGATGCATATATCAAAAAGAGGTGAAACTTCAAAAGAAGAGGCTTGGTTTGGGGACAGGAGTGGTAGCGAAAACTACCTTTGACTAATTCTGGTTTGATTTCAAGCCCATCTAAGCCCACAAATATAGTCATAGTGAGCAAGAAGAGTCAAGGTTGCATTACTCTGTATGTTGTAGATCCAAGAATTAAACTATTACTAATCAACATGAAATTCTGCCAATCTTTGCATTCTTTATATTTTTATTCATCAACAAGGCTCTGTAAAGTATTTGTTTATATCAGACACTAGGAGTGAGAATAACAACTCTTAGTAACTACAAGTGATTCATTTGTGTGTAAAATATGTATAATTAATTTCCTCTTATCTCCTCTACACAGCTTTGGGACCATCTTTCTTTGATGTTCAGTAGTGGCTGTTCAGGAAATGCAAATTGACTTTAATATTATTAGGCATTATAATGCATCCTCCAAAGCTAACAGAAGCTATTTTTCAATTATTTGTTATTACAGATGATTAATCACTATAAATGGTTAAGAGATAACCAAACAAAACCACAGGTCCTACTAATATCTAAAAACTTTAGAAAGCCAATAACAATGTAGACAAAGAGCCAAAAGACAAGCTAGATAACAGAATATTAAAACTATTTCAGAGATAAATGGCCAGTGGGAGCAAGGATTCTGAATAGAATAGGGAATGGCCTGAGTAACCATGGGAATTCCTCTGTCTCTCATTCAATCAAATCAGGAAGGTTTCATAAAGGAGGTATTCAGCAATATATTGAAAGACAAGGAGAGGTGGCATGACAAAACAGAAGAAATACATGGATTTTTTTTTGCACCAAGATAGAATAAGAACACTTCAAAGTGAACACATCTGTAACTACTCGAGCTGGGCTTGTCATTAGGGAGGAGTTAGGACACATCCTAAATGAACTATTTAGTTGCTATCACCAATAGATAAGTGGTTCCTTTGTTTGGGGCAGCAAAGCAGATTCTAAAGTTAAAATAAAAAGGCTCACAGATTATAAATGAAGAAAAGCGAATACATCACAAAACCGACCAACCAATGAAAAACAATTAATGTACTTGTGTAAAGAGAACAAAGAAGAGGAAAACCTTTTTAAAGAAAGCAGGCAATGTTGATTCTTAACTTCACAGATTTCTTCTCATGTTTGCATTGATTTAGCCCTCCCAATATTAGCTTATCTTCACTAGCTAAGCCAAGCCCCAGTGTCTAAAAACCCAACTTACAATAATTTTTATCAATATAAATTTTATGTTTCAACTAACTTAGCAGAATTGTCCTCAACTAATTTTTGCTATACTCTTGGCACAACTACCCTCTGCTCAAGTCTCTCCTAGGGTGAATGACCTGAATGGGCCTCTTTCACCTATAATAGAGGCTTCTGGTGTCACCATATGTACCCCAGCTGTTTCTAATTAACCCAGCCAGTCTGACTCTGAGTGGATGACTCAGAAGTCTGACTTTTCTTTAAAGAACTAAATGAATTTACACCAGAAAAAATCAGATTTAGTAAACTTAATTTCATGAAATGATTATAATTTAAACATGAAAAGATTTTTTGTGGCCCCCTCACAAACTATTTTCATTATTTAAAAATGAACAGCACTTAACATCGTATAGTAAATTGCAAGCAAGTGGAAGAAGTTGGATGACAGTGAACAATGTACTGAAATGGTAGAAAAAATCTGCAAAAGTAATCTTGTACTCATAAAGAATATATGATATATATTTTCTATATAAATTACTATTCTTATAATTCTCATTTCATATATTGAAAGCCCCTAAATGTAAAATTTCTATGAAATTCAGAAGAATACAAATGGAACAAGATGAAACTGTCCAGGGAACTAAAATCAACTTTTTTCAAGTGATGCTGAGTCCATCGATATAAAGAGATGCATCCTTAAAGCAATGAAATCCAAAGCAGAGCCAAATTAGCAAAACAGAAATCAGATTGAGGTGAAAATGCATTGCTTCTATGTGTTTAGAGGGAAGAGGAAAACAGTACTTTTTAAAGTGTGCCTCAAAAAGAAATTCTTTTGTAAGGATTCTTTTCAAACTCAGATATGCCAGTGTGAGGTTGCACTATAGTCAGAACACCTAAGGGGCAGGAGCTCTAACCTATTTGGATGAAAAAAGCAATTTGTTTGATGAAAATTTCCATAAAGTGAGAGGAAGAAAACTGTCCATCCTATACATTAAATTCTCAAAAGAATCTGTGTCACCTCTTCAGAAAATGCTTCCATTTTTTTTCTATCATCCTATTCAGAAAGACATACCAAAAAGAATAGAACCACAAGTTTAAGAGAAAATCCAGTGTGAGTATAGACAAAATGAAATATTCTACAATGAACAACTTGGGCTTGAAATATCAGATATTAGCTACCTTTAAATAATAGTTTATTATTTAAACATCGTAATGATTAATACAAGGCAAATGGAGTTGAATAGATGTGTTTAATCTTTTAGTTTCTGGAAACCAAAGGAATCACTCAAATGCTATGGTAAAAATTACATTTATCTTAAAAAAAAACACCACCTTTTCTCTAGGAGAAATATATATCTGTTCATTTTTAAATTAGCATGATGTGCATTTTTAAAACAGTCTCCAACCAAGGCTATAAAAGATGCACTTGCTAATGCATTATATAGGAATTTCAAATAACACCAAACACAGCAGTTGGATTCCTATACAGGCAGACAGGGGAAGAGAGATATTCTCGAAGAAAAAATTAAAAAAAAAAAGTTTTCTCTTTTGACTGCATATCTAACTGCATGACAACATCATGTTTCATGAAACCAATTAATCTATGTGGGCTTCAATTACACATAGGCACAATAGTAAGAAGAGATCAGAAAATGTAGATAAAGCAATGCCTTTTTAAAAAATAAAATATAAGAACAGAGAGGGTGTTCTAATTAGATGGCATGTGGAGAAAGGTGCCTGCAATGAATTTTGACGCAAAGCTGTTAAAAAAAATAATAAATAAATAAATAAATAAATAAATAAATTGCCAGCTAAGAAAAGTAGAGTGAATTACAAAGAAAAATCCTAATCAAGGTCTGCAAATGACATCAAGAACCAGAATAAATTGATGATATTTAAGAATCAGTGATAGTAATAGCTAGATTTCATTTCATTTAAAAACCTAGCACCAAAATATAGTAGGAGGTAGTATAATTTTGAAACTAAGAGCAGAGTTTGTAGTTTGATTACCTATGTGTGAATCCCCGACCCACTACATGTTAGTTGTGTGACCTTGGGCAAGTTACTTAACCTCTCTGTGCCTTAGTTTCTTTATCTGAAAAATGAAGTTCCTAATGGTGTTCTACCTCATAGAATTATTGTAAGGATTAAATGATTTAACATGCACAAAGAACTTAGAATAGAACCTGACACATAATTAGCATTCAATAATTATTAGCTGGCTAGTTTTAAAACACTCTGTTTATTAAGAATCTTTAAATTTAGCTATTGAAATAGAAATTTCCAACTCTGAAAAGGTTTTCAATAAACTACTCTTGAGAAAAAAGCTATTAGTCAAATCACATGGCATAATGAAAGAGACACTCTCACCGATAGCTTTCACTAAATTGCAGGCAGAACACTTAAGAAACAAACTTTAAAATTTTTAATTATCTTCAAAATCAGTTCCAAGTGCTATATGTTTACTAGGACAGTCATTGCAAATAACTACATAAATAAAGAAATGAGAAGGCCAAAAGCAGTTGAAGTATTGTTCCATCTCTGCATCGGCTTTGGTAGTTTATGGAATGGAATATGAGACAAAGACAAGCTGATATATTGTTTTTTGTAGGCAAAAAACATGTAATTGTTATCAGCAACCATCATATAGTAAACACCTATAAAAGGTCCTAGAGATATAAAAAAGTTATTAGATACTCTCCTGTCTTCAAAAGAAAAGCAGTCTAGGCATGGAGATGAAACACATACATACTCATGCAATAACAGCTGCCATGAGCAGTGCAGAGCTAATGGAACTTGTTATTTAAGTTACTACAAGAGTATTGCCATTATCAACAATGGAACTAGTTTCAATTCATATCGTGTGACATTTTAAAGAATATAAGAGAATGTGTACATATATTCTTCTGCATTTCCTCTTTGTTACATGTCTATGAGATAGTCTTAGACGACCTATTTTATAAAAGGTATTGAGGTTCAGAGAGAGTAGGGAAATTGACTGTAAGCACCTAAATAACAAATGGAAGAACTGAAATATGAACTCGATCTGACTCCACACTATAACATTATGGATGTTGTAATATGTTAAGAGCAAGGATGAAACTGATGGCTGAATTTTCCTGGGGAACTTTATCTCTAGGATACATGATTAATACATTAAAATCTATACACTTAGGAGCATAAGACTGCAGCATTGCCAATTTATTTCCAAGTGAAAACAATAGCAAACACATATACCTTGAGGGATAACACTGCTGCTATCCCCTAGTAAGATAGTGACAGGTCTGACATGACACTGAGATGATTCACAGATACCATTCCACATACAATAGCAATTTTTCCCTTTACTCTTTCTGTTTTGAGAATGGCAAGTAATAACAGTTGAGTTCTACCTATATGCAGGGCAAATGCCCTGTGTTCATGAATTAGCTGAATACAACATACCTCTTGAATATGACCTCCTCAGCCTTTGCTTATTATGCATCCCCTCATTACCCTATCCTTTCACACTCAGTTGTATCCATTCACTGCCAGGAGTTGGATTAACTGTTGAACAGCCTCTAAATTGAGAAGGTCTCCTCTATCATTCCGGTATCAGGAGACAGGTCCAGTTTACTTCAGGCAGCGAAATGAACACAAGGGAACTGGAATAAGAAAGACCTGAGTTTGAATTCCAGCTCTACTCTTAACTAACTATATCACAATAGAGAGGTTATTTAACTTCTCTGAGTTTCCATTTTCACATCAGTGAATCAGGAATAATGTTATTTACTTCACAGTGTTGTCCTGAGCACTGAGCAGAATGCTGTATATAAAAATCTATACATTAAAATGCCATGTTATGATACCATTCTAATGAATGGCACATTGAACAGAAAAAGCAAGTCACATCTTATAAGTATATAAAAGGTTGGATCAAATTATTTCTTGGATAGCTTCACCACTACATATACAAATAAATATTGATTCTTATAATCGCTGTCATATTTTTCAGTTATAGATATTCAATTTCTCTGTAAGAAATTGGTAAGTTATCATATTAATTGTTTTCAGAAGAGGCATAATGCAATTGGTGATCAGAATACATAAGAATTGAAGACAAATTAATTGGGAAACTTGGGACCTTGTTAAATGAGTGTAGTAATTTCTTTCTGACTTTTGACCAGGAAATATTTGTCACTGATACATTTTTCTTAGGAGTTCTGAAAATAAGTATTTGCCTATAAAAAGCAACAAACTAATTAATGAAACAGAAATGTCTGAGAATATCAGATTTAACAAACATGTGCCAGTTATCATGTCAGACTCTTTTACAGGTGGTATCTTATTTAACACTCATGAAAATGAGTGAGGTAAATATTATTGCTATTTTACAAAGGAGAAACTGAAATTCAAAGAACCTAACCTATTTAGTGAATTTTTCATAGACATTTAGTGAGTTTCTAGTAGTGCCAGATGGTAAATCAAGAGATTCTAACATCATGCAAAGTATCCTTTCTATTCTACCCCATCTGTTATGAAAATCAGAAATACTATACTGGGTCAGACCTATGATTTATCCAGCTCTCAGTGCTGGTGCTGGGGATCACAGTAGAATGTGAAGGCAAGGGTAAAAACCTGGTGCTCCAGGATAAAGATCAGTCTTAGGACTCAAGGGTCAGAAGGCATACTTGATTCAGCATTTGAGAAGTTAGTAAATTAAATCAGGAAAGTATACACAAGTTTGAAAACACATAGGAAAAACCACAACAAGCCAGACTAAGCAAAGATATGGGAACTAAAAACACCTAAATTCTGGAGACTAAGGCAAATAGTCGAGGAGTTTGGAAATTCACATAAACAAAAGGGCCAGGCTCAGCAGTCAGAATATATGGTATCAATAACAAGGCATATTCAAAACCAATGCAGCCAGGTAGCTACTGATAAACTTTAACCAGGACAAGAGACAGTTGTTGAAAGAGCCTAATAAGAATCTCTCTCTAATTCTGATTTCAAATAATTAGTTGAAAGTTTTAAAGCACCTTTCATATCTAATATCAATCAAACTCTTCTTCACCTAAAGAACACAGTCAAGGTGAAAAACTGATCAAATATTTAAAATTTTCTATTGGCTGCATAAAGACCACTTGGGGAAAACTTTAAAAACACATACTTATAGGAAATTTTGAAGCATTTTTGAAAAATCACAAAGCTTGCATTTATATTGAGAGATGAAAAGGCAAAAAGCATTTATTTCAAGATGTTGGGGGAAAATATCAGCCCACAACAAAAGGGACTTGTTTCTAAAAGAATGATAGCTAAAACCCTTCAGCTCGTTGTATTGAGAGCACAGACAATGACTTGAAAACAGTGTAAATTACAAAGCACATACTGCTTAAAGCCATCATATGGATGCATATTTTGCTGAGGTGAACATAATGAACCGGCAAACTTTATTCTCTCCTTATGTACATATGTTATAAGGACAACATGCGCTGGCAAAGTGTTGGCTATTCTATCCATGGATATGCTGATCAATAAATTTTAATGGAGCTAAATCTGCCTGTTTCTCATAGCCATGTCTTTGAAGTACACTTGATAAAATAAAAGTACCTTGTCTTTTCTTTCATGTCATAATCAAAGATGCCTCTGACCTATCCTTGATGTAAAAAAAAAAAAATGGCTAGGTTAGGTGGGCCAACATGACCAAAGGCTTTTATATCTTTGAACCACATTTTTTGCCTTTGTTTAAAATTGTATACCCTAAATGCCAGCACCTCACCAAGGTCTACATTCCACTAAGGCCTTTGACTCTGAGCATGCTCAAAATGTTTTCTTCATGTGCAAGTTGGCATGACTCTTCAATTAATAACAACAATAATCAAACAGATACTACTTATTGAGTACTTACTATGTCAGGCATTGTGCTATATACTTTATCTCATAGAAATAAAGGAAGCGTACTTGCTCCTGTCAAAGGCTAACCCCTCCATTTGTACTATGGATTTCATCTCTTCCTTTCTTCTCTTCCAATATTTCTCTTTCTCTAATGGATCATCTCTATTAGCATACAAACATGCATTAGATTTTTCTATATTTTAATAAAGAGATCCTTCCTTGATGTCACATCCAGCTACTATCCCATTTATCTATGTCTCTTCATAACCAAACTTCTCAAAAGGGTCAAATTCAATAGATTTTTCTCTGTCCACATTTTCTCCTTCCTTCTTGAAACACTCTTCTATCTCAGCTATAATAAAAGGGAGGTTTCCTTCCTTTCTTTTTGCCATATCTGTTAGTCTCCTTTGCTGCTTCTTTATTATCTATGCCCCAGAGATTGGTCCTAGGCCCTCTTTACTTCTGTTTCTAAATTCTCTCTGTTGGGTAACTCATCCTTGTATCATAATCTTAAAAATTAGTATATTGGTTATTCCCGAATATATATTTCTCATCCATAATTCTATGAACTCCAGACTTATAATAGAAAATTATCTAACTTGAAGACTTTATATTGATATTCCACATACATCTTGCACTCAGCACATCAAAAACCAAACTTTGCCATTCTCCTGATTTATGCCCAAATCTATTCTTCCCCTAATTTTCTCCATCTCAATAAATGGTGCCACCACAGAACCAGTTGTTTAAGTTAGAAACCTAGGAGTCATCCTTTATCTCAATCTCTACATTTATTATATGTATTTATTTAGTAGTAGTAATATTAACATTCATATCTATAATAATGAGGAAACAGGCCTTCTTGAACACTTGGTATGTACTAGGCACTGTGCCAAGTATTATAGATGTGTTAATTCATTTAATCCTCAAGCCAAGCCTTTGAGGTAGGTATTGTTATTCTTCCCATTTTGTAAATGAAAAAACTGAAGCAAGAAGGTGATTTGAATCCTAGGTGACAGTCTCCAGAACCCATCGCTTTAGCTAATACACTAGGCTGCCTTATTTTAGTTTAATTTATAGTGTGTCCCTGTAATTAATTTTTTTGGGTATAGGCAGCTACCTGATTGCTTAGGAAAAATAACCTTCAATGAAAATCTCTCTGTGATTCAGTTAATCTTCTACGATATGCATTACTACATATGTAGAAAGTTAAGCTCAGAAAGGTTGAGTAACTTGTTTAAGATCATAAAACTAGTGAGCATTGGATTTAGAACCCAAACAAACTTTTCATGATTCCAGAGACCAAAAGTTTAACCACCAGACAATACAAGCACCTTGTTGAGTTTGTTACACTAACAAATTCAAACTACCCATCATACATTTGCACATCACCACATCTCAGACTGTCAAATCACAACTAAGCTCTTGCTGTGCAAAGAAGGCTTTGCCTTAGGATCATACAGTCATTAGCAGTCATTCTCAGTTTTAAAGCCTTTCTGAGAGAGATGAGGCTATTCCAGAGAGAGACAACTAGTTGAAGACTATGACCATGACTAATAAAAGCATTCTTTGTCTGCAGGGCTGGCTATGTGCCATCCTTCATGTACAAAGATGAGAGTATTTACCCACTATCAGTGGGGCAGAAACTCAGGAATTTTTTCTCCAATAACAGAAGTAGAAATATGGAATACGTCTAGATGTTTTTCGTTTTTTTTTTTTCTGGGTTCATCTGAACTACCTCTATAAAATAACCTCCAGGATAAAGAGCACATACAGTAGTCATGAACTACAATTACACTATAGTCCACATAAAAATTGAATCCATGGCTCTGGCCAAAATAAGTTAGAAAGAAGTTAGAAAAGTTATTAATTTCCTCCAAAAAAAAAAGACTATTTTTTCTTCTAAGCAGGCCATATGTCAAAGCACTTGAAAGATTAGAAACATAGAAGGGCTCCAGGGTATTGGCTACAGTGAACAATTAAAATACTGTCTTTAAACATGAAATCTAACTAGTATGAGGCTAAATATTTAAGGGATTTTCTAAACAGAACTTATGCCCCAAAATTGAATATATGCTGGGCTTTGCTATTGATTTTATCAATTGCTCAGTCAAAAATATGTATGATATTAGCAGAGGGACAAAGGGAAAAGTCTAGGAACCAAAAACAATGGGAAAAATTAAAAAGGTTGGGAGAAGGAAGTGGCTCAGAATGAACCAGAAGCAGAGGCTAAAGGAAACATTAAACAATTAGCTTTGGGCATAGAAGGCTAAATGTAAAACCATAAAATTACTTACATGGATTTTATTTTATACCACATCTTAAGTCACAGAACTCAGCACTATTAACATTTACTCTAAAAAAATCCACATTACATGTACAAAACAATATATATTCATATGCATTAGAAATCATAGAATTATTTTTAAATAGCATGACTAGGCTTTTACACTATCTGTGATAAAATTTACATAATATTTTTTTACATCTTTAGAAGGGTATTAGTTCCCATTTGGTGTTGCCCGAGACATGTCTCCTATGTCATCTGCATACTTTTCACCGAAGTTTGTCCACATATGGTTAGTTAATCCTTAGAATATGGAAGGGATCATGAGCCAAAGAATTCAGACAACCTCTAGAGGCTGGAAAAGAGAAAGAAATGGATTTTCCCCTAATGCTTCCAGGAAAAAATACAACCCTATTGACACCTTGCTTTATCCATGTGTGACTCATTTTGGACTTCTAGCTTCCAGAACTGTAAGATAATAAATGTGTGTTGTTTTAAGCCACTGAGTTTGCTGTAATTTGTTACAACAATAGAAAACTAACACACACACCCCTCCCTATTGGATTCTTATCTCTTTCTCTTTCTCCACTACTGACCTCATACAATTTTTTGACTGAGAACATCTGCAACTCGATTTCTCATCTTGGTTTCCCAAGCACAGTCTGCCAAGACCAAGGATATCTTCATCTTCACACACTGCTCCTACCTGAGCTCTTGCCATTTAGTCTCAACAATTCAAAGATCTGAGGAATTAATTTGTAGCCTCAAGTGATATCTGTCCCTTTTATTTATATCATACTTTAACTTTTTCATATTAGTGTTCTCTTATTTTATTGTCTTCTCTTAGTCCTAGGTTGCTTCAGAGGGTATAAGAACAACAACAACAAAAAGGAATTTAGCTATTCATTAAGAACATTACTCGGCTCTTGATTTCCCTGATGCAGAGACAAGGCAAAGGCACCCTTGAATAACAGAGACTGCCACACAAAGGGGCAGGCTTTGACATGAGAAGAGGAAGTTTCATCTAAATCCATGCCTCTGTACCGGTTTACAAATAGAAGGATAACTGAAGGAGATAAAGGAAGAATTGTCATCAGCAATTCTATTGACCTCTAATAAAGGCAGGTGAATCCAAAGGTTTTCCTTTATGTTAATCTCTTTTTACATTGAGGTGGCAGGTCTTGTTAATTCAATCAAATATCCAGTGAATAGCTAAACTGTATGCCTACCATTTTGCTCAACTCTAAGGGTGATGGAAAATAAAGTAAGGTCTTAGTCCCTTCCCTGAGGGAGTTTGTAATCCTGTTAGGGAAACAAAATCAATATATATTAAATAATTAGAAACTAATCCAATGAAATATATGATCAAAAGCTAAAACCTATGGTTCTTATGTAATGTACCATATAATTCAGAGAAAAATGAGATCAATGAAGGGCAGCGTAGGTGGAGAATGTTTCTTAACTTGGTGTCCAGATAAGAAAGCCACTTGTTTATAATTAACTTAATTCCTTCAGCATAAGTACTATTTGTGAATGAGGATGAAGATGCCTGTAAAGTTTCATTCTCAGGCCAGGGCTAGTCTGAGTGCATCTCTGCTTTCTCTGCTAATGAGAGCAGAGTCCTTACCCCTGGTACACAAACTCAGAAAGGTAGGTAGGATAATTGAATAAAAGAGATGAAAAAAAAATGGAAAGAGGCAGTGGGGGAGCAGGGTCTAAATAAAGCAAGTCAAGGAAGAGAGAGGAAAAAGGAAGTGGCACCCACCAACCTTCAAAATGACAATTACAGACTCCTCATCAAAGCTCATAAAGCTGAGGAGAAGACAGTTGTGAGAACTAGCATCTCCCCAAATGCTGCTTCATTGGCACAAAGACACAGCTGTAGTTTCCTTTCTCTGTTTTACTCTTGCTCACCAGGAGCTTAAGAACATTCTTGGAAGATGTTTTCCACATTGCTGGCAGCAGAGGTCACTGGCATTGGACTCTCTTCTCCAAACCAGCAATGTTATACCTAAGATAACAATACTGAAAAGAAACTGAATTTGACTATATCATAATGACAAGTCTGACAAAGTGACCACATTGTGGGTGGCAGCCTGTAATTTGCAAATATCTGGAAGGTATACATCTCAGCAGCCCAAAGTACAGGCATATAGTAGACATTCAATATATGCTTGTTGAATACTCACATGAATGACTGTGGAGTATAACAAAAGCCTGAGACTATGGAGACTTTCTAGTACAATATCTCTAACAATATCATGAACTTGCTTTTAATGAATGTTCAGCAAGACACTGAGTCCCACAAAGATATTCTTATGCTTCTGGTTCTTGTCTGTCTCTTCAACTTCCTCTCATACCATTCCCCCATTTTCTCACCATGCTCCATTGACCTTCTTTCAGATTTTCAGACATTCTCTGCTTCTCCCCATCTCAGGATAGTTGCAAAAGCTATTTTTTTGTCTAGAATGTTATCCCTTCTCCTCACCCCACCACCACTGACTAGCTCCCACTCATCCTTGAGGTCCCTGTATAAATACCACAATTTCAGAAAGGATTTCCCAATCTCTTATCTGAGGCCATCTTTAAAAGTATGAACCAGTATGTCATTTACATTTATGTAATTAAGGAAAATAGTTGACGTCAGGAGAGGTAACCTAGTTCTATAATAGCTTGCCTTTAGGTGTCACTGTCATACTTGGAAGAATAAGGTGAACAAACCATAAGACTTGCTCTTTGCACTAATTATTAATTTTTGTGCCTAGTATAGCCTGGCGACAAAAACAAAAACGATAAATGTAAGTTAAACAAGGTAAGTTGAGAACTAATCAGTGTCTCTGTTATTTACTCTATAGTCTAAGAATCAGTCCCTTCCCTCCCTGTATATTTCCTCCTCAGGCAGAACATTTCCTGCCATTACACTAGCAATCTCCTTTCTACATCCTGGCCTCATTCAACACTCAGAAAATGAACATGCTGAAGAAATGGAAAACTAACTATGACCCCATAAGAATTGGGCAATGATTATACTTTTGTTCCTATCCTCTAGTCTCTTTCAAAGGCAAATGATCCTATGGGACACCTACTATCAAATTCCATGAAAGTACCCTCTCCACCTGTATGCCTTCACAAAACAGTTTACCAGATATAGTAACATAAATTCTGCTTGTTTAAGCAGTTTAAAAAAAAAAAAAAGCACCATCTTATTTGTTTTCATTCTCTCCTAAGACCATACTAGAAATTCCTTGGCAATATTCTCATTTTGGTCATACTGAGAATGACAGCTTGGTCTCCATGAACATGACAATGCATAGTGGCTCTTTCTTTTTGCTGTATTGTCAAAGGTCTTTAAGCCAGTTGCTATTTTTTATCCAAATCCAAGTATGATAATGAGATAGTGATATAGCATAACTAAATCCCTATTTTATGTCACTGACAGAAATATAGACATTGTCATATTGTAAGTACTAATAGTATAAGGACCTACTGTGCAGACCACCAAGAGGGTCTACAGTCACAGGCTGAAAACTATTGAATCTAGCATATTTTGTCATTCTGGATTCCTTCTTCAGAGGGTGCTTCTTGATGAGTAGTAGGATTGCCTCTTAAAATGAATTTCAAAGCCCTTAGGTGCATTTCAAGTTTCTCAATGGCCATTTGCATTGTCCTCCTTGCCATCATAGTAAACTCTACATTTTCCCCTCTGAGTTCATTAACCTATGAGTGATGAGACATTTCTTATTATAGCAATCAAAGAACTGACAGAAAAGAGGGTCAGTAAGGCACCAAGATTGTATCTGGACATGTGGCTCGGATTCCTGTCACGAATGGCATTCAGCCTCTCAGTACAGTTATTAGACCCTTCACTGCCGATCTGTTCCTCATTCAAGACTGTAACCAGAGAGAGCAGATCTTCTACAAACTACAACACAAGGTCATCATTCTTCACTGACTCCACCTTCACCATGGGGCCCAGACACTGATTTTTTCTTAGTCACTACTGATGATTTATTAAGTCCCCATATTCCACATTAGTAGACTTAGATGAATTTTTAATTATCCTTTATTTGCAAAATTAACTGCTTCTGTATTCTCCATCCAAGCTTACTGGCCACCTCCCAGATTTTGCTCCCTCAGGCACCTAGTTCTCCTTTACAGGCCCTTTTGCCAACATTTTGTAAACATATATTGCCCCTTACCTCACAAAAAAGAGGAGGAAAACACAACACCTTTGGTTTTATTCTGCTATCATTTTCGAGACCAGTTATATTCCCTTTCCATCCAATGCCAAACTTGTGAAATTTTTTATTTCAAGACCTCCATTTTCTCAGCAACCCTTTCCTCCTTAATTTCTTATCTTCTTGCTTCCACAATCTCTAGAACACTGCAATTATTCTCTCAAAGATCACATATAACCTGCTTTTCACACTGTCTTTGTTCTTGAACTCCATAGTTTTCCTTGAGGTTCACCAACCCTCCTTCTTGACTCTTCTTTTCCTTGTTTTTTGATTGTTTTGATAACTATCCAATTCTGGTTTTCTTACTTTTCTAACCAGTTATTACCTATCTCCCCACTAATTCTTTTTATCACACTTGCAGGTGGGTATCACCTAAAGTTCAGTCTTTGGTGCTCTGTACTTTTTGTCTCTAGAATTTTCTCCCCAAGGTGGGAGGAAATTTGATATAAAGGTAGAGTGACAAATTCAAATGCATAAGAGAGCCAGACAGGTAGTGTAAACAGGTAAAGAAAAAGTTGGGTGGGTGTAAGATACAGTTAGAATTGAATGCTGGGAGTAAATGACAGAGTTAGCTTAAGTTTCTAAGGGGGTGGTTGCTATTCAGCCACAGTCAACACATGCTGTGTATATAAGTAGGCCAAATTTGCCCAGATCTTCCAAGTTTTCATCAGAAACCTAAAGTCTGGAATTTTCTACTAACTCTACAAATTTTTATGTTAGCCACTGATATGAGTTTTTAATTATATAGGCTGTATCAATTAGGATAGGCTAGTTTATACATATGACTCTGGAATCTAACCTTAAAAATAAGTTTGTTCCTTACTCACATTACACTCTTATCACAGGTCAGTTGTGTCTCTGCTCCACATCGTATTCAGTCTAGGACATACATTGACAAAACTATTTCTATCTAGACCATTGATGACTTCATGGCAAAAGAAAAAGAAAACCTAATGAATCATACACTTAAATTCTGCACTTAAATCATGCTTTAAAGTTTCTCTCAAAACTATTGCACATCACTTCTGCTTACATTTCATTGACTCAAGCACATCATTTGGCCAAAGTTAACTTGAATGGGAAAGGGAAGTATAATTCTTTCCAAAGGGAAGCAGTAAGTATTTGTGAACAATAATACAGTATATTATACTTGTTGAACACAACTATCAGTGTCCCATTACTAGTTTACAACCTCTAATGTTCAGGAAATGGCAAGGAACTGAGACACACTTGGGAAATCTGATTTTTCATCACCATCCATAGACTTTGGGGCCCTATAAAATGAGACTTGGAGTAGATGAGTTTTAAGGTCCCTTTACAAGCCTATACTGAGTGTGTGAACAACTCTATGGAGATAGAAGACTGTTAACATATACTGAACATCCAGAACTACCTTCTCAGAAGTCCTAATCCTTCATTTTCTAAAGGTTGCTGCACATTTCTACTTAGACTCCTAACCACAAGCATGCAAAAAGTCCTAATCCAAACCGTTCTTCACTCCAAACTTGATTTTCTTATTTGTAAACAGCTCCAGTATCAAAATAATCTGGCCAATATATTCCTAATTATCATTATTACATTTTTTCTCCAGTGCCCCATGTCCATCCAGTCACCCATCTCTAGCAATATTGTCTTCCCAATATTTCTTTCATCCATCCCCTCCATTCAAGTCTGGTAGCTATCAAGAAAATTCATGTTCCTTATCTACTCATACCTGAATGACTAATCTGATTCACTATATTGGCTCTTGCCACAGCTATTCCCAAAGTTTTAAAGTTATTATGTTACCATCTACTTTGCCCTCATTCACCCAAATCCCACAACTTCTCCCCTACTCAAATGCCTTAAAGAACTCCTCACTGCCTTTACGGATGATCCAAAACTCCTTTAACTGCCACTCAGGTTGCCTTCATCAACTTACTATATAAATTTAAGCTTTTTAAAATTTCCCTGGGCCTATGTGCTCCCATTTGTGAAATGGGCACAACAATAGAAGTTTACTTTACGTACCTTGGAGGGTTGTGAACATCATATGAAAAATGGTGATATAAAGTATAAAGGATGTGAAAATTTTTGGTCAAGATAGTGGAGTTTGTAAATTCTGTGCTTACCTCTTTTCTTGACCACAACAAAATTACAACTATACTACAGAACAACTATTGCTGAGAATCACCTGAAGTCTAGCTGAACAGAAGTCCTACAACTAAGGACATAGAGAATAAGTCACCTCCAGACTAGTAGGAGAGGCAGAAACACAGAACAGGCTGGTCTCACATACAAATGAGGTAATTTAAAATCAGGAGAGATATCTTGGCTGCAGAGGAGCGAGGGGATGCATCCCCTCATCTGTCTCCCCAGCTAAGGGTTCCAATGCTGGAAAGAGAAGTCCTACAACATTTGGCTCTGAAGAACAGCAGAGATTATGAATGAGTGAGAGAGTGACTAAAGTCCCAGTCATTGCTCTTAAAGGAATGCAAAATTATTTGCTGACAGAATCACTCTCTCTGAGCTCCAGCATTGGGGCAGCAGCTTGAACTTCACCAGGGACATATTGGGAAGAACTGAGTTGTCTGGCTTCAGGGCAAGGGCTGGAGGGGCAGCTTTTTCCAAGATAGAAGTGCTGGTAGAATCCAATGTTCCTTTGTTGGGCTCTCCTGACTCCTGGCCTACGGATACACATGGCCACCATATCTGAGACTTCATCAATCCAGGTAATACTTGCCCTGGTGATTCCCTGAGGCTCCTCCACACCCAACTTGTGGGTCTACCCAAACCACCTTTAGTGGCTTTTCCATACGAACGACCTGCCTTCATTCACTCATACTGTTGACTTTCCAGAAATCTCTCAAATGTTCACAAACCCCAAACAAGCTGCATCTGGCCTTGTACTGCTGAATGATCAGCCCCAAACCCAGCACTGGTTGCAGCCAGCCTTGATTTGGGGCTTGTCTTCTCAAGGCACCTTCAAGTCCAATGCAGATGGTGGCTTACTTTAGATTGCTAGATGGCTCATGTCATGTGGCCCCAGGCAGAGTACAGGCTACAGCTGAACTTGGCCTGTGGTGGGGCCCCTCAAAAAGGTCCTGGGGCTGGCAAACCTGGCGACTCAGCTTCTGATTTTGCTAGAGTACCACCCAGGGCCAGATATGAGGACAACACAGCCAGAGGGCACACTGTGCAGGCACCAGAGCTCTGCTAAAGCACATCCTGCTCCATAGGGTCAGTCTCTGCACAACAGCATCTCCACTGTAGTTACTAGTCAGTCCTCACAATCAATCATCCCATGGGTCAATCCCTCCCATTGACATACAAATGGCAACTAAGGTCAGCTACAATAAGAGGGCACAGACAACCCATAAAAGGGACACACCTGAAGCACCAATTCAGGTGACCAGGAAGACTGTGCTCTGGGCCCCATAAGACAGTTTCTACATATGACCACTCTCCTAAGTGAGACAGGGAGACATAGCAGCTCTACCTAATATAAAGAAACAAACCAGGGAGTCAGCCAAAATTAGAAGACAAAGAAACATGTCCCATCTGAAAGAACAGAACAAAGTTCCGGAAAAAGAACTAAACAAAATGGAGACAAGCAATCTACCAGATACAGAGTTCGAAACACTGGTTATAAGGATGTTTAATGATCCTAGGGGAACAGTAGATGGACTTAGTGAGAACTTTAACAAAGAAATAAAAAACAAACAAAAAAAGAACCAGTCAGTAATGAGGTATATAATGATTTAAATGAAGAATACATTAGATAGAATTGATAGTAGATTAAATAAAGCAAAGGATCAAATTAGTGACTTAGAATATAAGGTATCATAAAACACCCAATCAAAACAGCAATAATAAAAAAAATTCCCCCCAAATTAGGATAGTTTAAGGGACATCTGGGGCAACATCAAGCATAGAAACATGTGCAACATAGGATTACAAGAAGGAGAAGTGAGAGAGCAAGGAATTAGAAATCTATTTCAAAAAAGTAATGATGGAAAACTTCCCTAACCTGGTGAAGGAAATAGACATAAAACACCAGGAAGCACAGAAAATCTCAAACAATATGAACCCAAACCAAGACACATTATAATTAAAATG
Source organism: Pteropus medius (assembly GCF_902729225.1). Taxonomy (NCBI): domain Eukaryota; kingdom Metazoa; phylum Chordata; class Mammalia; order Chiroptera; family Pteropodidae; genus Pteropus; species Pteropus medius. Next base: position 1,038,660 of record NW_024348530.1, read on the forward strand.
CCAAAAGCTGAAGACAAAGAGAGAATCTTAAAATCAGCAAGAGAAAAGCAATTAGTTATCTACAAAGGAGCTCCCATAAGACTGTCAGCTGATTTCTCAACAGAAACTTTGCAGTCTAGTAGGAATTGGCAGGAAATATTCAGTGATGAAAAGCAAAGACTTACATCCAAGATTACTCAGTAAAGCAATCATTTAGAATTGAAGTTCAGATACTTCCCAGACCAAACAAACAAAAAAAAAACCTACAGAAGTTCATCAATATCAAACTAGTATTGCAAGATATGTTAGGGGGACTTCTTTAAGAAGAAAAAGGAGAAAAAAAGATAAAAAATATTAATAATAAAATGGCAGCAACAAGAACATATCTATCAACAATTGCATTAAATGTAAATGGATGAAATGCTCCTATCAAAAGATAGGGTGGCTGAATGGATAGGAAAACTAGACCCTTACAAGAGATTCATTTCAGATCGAAAGTTACTCACAAAATTGAAAGTAATGGGATGGAAAAACATATTTCATGAAAATGAAGATAAACAAAAAAATCTGGGGTATCAATACTTATACCAGATAAAAAAGACTTTAGAACAAAAGTTATAACAAGAGACAAAGAAGAACACAGTAATCCTAATATTGAGTATTTATCTGAAGAAAACCAAAACACAACTTCAAAGGGACATGTGCATCAATATGTTCATTGCATTATTATTTACAATAGCCAATGTATGGAGGCAACCTGGGTGTCTACCAGTGGATAAATGGATAAAGAAAAGGTGGTACATACATACAATAGCTATATAAAAAAGGAAATCGTGCCATCTGCAACAACTTGGATGGACCTAGAGAGTACTGTGCTGAGAACAGTAAGTCAGACAAAGACAAATGCCATGTGATTTCACTTATGTGTGGAATGTAAAGAACGAAATAAACAAACAAAACAGAAACACATTCCTAGATGCGGAGAACATTTTGATGGTTGCCAAATGAGAGGGGTATTTTGGGAATGGATAAAAAATGGGAGATATTAAGAAGTACAAATTAGTAGTTACAAAACAGTCATGAGGATGTTAAGCATAAGAAATATAGTCAATAATATTGTAATAAGTATGTATGGTGTCAGATAGGTAATAGATTTATCATGGTGATCACTTTGTAAGTTATATAAATGTCTATTCACTATGTTGTACACCTGAAACTACACTTGAAAATAATATGTTTTGCCAACTGTAATTGAAAAAAAAATAAATCATTATTAAAAGAGCAGATAAAAAAATAAAGGATGCAAGATAGATTATTGCTTTAGTAACCCAGAGCTTCTACCACTACAATACTAATAAATTAACTGAGATTTATATTATCAAAATTAAGTTTCAAGAGCGATTTTTCTAAAGAGGAACCATCTAATGATTTGTTTGTAATGTCAGAGACTGGAATAAATAATCTATCTCAAAGGTCCCTTCCAACTCTGAAATATTTTTTAAAAAATATTTATTTAAATTAGTTTCAAGTATGCAGTACTGATCCTCTACCTAGCCAATGTATTAATGCTAACTGCATTCCCTATGCGATGCTCCCCATGCCTGTGACCATCCATCAGCTACAAATTTGCACTTCTTTAACCCTTCACCCCATTCTCCCATCCCCACAAACCCTTCTCCCCTCTGTCCATCACCAAATTGTCCACTATATTTATGAGTCTGTTTTTGATTAGTTTGTTCTTTTTATTCCTTAGATTCTGCATATACATAAAATCATATAGTGTTTATCTTTGTATGACTTAAATACCTTCTAGGTCCATCAAACCAATATCTTTATCCATCCCCTTCCTTTTAGTATATGTGTGTCTTTTAATCTGAAGTGAGCCTCTTATAGGCAGCATACGTAGGGGTCTTGTTTTCTTATCCATTCAGCCACTCTATCTTTTGGTTGGAGCACTTTATTCTTTTCCGTTTGAGGTATTTATTGATAGGAATGTGATTGAGTGTCCTTGGCTTTCCCATCCACTAGATATGTCATTTGATCCTTTTCTTTATTCACTTTGCTTATTCCTTTGTTTATTCCATTTAATATACTTCTCATCTCGGATATTGTGTTTTGTTTTTCATTTCCATTTTTATGTTTTTTTTTATCTCTTTGTTGAAGTTCTCACTGAATTTATCTACACTTCCCAAAAGTTAATTGAGCATCTTTATAACCAGTGTTTTGAACTCTGCATCTGTTAAATTACTTGACTCCATTATATCTGGATCTCTATTCTGTTCTCTCATATGGTTTCTGCTTCTTTGTCTTCTCATTTTGGCTGCCTTTCTGTGTCTGTTTCTATGTACTAAGCAAATATCCTAAGTCTCCCAGTCTTATTAGTGTGGACTTGTGAAGTAGGTGTCCAGTGGCACAGTCCTGAGAGGAGTTCAGCTGCAAGCCAAATTTAGCACAAGCCTCTGCCCCTCCAAGGCCACCTGTTAAGATTCAGCAAACAATCCACAGATGCTGTGCTTATAGTTGCCTCAAAAGGCCACACCAGAAACCAAGGCCAGCTGGCTCCAGTGTGAGTCTAGGCTCTGCTCATCAAGGAGAACCTGATTTGCTGAGGATAAACCTGGATGTGGCTTGGGTGGGGCCATGAGTTGGGAGAGGTGGGGTTTCAGGTTATCTATCAAGCAGAGTGAACTCTGTTATCCACTATGATGATGTCTCGGCTATAGAGGTGCTGTGTCCGCACACCGGAAGAGGGTGGGCTCAACAGGGAACAATGGATACTGCTGGCACTTCTGTACAGAGTAAGTCTCACCTCAGCCCTTACTCCGACAATGTCTCCCTGTAAGTCCCTGGTGTCCCCTTCACACAGCCAAATAGGCACTGGTGCTCAGAGTGAGCAGGTCCATCACCACAAAAGTCCACTTGCGGTTGTGACCCCTTTAAGAGGCTTCTGCCACTGCTGCTGCCACAGCCTCTGTCTCACTCAGCCGCTTGAGTCCGCGCAGTCTCGCATTCTCGCCCTATTCTACCTTCTGATATTGCAGGGTGCTTTCTTGGATTTCTCCCTAGTTGTATGGCTTATTCATGTGGATCCCAGGTGATTTCTCTTGCTGTTTTCTCCTTTTTTCTGTCACAACTTTGATTTGATCACCAGAGGGATGAACAGAGCCTCTATCATCTATGCTATTTTTCACCTCTTCCCCCAATCTGAGATTTTTATTGATACTCCATAAACTGCCTACATTAACCCACTAGGATAAAAGTAATTAGGTTATAGAAATAAAGACAATACCTAGCAGTTATACCATGAGTTCTGGGATCAGCCAACATGTTTTCAAATCTTGACTTTCCTACTTAGTAACTGTGTGAACTTAGAGAACTTAATTAACTTATAAGTGCCATTATCATCTAAAATTTATTTTGTTCTTAAAGAGAAAAAAAATCACAAGTCCATCTATATTATGCAGTTACTAAAAAAGGATAAGTAGTTTGATGTACTGGCACAGAAGAAACACTAAGATATGCTGTTATGTGAGAGGGGAAGCAAATTAATACTTTCAGTAGGATCCAGTTTTGGACATGTATGTTTATTTATATATGGATAGGGAAAAATCTGGGATACAAAACAAAGAGTTAACAGTGATTAACCGTGTGGTTGGGCTTGGCAAGATAGGCATGTGGATGCAGAAACAGGGATTTTCACTTTTCTACTTATACACTGTCACACTAATTGAATTTTTTACAAGTTTTCAATCTTTTATATTGAGCATTTTCTAAGGAAATAAACCATCTCATCTAGAAACATCTTGTTCTAATTTGAAACCAAGATTTTTCTTTTTACTTCAGTAAAGATAAACCCCATTCCAAAGCATCCCCAAAGCCCTGCAGAAATAGACTTCACACAGGCCTGAGCCCTGTCCTTCTATCTGATGTTTCCAGGAAAGCTACCTTCCCCTCACCTCGTCTGCCATAAATACTTAGAAATGTGAAAGAATTGTAATTATTTATTTGCCCCTGGTGGGTGGGTAGATAGATTTGTAGTCAGAGTCTGCAACTGAGGATTAAAGGGAAAAAAATAGCAAAAGGATCTTTCAGAGCCTGGCAAAATCCTTACTCTATGCAGCTGGTGTTGCTCACAGATGCATATCCCTTGAGGGAACTGTGGGATTCTGATAGCCATGCTTTCACCTGGGAACATGATGCTTTATCTGCTTCTATATGTAAACATCCCTCTACATTTTTGCATCCTTTTCCATGAAAGAAATGTCATCTCAATCATCTCAACCTGTGTCTGTTAGTGTCTTTCTGCCAGTCTCATCACTTTCCTTTTTTGACAAGTACACAGATATAAGAGCAGCCAACATTTACAGAGTACTACCATAGCCCAGGCACTGGGCTAAGTCCTTTACATGGATTGTCTCATTGGCAAATAGTGGAATCAATTGTCATGTAAGAGGGAGCATCAGCCAAAAGAACTGAATCAAAAGTGTAAGGATTTAGTGTAGAAAGAAATCTGAATCATGGGACTTATGCTTCAGGAGAGGTAGCACATGGCACTAGGGGGCAATGGGAAGCCGATGGGTCTGAATTGACACTGAGTATCTAGGATGAAGGTAGCAAAAATATGTGGCAGTGATAAGAAATCATACTCTAATAACAATAGCTAGTATTTATCGAGAGTTTGCTACCTACTAAACACAATGTATGCATCATCTCATTAAATTTTCCAAACATAGGTGAGGAAATGGCTCAGAGAGCTAATGTGGATCATCCAAGTTAGCAAGTGGTAGAGCCAGGATTCAAACTCTGGCTTTGCTTGATTCTAGAGCCCCTAATCTCTGTAGATATTTTGCCTCTGTAGATATTTTGCCATAATTATCATGACCCACTAATATCCAGTACCTTAGCACTGTCCAGACCATCTCATCTTTCATTGCACAGGACAGGTTTTACCATTAGTTAATAAGAGTAAAAATGTTCTGCTTTTCAGAACCATACCACTTTTCTTAGAGCCTGCCCTCTTTTCCAACCAAGTACCTGGTTATCAATGCTATGTGTGCAGAGAAACTGGGGATAACTGTTTCAGAGTAGATTCTAGCAAGATGACAAGAGTTACCAAATCTAAACACCATTTGCCTAAGTCTATTTTGATATGAGCAAGCTTTCAAAACTGAAAGGAATGAATTGAGTTCTGTGGGTCTGGGTTTTACTCGAGGTGATCTTCCCTTTTTAGCACAATCAATCTCTGCAACTAAGATGTTTAGAGGCAACCTCACCAAGAGGCCGATCACCAATGGAGAACCCCAACCCTCCTCTGGAGCCCATTTTCAGAAAACTCCCAAATCACTCTCCCTAGTAGGATCATTGTATTTTTTAAGTAGTTAATCTAACCAAAAGATTAAGTTGTCTGAAGGAAATGTATTGGCAGCAGAGTTTAAGTGATATGCTTATAAAAGGCAAACAATTTGAGTGCTCTGAAACGTCTCTAATTAAGGTGCCTCTTTCCTGACAGCTCTACTGCAACAAGTCTTTCGGAACACTCAGAAGTTAGTCAGCAGCTGGTTTACTACCAATTTCTTTCCAGTTCTTTATCCCTTCAGTATTATTGCCCTTAGGAAGCCATCCCCAACATCAGCAACGGAAGCTTCCAAAACCCCAAATAAGTTATTTGTTTTAGTGTACTGTCCAAAGAGGAACTTTTTCAAGAGTGATGTAAAGCCAACCATGTTACAAGTGGTATACTATAAAGTTAGGAGAGGTCATTCTGTGTTTTTTCCAAAATTCTTTCATTCCAGCTTTCTCAAGCAGATTATTTGATTCACAAATCTAAATTAAAACTATTGCTTAGAAATTCACAGGTTTGCAGTGCAGTGTATGGGGCAAAGAGAACCTACTGTCCCTGTAAAGGAAAATAGTTTGTCTCATTGACCTTGACAGAAGACTGGTGGCAGGAGTCCCAGTATAGGCCAGTGAAGAGGCCATCTCTGAAACTAGAAAATGGTGTTGAAACTGTTTCCAAATGCACTTGCAGCAGAAATTAAGTCTGGTCTGTGCACTCATTTCTAAGTAGCTTTGATACAACAAAGGACTCATGCTTCAGAGAAATAAGACAGATTCAGATAGTTGTGGATCATCTATGCTTAAAATATTCCAGTCCAGAATATGTTCCTTTTTTTTTTTTTTTTTTTTTCTAAACTCTTCCATTTCGCAAAAGCCAGCTGCAGCCTCAAAAGCTAAATAATATAATGTAGTAATTCTTATACTTAGTGGCACAATTGAATCACTTGGGGGAGCTTTTAAAAACTGCCAATAGTTATTCCCCTACCTAAACCAATTGGACCAGAATCCCAGGGTACTTGGGCCTGGCCATTACTATTTTTAACACCTTCCTCCACCCAGTGCTTCAAATGTGCTGTCAGGGTTGAGAATGACTAGTGTAGCTGTTAAGAGCACAGGCCTCTGGGTTCAAAAAGATTTGAACTAGAGTCTTCATTTCAATACTTTTTAGCTATGTGACTTTGAGCAAGTTACTCAACCTCTTGAAGTCCTGCTTTCTTTATCTGGAAAATGAGTGCAATAATAGCATTTATCACATTAGGTTATTTTGAGAGTTGAAAGAGATAATTCATGTTCTATGCTTAGCACATAGCATGTTTGCCGTAAAACACTAGCTGCCATTATCACCAACATCATCATCATCATCATCATCATCATCAATCATCATCAATCATCATCAATCATCATCATCATCATCATCATCAACGGCAGTTATGGGAAACCTTTGAGAACCACTCCTACTCTCAGATTGGTTATGATTTTACTTCCAAAGAGGTAAAATCATAAACATTTCAGAAAAACAAACATTTACTAAAACAGGAACTGTTTTAATTCAAACTCCAAATCCAATGCTCTTTCCACTACATTCATTTAATTTCATTTCAACAAATGAATTGAAGAGTGACTATATCAACTCTAATGTAGATTCTTGGGTGGGAAAGATAAATTTATATCAAATTGCTCCTGTTTTTGAAATTTTCCATCTAGTGGAGGAATCCAATATGTAAACAAATAATTACAGCAATATAATATGTGTTTTTATAGACTCAATGAGTTTTAGTTTCTACAAGCTCATGGAAGATAATGAAATTAACTCTGTTTAGGCAGATTAACAAAGATTGCACTGAGGCAGTGATGACTGAATGGTATCTCGAAAGATAAATAGGAGTGTTACAGGTAGGGAGGGATGTATTGAATGGACATTACAGGCAGACAGAACAGCCAGGGAATAGACACTATATCAGCATGCCTCTCAGTTCTTTCTTCTCACAACTCCTAGAACACTTGTCTGTACCATTCATTTGTCAATAATAATGTTTTGTCTCATGACACCTCTTCTATTATTGCCTTGCACTATTTATCTCCTCTCTTACCTAATTTTTCATGTATTGTCACTCCAACTAGAATTTAAGCTTGAAGGGGAAAGAACCAGTTTAATAGATTACTATATCTCCCACAGTGCTTTGCACATGGTCTTAAATAGAGTGGCTAGTTAGTGAATACTTTTTGACCTATTGATATAAAGGGAGAAAACAGGATAATCTTGAATATATCTTAAATTCACTTATAACCAGAACTTTCTGTGAAATAAAGTTTCTTCACTCTTTCCTCCTGATTATTCACATCATGACCATCAAAAGATTCTTTGAACTCGTTCTATGTCCCCACTACAATTAAGAATACTGTGGTATGATAAGGTTTTCGGATACTCACATAATAGAAGCTCTTTGTATATTTCAATACCAGAAAACTGTTTTTACTGATCGAATTCACAAGGATCTCAAAGTTAGGCCTAGGTACTCATGAAAGAAAACTGCTGATCACAAGCCTGGGTCAATCAGTCTGGGTTTCCACACTTTTCAACAAAATATCAGACATTCTGATGAAATTGCAAAGCATGGATAAACTATGATACCATTCTTTAGCAGCATCCTAAAGACGTCTTCAGGCTGTTTACCTGGGGAAACAAAGTAACCTAATGCTCAAGCAGGATGGAGAATGACAACATTTCTTACAAATGGGGGCAATATCTGAACTGAATTTGAAATTAAGATGAGCAGAGGGAACATCTCCCACTTAGAAACACTTCAAATGTTGACTTCAAGAATGGGAAGAATATGTTCTTACCATATGGATTATAGCCTCCATTGCGCACAACTGAGAACTCTAAGTAGTAAGAAGCTGGCACCTATTTAAAAATGGCCTGACAGAGAAGATGTTAATCAAAGGTGTCCCTCATCTCACTGATTTTCCTGCATTTTGCAAGATAACTCATTGCCAATCTGAGCACAAACAAGTATTGGTATAAAGGTGTCTTTTCCACTTATGCAGGCAATATTGGAAATTAACACACTGTGTGCCCAGGGCGTATGGAGCTTTATAGTTCAGGCAGAGGAGTTGGTGCAGACCAAACATAAAATCTAGGATGGGAAAAGGAAAGGATATTCTAACACATTTACCCTCCTGCAAGGATAGCTTGTTATATGCTTAATAAAAGTGCCACCTCTATTCTCCTCTTTCTTCCTCCCCACCAGCAAACAAACCTCCTTCCTTACCCCATCATCCTCCTTCATTCCAAGTGTGTGTGTGTAAATAATTTAAGACCTTCTTCTAAACATATTGAGAAGACTAAATGAGATAATGTGAAATGCCAGAGAGCTTGCTACACTGTAGCTATCCCCTTGCAACCTTAAACTATATGTAAAGATTTTTCACTAGGTTACCATACTTTATGTGGTAGAGTACAGACAAACCCAGGTAGAAGTGAGAGAGATGGAACAGTCAAAGAGAAACACCTAGGGACTGATATCCTGGAGAACTGTAATTGTAAAGTTGAACTTTTGCTTAGCCACTCTAATAGAAAAAATATATATAACATAATCAAAACACAACAGATAAAGGGAATGGCTAAGTAAATTATGCTAGAACAACGAGATGGAATGTCAAGCACTCATTAGAGATTAGAACCATGAGCACTAAGGACAAACATAGTAAAATATTGATACATCACTTGAAAAAATAAAACAAAACTGTACATATAATGGCTGAAATTATTTAAAATTGTGTAGGCATGCACAAAAATGTGTATATGAGTAAATTATAGTCATAAAATTTATTAATTATAACAACAAATATTAACTATAAAAAACAGATAAATTGCAAATTAGTTCTATCCAGCTTTGTGAAACATGTGATAACTTTTCTTTGGAAGTCAATTTATTTTATGTGATATTATTTCCTTAGGCTAATATTAAAGTGAGTATTCATTCTCTGATCCCTCATTAAGGGATGGTAGAGGGGATAGGTAGGAGTGCAAAGCAATTCGGGAGTGTTCTAGGTTGCAGGGGGAAGATATTTGAAAGTAAATATTCATTGTAAAATCTATTGGGAAGAAAAGTTGAAGGAACCTTTTTTTAATGGTTATCGAGATCTATTTTTAAATTGCCTATAAACAAGTGTGTTAAAGTGAAAATGAAAACATAGAAGAGAAAACTATAAAGGATTGAATAGCTGTGTTTTGAGTAGCAATTACATAAAACTGAATTCAGCGCTTCCTAGCAATCAAAACATAAAACAGAATTGTCCCTTCCCCTCTGAATCACCCTAAAGTGCTACCAAATTACATACTATTACCATGACCAAACTGTGTCAAATAATGAATGAGAACTTAAACTTGCACCACTTATATACCAGGAGAATACATATAACTCTATATCAAATTACAAATATTTACGTCATCTGAAGTTCCAGTAAGATGATATGAATACCACCTGCTCTCTTTCATATATATATATATGACCAGCAAATTATTACAAATTATTACAAATTACCAGGAAATTATTACAAATTTTACATATATATATATAAAACGATAAAAGAAAAGAAAACACAAAACCCCCAACTGAATGCTCAAGTTGATGAGGAAGCAGATTATCAAGAGGGCATGGAACATTTATCTGAATAATGGATATAATTTAATGATAACAACCACAGTCTTCTTAATGGCAACTTGAATTTGGTCAGCACCATATTCAGCAATATTTCCTTACAGTCTAAATAGCAATCAGAGCCTGAATCCCTAAAGATAATTACTTGGTCAAAGCGACTCTAAATTTTACTCCTGCCACTGATTCTTTTCTATTTCAGGGCCCTTTTGCTGGTCATTCTGGAGGGGTTTGACTAGATAATGTAATCAGAATAAAGTAACAATGCATTTCCCTGCATTAAGCACATAAGTCCCACAGGAAGACACTGCTATCCTAATGAATTTCCATAATCCCTCTGGAAGGCTCGATATACCATTGGTGTGGATGGTTGTTCACTTGAGACCCACAGTTACCTAAGAATAAATTAGCTGGTTAGTGGATTCTCTGGGCATTTTGGCAAAAGTTGTTATTGCCTCTCTATCTTCCTGACTGATAACCCTCACACTGGCCCTTAGTTTTTCAGATTACTCCCGCAGACATGGTCTGCAACCCTGCAGACCATGTCCTTTGTAAGCAATACCCCATACTCTGTAACTTCCTCTGTCTCTTCTGCTTATCAAAACTGACCTGGGTGCCCCTCTGTCAGAGGCCTGCACTTTGCTTGTGAATGGTGAATTAACATTTTATCCAGATAAACCAGCGCTTCACAACTTTCAAACTAAGGAGTCCTCTTAAATATCAAAAAGTTAATCTTTACATATCTGGTGGTGAAATGTAAATACTACATCATGACAGGAAATTATTACAAATTCAATAATATCTATAAATGAATTTGTATTTTATTAATGAAATCAGCATCTATTAGGTTGGAAAATAATTGTACATATATATGTATTATTTCCTACTGGTTGCATCTACAAGAGCTAATGTGCAGTGTTGTGGATTCCTTGAAACAAAATTTTGGTGCATCAGAGGTCTGAAGATTAGAGGTTGCCAACCACTAATAAAATCTAGGCACTATTTGTTGAGTTTGCCTAGCATGGTAGAGTGTGCTATCTGTACATAATTTTATTTATAGTATCATGAAGTTGATACTACCATCACCCTTTGTACAGGTAAGTAATAGAGTTCAGAAAGATTGCATCACTTGAGCACAGTTATACAACTAGTTAAGTGGCAAACTTGAGGTTCAGACCCAGCTCAAATTACAAAGTCCATGCACTTAATCCCCAAGCTATTTTGCCTCCCATTAAGTATTATTTTAGTAGATACGCTTCTATTTATCTTTTCCTTAATTGAGTTAAATGTCCCATAAAGCATTTAAGGGATGATGCTAATGGTGAGCTGCCAGCTACTGGGGGGATTATTTGGAGGTAAATCTCTAAAATCACACCTATATGCCAAATTACTTCTGCTCAAGAATCTGATCAGGGCATAGTACAGTGAAACTGCTTTGAAAAAATAACATGGAGAGGTGCATATGTAGATGATGTTTTAAAAGGATCAAAATAGAAACATTTGGTTCTGTTTTAACAAACAGTGAAAAGAAATGTTGCTCAAGAGAAAACCAGCTTATAAGAAAGAGTTGGTCAAAGTAGTAGTTATAGTGGTTCTCATTGTGAACTTTGGACCAGCAACTGGAAATTTGTCAGGAATGCAAATTCTCAGCTTCCCACCATTGTCCCCACAATGCTCCACCCTAGCTCCTAAATCAGAAGCTCTTGGAATGGGGTCTAGAAATCCATGTTTTCACAAGGCTTCTAGGTGATTCTCATGAACACTGAAGCAAGTTGAAGAATTATTGAACTAGATAGTTATTAACCAAAGTGGCAGAGCTAGGAAGAGGGTGTAAATATTCACAACAAAACAACAAAAGTGAGATTCTGGTTAGGGAAAGATTAATCCAGGTATAGCAAGACTAGTATAATATAGTGATCGATAGCACATACTCTGGCGTCATACAGACCTGGATTTGAGAAATAGCTTACTAGCTGTGTAATCTGGAGCAAGTAACGTAACTCCTCTGAATCTCAATTCTCTCATCTGTAAAATGAGGATAAACAATCACACTTCCTTTACAGGACTGTCATGAGGATTAAATGAGTTAATCCATGTGAAAACTTAGAATATGCCTGACACATAATAAATGTGTAATAAAACTAAGCTATAAATAGGTGGATGTCATCTTTCTTGAGTTGGAGCCAGCTATTTCTAGAAGCATGAAGGTATTTCCATTATAACCATGAAAGGAGGCTTCATGCTGACTCTCTAGAGTGATGACAAAGGAATGGATAGGGTTCTAGTGAGATTGAGGAGGGACACAAACAATTAAAGACACTCATCTGAGAAACATATTTATAAGCACTCAAGCAAGTGGCTTAAAGTGATAGCCTCCAGCAATGGCAGTGAAAAGTTAGAAATAGGCTTAAAACTTAGTAATTGGTCAAAAACAAGTTTTCAGATCTAAAGATACCCATGCTTATGATCCTCGGAACCCTTTGTTATTTTTATTTATTTTTATTTTATATTAATTTCAGATATACAGTACAATGGTTAAATATTTATGTAGTTTATAAAGTGATCCCCCCAATTACTCTAGCACCTATCTGGCACTACACATAGCCATTACAGTAATATTGACTATTTCCTAGGCTATACTTTATGCCCCTGTGGTTGTTTTGTAGCTACTATTTTGTACTTCTTCATTCCTTCACTCTTTTCATCCAGCCCCCCAGTCCCCACACTTCTGTCAATCACCAGTTTGTTCTCTGTATCCATGATTCTGCTTTTATTTAGTTTCTTTGTTTCTTTCGTTCCTTAGATTCCGCATATAAGGGAAATCATACGGTATTTACCTTTCTCTGTCTGACTTATTTCACTCAGCATAATAACCTCTAAGTCCATCCATGTTGTTGCAAATGGTAAGATTTCATTTTTTTATGGTTGAGTTGTATATATGTCCATTGTATATATGTACCATATTTTTTTTTAATCTAATTGTCCATTGATGGGCATTTAGGTTGCTTCCATGTCTTGTCAATTGTGAATAGCGCTGCCATGAACATAAGGGTGCATAGTACTCTACGAACTAGTGTTTTGGTTTTCTTTAAATAAATGCCCACAAGTGCAATTGCTGGGTCAAAAGGTAGTTCTGTTTTGAATTTTTTGAGAAACCTCCACAGTGTTTTCCATGTACCAATTTGCAATTCCTCCAATAGTGCACAAGGATTCCCTTAGGGCAATTTAAACTAATCAACTGTTCTATAGGTCAGTGATACCTATAATAATACTCACACTGACTCTGAAAATACAAGTGGAGGCCCTTTCAACTGAAAGACAGGCTCCTGGACTCTGTAAGCTCTTGGCTAAAACTTTATTCAGATATAGAATTTTGAAATTTTTTATTCCATTTTCTGCTTAGGAATCAAGGTCTGACATGGACTCTGGAGTAAAATGGACCTGAATTCATATCCTCAATCTGTCTCTTACTACCTGTCTTGTAGGATTGTTGTTAGGCTTAAAAGTAACAAGAGAAAGTGCTGAGCACACTGGCTGTATTATAGTGAGCATGCAGTAAGTGTTGATCACTTTCATTTTTTGGCTATCTTATAATAGAGAGGTCAAATTATCCTGGTATTTTAATAGTTTATTTGGACAGAAAACATCACTATCTTCATTGTATCATTGTCTTAGTGTGATGATTTTAATTTTTAATAAGGTTAACCAGCAAACATGAGGCTTTCCACCTGGTGTAGCAACCAGAATTATGGTTGTAATAGAAAATGAATCTACCTCTCAAAGGCCTTCTCTTGAACAAGAAAAATTTCTATTAGTATTATATGGAAAGGAGTCTTCTAAAAGAAATGTTTATAAAATGCTAGGTTATGCAAAGTTAAACCAATTCCTTTACCGTTAAATTTCTCAATGTTTTCACTATCCTAACTTACATGGCAAATTTCCTAGAGGGAATAATACTATGAAGTATTTCTCAATTTATTTGACCATGTAACCCCTTTTCTGAAAAAAGTAACACCTACAGACATCAGTATTAGACAGAACATACTGTGGGAAATACTGCCCTCATCATTCCAACCCTTCATTCAGTGGCATAGGGGAAATAAAAGGAGACAGAGCTCTCACAAGTCAGTCTTTCCCCCTTTATCACATAGGTTAAATTGCCTTGTACCAAATCACAGAGAAGTACTAACTCCTGTGCATACTGTAATTTCATTGTAGCAGATATTGCTTTGGGGATTAGAGAGATAATTACAACTTAGGTAGCAGGAGTTGGTATTTATGAAGAAATAAGAAATTTTAAATGTCTCTAGGGCAGAGAAGAAATGGGAAGAATCCCCATCTTCCCCAAAGCTTTTACACTCCTGGATTTACCCTAAATATTGGCCAACTTTGTGAGGATTTCTTCCCCCCACTGTATCTTTCTGCCTAGGACAAGGGAACAAGGAGTCATCATTACTGGGTTCTAACAGCAACATTTTTTTACTGAAAGCACGAGCATATTTTCCTTCCCATTACTGCACAATGTGTAAACCAGGGCTCCAGTAAACGTTCTTTATTCTTTGGGCTGGCCAGTGGATGTTCCTGTTTCCTTCTGCTGCTCAGCCCTTCCAGAAAGGTCCAGTGTCTCTCTAGGCCTTCCTGTTAGTAGTATGACCTACTTATTCTCTGTAACATCAATGGCAGTGCTGCATATCAATTGTCTCTTTTCTCTGGACAAAGTCAATAAAGAGCTATAAAAATATTAAACAATAATAATTTCCCCACAATATCTTTAGTTCGATATCACATATCACTTTTGTTTACATCTTTCAAAGGGTTCTAGGACACCCATTTCCTTGTCACATATTCCAAAGTCCTTAAGGAATAGCTAGGGTAGGTACTGTTACCTTCATTTCATAGACAGAGAAAATAAAACACAAAATGTGAAATAATTTTTTCAAGGTTATTCAGCCAGTTAATGTCAGAGATAGAATTAGAACCTGGGTCTCCTGATTCCCAGCCTAGAGTTATCCCTGAATACGCCACAAGGATCAGCCTTATTCTAGTGGAAATAAGTTTCCTGGATGAGGTCAGCAGCACACAGGGAGAAGTAGAAATTCAATGAAATTATTTCCCTGGCATAGTTCTCATATAAGGCAGGCTTCTTTATTAGTCTTTTTGTTGAGAATATCTACCTGGATTTTGAAACCACTGTAGGAACTTCAGATTGCCATCTGTTTCAATGCTATTTGCCCATTAAAGTCAGTGAGGACCATGAAGATTACATCCTCATTTTTATTTGTTTTTTTAGAAAGGACAAGACTCTAGCAGTTTCCATACAGACTGGGGTAATTTGTTCATATAAATTGTTCATACAGACTGCTAAATTCCAGCAGCAGGAGCAGGACTGTACCTGAGTCTCCAATGTAACCAGAGTAATTTTATAGCAGACAAACTTATACATACTCTATCACCTAATGGCTTACAAGGAGGGAATTTGCACTCCCGGAGAAATCCAAATAACAGGACAGGTCCTCTAGGTGGGTCCTCAAAAAGGCATAATTGCTCCCTTTTCTAATAACCCAACCCATCACTTATCATTGCTATGAGTTGTACATTGTGATAGGAAAAAAAATGTATGCAATAACAGCTTCAGATTTTGAGAAATTAAGATTTACTGGTGCAGAAAATTCAGCTGTAAATTAAAAAAGAAAGTTTGGAGGGAGAGGTCTTTCTTTAAAGATTTTTTTCCCCCTCCATGAAAACAAACGGTTCCTTCTCAGCTCTGCTCATCAATGAAGCTGTTGAAACTGGTTCTTTATCCTGAGTTGATTTGCTCCTAAATCTAGTTCTAGGGTCAAAACAAACCTATTTTTATGCAGTGACATCAGTTCATAATACATGCTATGCATCCCTGATGTAAGCCAATCTGGGAATGAACAAAAGAACAGATTTCCCTCTACCCACCATGCCATAGTTTAAAATACTAAAACATTTCACCCCAAATAGGGGAATTTCACTTCCATATACACTCCCACGAATGACTTTACAGTTTCCTGTGAGATAGGTTTATTTGGAAGGGAGGGCTAGGGGGAAAATAAAGGCCATGTGTTCAACGAGTGCCTGAAGTATTCCACATCCAGTTACATGTAAAGGTACATAAAGAAATGGCCTACAGCAGAGCCAGAGAGGCCTCAATAGGAAAGACATGCTAAATAACTCAAAGAAAAGAGAAAGGGAATACAATTACAGAAAAACTACTCTTTAACTCAAGTGAAAGCATCTTATTTTAAGTATCCATTGCCTCTTCTGAACTATAAGGGAAAATATGCATTAATTTTTATCAGTGGGGAAATCTTCAGCACTATCAACATTTCTATCCAACTATTCCCTCATGGAAATACTACTTAAAAATAAATACATATTTATGAAAACATAAAATTTTGATATCAAGGATAGCATAAATCCCTCCATGCGCATCAAAACATAGCTTGTTTTTTTTATAAAATTGTTCTCAAAGTAAGCTTGCCTATTTCCATAATATCATGTACAAAATCTCTATCCCCAAGATGTAGGTATCCAAATATTTATCACATTATAAACCCTATCACCCTTCTTCCTTTCTAAGGAGTCGCTGGACAGGAAATCAACAAAATGAGATAGTGTTAGAAATAGGAGCCCTGCTTATGGATTTCACCACCACCAAACTTGTTGAAAAGCGGTGTGAACAGGACAAAAAGAGAGTTGCAGCAAAATGTGAATACTGAGGTCTGCTCTCAAAAGCCACTATCTTGTCATCACAAGACATTTGTTTACTTAATGATCACTCCCTCCTCTGAACTCCAGCACCACTTAAACACTGCCACACTCCCAACATTTCTGTATCAAAGAATGTTTTTCTCTGAAGGTGTCAGACACTCTCATGTTATCTACATTATAAAACTGCAAACTGCTGAAAAGCATGGAATATTTCTCTATATTTTCCTCATCTGTATTGTGGTGGTTGTGAAGGAGGGTGATTAATACCTTCTGTTTTGAAAATCCAAATGTTAGAGTATCACTTTCCCTTGACCCCAATTCAAAAGACATTCACTGATCTAATATGATCTAATATGTATTGTCACTAGAAGATTTTAGTTAGAAAAAACTATTATTTCTATCATCCGACTATCTCTCCTACCCAAGTAACAGTCATAGAACCCACAGAGCAGCTAATTAGCTTCTATAGATTAGGTTTGCAAAGTAGACCCAATTATGACAAACATCATCAACAATCATGATTGCCTACTTTGAGTAGACTACAAAGAAATACGATTTCCACCTATAACCCACTTACCTTTCACTACAGAACATTTGCTTATTCAACAGTTATTTACTGAGCACATATTGTGTTCCAGCCTCCACTCTATACACTAATAATATAATGGTGAAGAGGACTGACATGGACCCTGTCCTCCTGTCCTATTGAAGTTAAGCGTCTAGAGGCAGAAAAGCAGATTCCCATTTTCTCAACGGGCCTATGGAGGAAACATACTATTTAGTTCACTCACAACCTGAATAATAAACAATAAAAAGCAAATACACCTATAAAAATGATAACAGTCCATAGCCTGAGCAATGCAAGAAACCTACATGTAGCCTTAGGAATGACAGAACTCCTCAGTGGCCACTCCCACCTTTGCCTCAACTCCCCAACTGGGAATATGAAATACAAAATGTGACCTCCAATCACCTGAGTAAAGGATAGAGGTCTTAACACCCCCAACATTTAGTGGGGTAATGAGCTTTCGAAATTTTAATGAATTTAACCAGGAGACATAATAAGACTAGCTTAGTAACAGTTACTTTACTAACTTGCTTCTCTTGGGTATGTATTAAAGCAAATTCTCTTCACTGATGGATGGAACCCAATTTAAAAGGTCCCTGAGATGTCACTTATATATGGGATATAATCCTAAAAGCAACAAATGAACAGGACAAACAAACAGAGACTCATGGACATGGACAATAGACTAGTGCTTACCTGAGGGTAGGGGAAAGGGGAGAGGTAGATGAGGTAAAGGGGGTCAAATACGTAGTGACAGAAAGAAATCTAGCTATGGAAGGTGAACACACAGTATAAATATAAATATACCTTATTGTTAAAGTGTACAGCTGAAACTTATTGGATTTCGTTAACCAATGTCACCATAGAAAAATAAAATAAAATAAATAAATATAACAAAATAAAAAAATAAAAATAAAAGGTCCCTGAAATGTCCATCAACAGACGATTGGATAAAGAAGTTATGGATCATATATACAATGAAATATTACTCAGCCATTATAAAAATAAAATCCTACCATTTGCAGCAATATGAACAGACCTAGAGGTTATTATGCTGAGCAAAAAAATTCAGACAGAAAAGATAAATATCATATAATTTCACTTATATGCAGAATCTAAGGAACAAAAAGAACAAACTAATTGAAAACAGACACAAATGTAGAAGATAATCTGGTGACAGTGAGGGGGAGGGGCTGGAGGCACTAGAAGAAAGTGGTGAAGGGTTAAAGAAGTATGAATTAGTAGTTGATAGATGATCATCGGGATAGGGAGCACAACATAGAGAATGCAGTCAGCAGTGTAGTGTAGTGTAGAGCTAGAGGGGAGTAATCAAGGGGATAGTTTTATAAACTATATAAATGTCTAACCAATGTACTGTATACTTGAAGCTAATAATAAAATTTAATAAAAAAGTAAACAAACAATAAAAAATAAAAGGTCCCTGATATTTAGGAAAGTCTATTAGAATTTTATTTTTTAATTTTTTGCAGAAGTTTGAAGGTACCCTTCGAATAAAGTAAAATGAAGATTAAGCAAGCTGATTACCATGGCCAGACCCCAAACCACCAATTTTATTCTAACAATTCCATGATTCTTCTCAACCTCCACAACAACCAGCCACTCTTTTTTTCTGTTTTTACTGCCATACTTCATCTCTCTCCAGATCCATGATCTACTGTCTAGTCATCTTTGTTTTGTCTCTCCTACCATATCACTAAAAGTGAGTGTGAAAGTGCTCTGAAAGTCATACAATTCTATAACAATGATAATTATGTGCCTTTATTCAACAAAAAATATGCTAAGTGCCTAATCTATTCTGGAGACATTAGTAATAAGGTCTTCGCATTAACTTGCAAAAATGGCTGCCTTCTCTCCTAGGTACTCAGCTCCTCTTCTGTACCCTCTGTTTTGTTGTCACCATCTATAACTCAGGGAGTAGGAGAGATAATACATGTGGCCCTAAATTCACTCAGTGAGGAAGCCTAAAACTACATCTATCCCATTTTCCAAAGATGCCTGGTAAATAAATGCCATTGAATTAGGAATCAGGAGCCCTAGTTCCTAGTTATAGCTGCCATACACCTGGAACCAGAGATTCTCCCTACTGGTCCCAAACTCCTCCTCTGCCAAGAGAGATGATTTGTAATGTCTATTCCATCTCTGCTATTCATGAGCTCTATAATATTTTCTCTAACCCCATTTCGCTGTGCATACTGGAAATAATTCTAGAGCAGTATTTCCCAACATATGCTGTTATGGTCTCAATGTTTGCATTCCTTCAAAATTTATATACTGAAATCTTAATGTTTAATGTGGTTTAGAAGGTGGCATTTTGAGAGGTGATCAGGTCATGAGGGTGCATCTTTCATGAATGAGATTAGTGACTTTACAAAAGAGGCTCTAGAAAGGTCCCTTGCCCTTTCTACCATGTGAGGACACAGCAAGAAGGTGCCAGCTATGAACCAGAGAGAAGGCTCTCACTAAAATGCTATCGTGCTGGTACCTTGATCTTGAATGTCCCAACCTCTAGAACTCCAAGCAATAAATTTCTGTTGTTTTAAAAGCTACCTGGTCCATGGTATTTAGTTATAGGCGGCGGAATGGAGGAAGACATATGCTCTTAAAGAACACTGGTTCCACAGAACATTAATAGGCTTTCCATGAAAAAATTCTCTGTGGCAAGCTAAATGTACTGATTTAAGAACTCAGGCTCTGCAATAATCAGTTTCAGTTGAAATCCCAGCTATGTCCCATACTTGCTATGTGACCTTAAACAAATTACTTTATTTTCAATGTCTTGATTTTTTTCCCCTCCAAAAAAGAAAAAAAAAAATGGGAATGATGAAAAGTCTCATGGGGTTTTCATAAGGTGTGTTTGTATATATGAGGACTTAGAATAATACCAGGCATACAGAGGGAGGGCATAATAAATTGTAATAAATGGAGGCTACTATCACTG
Organism: Pteropus medius; assembly: GCF_902729225.1. Taxonomy (NCBI): domain Eukaryota; kingdom Metazoa; phylum Chordata; class Mammalia; order Chiroptera; family Pteropodidae; genus Pteropus; species Pteropus medius. The sequence goes on from NW_024348530.1 coordinate 1,058,902, forward strand.
GTATCATTTCATCATCATTATGCAATGTATTTGGGAAACCTAGAGAAAAAAAAAAAGCTTTAAAGATTCTATACTGCAGAACTTCTTGGAGTCTTCAATGTGTATGTGGCTTCCACAGACAGGGTTGCACTTCTCAAATTTATTTGATGTTCTCCTTCCCATGTTCCCACCTTCACCCAGAATATATTGAGAGACTTGTGCCAGTAGGATAGAATTTGGGAAACTCTACTCTAGACAAAGAGTTATGAGATCTGAGTTCTATCTTGTCCTTGCTACTAATTAGATATCTGTCTAGGAAATAAAAATCACTTAATAACTCTGTGCCCTAGTCACTCTTATTAAAGTGAAAGACTTGAACAATCTTATTGAAGATAATTCTTTGTTATGTCAAAAATTCAAAAATATGATGACAAGTTCTCTTCTGGGACCATAGAAATGTAATTGTTCCCATTTGGTAGACTATGAAGTGACTCACCTTTTTATCATCTGAAGTATTCAACAGAACAATTTGTAGTAATATTAGACAAGTTATCAGTTAAGTAACCCTGAGAGGTCATGAAAAATTTTAAAAAAAATTAGGGTCCGGGAGAAAAACCCAAAGTCTGGGATCTGATTAACAGTTGGGATCTGATTAAAAGTTTGGAACTGATAAAAAGCAGTTAGGAACTGATTAAAATACAGGCTCTTGGAGTTCAAAAAGCCCTCAGATTTAATTTAGTTCCATAACCATTTTTTAGAAGGAAGAAACTGAGGAAAAAGATAGCCTAAGGTCACATGGAAAGTTATTCACATGATCTATTTTACACACAGTGCTAGCAGAATATAATGAGAGACCTTCAATTGTCTATCCAGCAGTATATTTATGAACATTTATACACCCACTCCATTTTAGTGCTGGAAGATTGTAGGACTACCTCATTTTAAGATTGATATTCCTTCTGGCATTCTGGCCTGAGTGGGAAAAAGGAGAAAGTAACAATCAGAGCCAGAATGGGCGCACTCACTTCCAGGTGTGTTTGTGTGTGTACATGTGTGTTTGCATACATGCATAATTGTGCCTATGTCTGTCTCTATATTTCTTCTACTCATTGGTTGAAGTTCAGCTCATGAAGCCCAGAAATGAAGACGAAATTATGTTCCTTTTATTTTGTAATTAACAAAATGCAAGGACATCTTTGCCTAGAACTCCTAAATTTGAAGGTCTACAGCTGTTTGGGACTTCCCTGGCTCTTTCTTTACCCACTAGACTCTTTACTTCTTTCATTGGTTGTTTCTTTCTGAGCCCTCCTCTGGGAGACCAAGAAGGGGAGACGGGGAGAGGGGAAGGGAGGAGAAGGGAAGAGGAGAAGAGGAAGTAGAGCTATTCCTTTCTCCTATACTAAGGCCTGATTCGACATTCTGGTTCAACTTCATGACTAGCCTTGTAACCTTTCTAAACCTCAGTTTCCCCAGCTAGAAAACAAGAAAGCTAATAACACCCATCTAATGGAGTTATTGTGAGGATTAGATGAGTTAATTCATATAAAAGGCTTATAGTGCATGGCACATGGTCATTATTGAATAAATGGAAACCATTAGCTTCCTTCTGCACTTTCACACACTGGTGCTGAAGTGTAAATTAGCCCTATGTTGTGAAGGTTCATCTTTCTATAGGAATCACAAGCTCCTAAAATGTGAATTACATTCCTAGAAATATATTCTAATAAAAATATTCAAACTGCTGTTTAAAGATTATAGAGAGAGACAGGAGATATTATCAAAATGTTGACATATGTCATCTCTGATGTGTGGAAAGGGAAATTATTATCAGTGATTCTTAATGTTTGTAGTCTTTGAATATTTAGAATGAGCACATGTTACTTATATAACAGAAAACAAAAAAACAGTTTTCCTTGTGAAAAATTTTTTTAAAGAACTCTTCCATTCCCCAATTCATTTCTGTCCTAGTGTTTTCCTTTTAAACATTCACCAATCTGGGGGTAAATGGTCGAACCCATTCCATAAGGTTGCTTCCCATTTATTGCAACAAAATTCATGTGATGATTCTGGTCACCATTAATGCATTTTGTTCTCTCTTTTAAAAGGAGGATAAAGGCGTGGGGGATAAAGAAAACCTAACTTGAAGAATTACTACATTGAGCCACATGGCACAGACCAAAGCAGTCCAAACAAACAACCATGCAGAGAAATACTTTATCATGAATAGAGCATCTATCCTTTTCTTCCCCTCACCCATCTTGCTCTCTGGATAAGTTAATATTACAATATCAGCATCAACTCTCCTAGCTTTTGTCAGGTTGTGTCACAACCCTAAAATTATTTAAACATAGTTTTTTTTTGTATTTATTATTGAATTACAATCTGATAAGGGAGACCATCACATGCATGCAGCACCATAAAAATTTTGCAGAGTGCTAACTTCTCCAGCCCGCTGTGTCATTCAAACAACAGTGACAAATGGAACAATTTGTAGAGAGTTCCTCTTGGTGACATGAGTTACCTCGCCAACTAGGGCTCATTACAAAATATAGACCATTGCATTGGGTTGGAACATAAGACAATTTTCAATTCATTTATAACTTATGCCACTCATTTGTTTAATCTCAACTTTTAAGGGAATGGCATTGCAAATGTAAGCCCCTTTGGCCATATAAATTACTAACTGGTAAAGATAAATTTACACCCAAAACAATTTTTAGCTAGTGTAGTTCTGTTTATTTGTTAGTTTTTAATTACAATTAGAAATGCTACCTTTAGGACTTGAAATTTACATGCAGATCTTGAAAATTAGATTACTAGAGCCATATGCCAAAATCACATTGCAAATCACAAAGCATATTTCTCCTTTATATACACCATTTAGATATTTAGAAAACAACAAAAAATGTAGCTTGAGTGGTTATTTTTTCTCACATCTTATTCCAGAAATCAGTAGTCTGTCGATTGGCATTCTCCCTTTCAAACACTTTTTACTTCAAGCAAGTAACAAATGCATATAAGAGCTAGAAATTAAAATTGTCCCATTGACAGAGGATAACAATTAGTGAACACATTAATTAGAGTCAGACTCAATTAGAAAAATAATTTTCACTTGCTGCAGTGAGATTGGGAAGAGCATCTAAAGAAGAGCTAGGCAGCATGTCAACATTTACTAAGCTGCCAACTACATGCCATGTGCATTTACATACTTTGCGTCATGTATTCCAACAATGATGTAAAGAATCTATTATTATCCTTATTTTACAGAGGAAGGGATTGGAACCCAGATGAGTCACCTATCTTGACTAATGGGGCACAATACTAAGTATTAAGGGCCATAAATGAAATGCAGGCTTGTTTAGTATTAAAATCTCAGGCTCTTTCTGAGATTGTAGATGATGATGATGATGATGATGACGACGACGACGACGACAATGACGATGATGATATAAAAATCACTGGCCCAAATACAGGTCTCTTCCATTAATTATATAGGGCCTATAAGTTTGGTGTATGTGGAAGGGTCTCACCTGCGTAGGGAAAAATCCTAGATTGAGTGAAAGCTCCTAGTAATCTTTACCTCAAAACTACAAGTCAATATACCACAAACCCTCAAAAGTTCAAAAAGCATTGCCAGATAACTGCTATTTCCCCAACTATCTGCTCTCAGGAGAAAATAACTTTTCTTTCTCAGCAGGTAGGATGGGAACACTTTGCATGTAACTGTTGCTCAATCATTGCTATTATTTGTTTCTGTGTACACTATCAGGTCCAAACACTCTCAGAGAAATGTTCTAGGCTTTAACCATTTATTTTTTTTCCCAAAGTAGGCCCATTTTACAGAGGTTTGTCCAATCTACTTGCCGAAGGTCTCTCTGAAATGCAGAAATGAAGCATAAGACTGGTTGTAAATCTAGGTGAAGTAGACTATGCCTAACTTTTATAATTTCAGATCTACCAAGCAAGTTATGATGCCCAGGCTTTCCTTCCACGTAAATCACTCCAAACTGCACACTGGTGTCTAAAATTCTTAATGGACCATAACTGGTAGAGGACTTTGATCACTCTTTATCCTTGTTTAAAATCCCTCTTTTCCCAAGCTCACCCCATATGGTTCCAACATACTCTCTTCCTCCTTGTCACGACCATCTATTGATTTCTGGTCACTTCCAAGATTCATTGAGCACCATTATACCTGGTTCATGGACCTCCTCTCTACGCAATCCTGGTATAATCTTGCACAGCTTCAAAACCTATGTGGATTAAATTTCTAAAATCTTAGTTCCAGGGGTCCTCAATTTTGGCTTTGTGCATCTGAATCTCCTGTAGAGCTTATTTAAAAATGTAACTTTTCTGGAGCCTTCTCAGACCTCCTGAATTAAAATTTTTCACAGTAAGACTTCATGACTCATTTATAAAAGCTCTCCAGTTAATTATAATGTGCAACCAAGTTTGAGAACTGTTGTGGCATCACAGTTTGAGCTACTCAATTCAGTAGCCTTCCGCTTTACTCCACCTAGTAATCCCCACCCAATTTGCCTCAGAATTGTTCAATCTCTTAAATCTTAAATGTAAATCTCCTATTCTCTGATCACAATTTCCTGGCACTTAAGTTCCCTCACTCCCTTCACTCACCTATCACCTGATCTTCAGACTCACTGATTCATCACTTTAATTATGCTTTGGCCAATTTCCTCAACCTTCTGGGTTCATTTGTCTAGGGATACAAAGAAGAGTGAGACATGGCCCATCACCTCCAAAAGTGCAAAGTGTCAAGGAAGATCCAGAAATGTAAATGACTAATCACAATCCTATATGGGAAAGAACGCCCTCTCATAGAAGCCTTCCCTAAAAGATAACATTCTCTATCACTCTCCAGCTTTTCATTCTGCTTTATTTTTACTCATATCCCTTTTTGCCATGTGACATTTTATTCTATATCCACTTAAATATTGTTTTCTTGACCGTCTACAAACTATAAGGTGAAATCTAAGGGGGCAGGACTTTGTTTTGTTCACTGCTCTGCTCTCAATTCCTAAAACAGTGCCTAGCACACAGTGGGTACTCAATAAACTGTTGTTAAATGAATGGATAAAATATATAAGTGTTATGATAGAGATATGCAAAGGGAATACAAAGGGAGAAAGAAGACCTATCTAATTCAGGGATGTAGGGCGTGTTTGTGAGAGGGGCAGGGAGACAAAATAGAGGGGGAGAGAGAGGAGGGAGAGAAGGAGGAGGGAGGAAGGAAGATGGATAAAAGGAAGGAGGGAGGAAGAGAAAGAGAGAGAGAGGAAGAGGAAGAGGGAGAGGGAGAGGGAGAGGGAGAGAGAATGAGAATATTCTTACTTGCTCTGTGAAACAACGTAGGTTAAATAACCTTTCATGGACTGACTTAAGTACCCTAACTCTGAGTTTCCGTATTGCCATCTGTATGCCTCTAATCTTATATCTATTTTTATAACATTTAATTTATCTGCTTGGCTCTCTCCCCCTAGCATACTTGATATATTCAAGAGCAGACACTATGTTTTTATCTATATCCCAAATGACTAGCACAATGGCAGTCACAAAATAATGCTCAAAAATGTTTGTTGCCTGCAAATAATAAATAGAAGATTGGTTATTTTAAAAATAGTGGTAGTCCAGGAAGGGTTAAAATTTTAAGCTATTATTAGCCCATGATTCTACACTGTCTAGCCATGTGAACTTGGGCAAGTCGCTTAGTCTCTCAGAGCCTCAGTTTTCACCTATGCCACAGTGGTTCTACAGGTATTAAGTAAAATAATGGAACATATGTATAATATCTAGCTTTGCATCTGGCATATGATAGGTTTTAATTATATGATAGCATCTGTATTATGAGGCGTTTTTGTGAATGGGAGTGAAGTACTTTGCAACAGATATCGATAAGAGAAGGAGCAAAGGACATGAGATCACTGGGGAGCTTAGTGAGGCAGCTCCGAGTGTGGACAAAGTCCTGCAAGACCGGTAGGATGGGCCCCACTCCAATCTTTGTGCCAAGTTACTGGTACCTGAGCAGAGAGGCTCCGTAGATTAGAAATAGTCAGGGCATATGGTGACAGTCAAAAAGGAAAAGAAAAAAGAAAAACAGCTCCAAGTTCTCACTGAGCTTGAACCAGGCCATCTTATTGTGGATAAAAGAACTAAGAGAAAAGTATTTCATTAAGACCTTGACATGTCAAGTGCAGTATTAATGGGCTATTTCCAAAGAACAGATGTCAAAGTAATGCCTCTGTTATTGGTGGGTTTGAAGTGGACAAATTGTAGTGCTTTCTAATGAGCTGAGCTAGTCAGGGCCTCATATAAAATGCTTGAGAATCCCAAGTGACAAATCATATTAAGCAACATGGAGGTATGCATGACATTTGTTTCTGCAAACTAAACAAAGGTCTCTCAGCGATAACATCAAGCTGACTTCTGAGTAGTTTGTTTTGCCAGAGTTGATGCTTAGGTTCAACTTTCCTTTTGAAAGAGATAAGAAGTAAGTGCTACAGTAGCTGCAACAACATAGAATTGCTGAGCTATGGAAATGGGTATCTTGTAAAGGCAATGGAATTCAAAACACTAACAGTGGAGATTGGCTAGGGAAAGAAAAAGAGTAAGGACTGTGAAACTAAAGGCAGATGCAAGGTCAGACACTGAGGGCAGAAGGAAGAAGAATCTGAATAAAGAAGGAGAAAGGCAGTGCTCCCATTCAAAGCCCAACTATTTTACAGTAATTGAAATAATTCAGCCATTTTTCCACCCCAGAAATAAACACCAACATATGCTAAATTAGTGCAAGGATGTTCTATCTGGCCGTTATAATTATAATGGAACTGGTTTGCCTTAGGATTTGTTTTTCCATTACCCAGTAGCTATTATCTGATTTTTTAAAGTCTAAAACACCACTTCAAGAAAAAGAGATAATTCTTGAAGTTCAGAGAACCTCTCCACTTACAGCACACTGCTAGACATAAAAGGGATACTCAATAAATAGGTTGCTTTGTCAACATTAACGCTGATTTTCTATTTGTGGTCTTTTCTCTCTTTCTTACAATTTCTCTTTCTGCCTCTGCTCTGGTTACTGCTTAGCTCTTGTGGGGGTCTTCAGGGATAAGAGATTTCTGAGCACAATTCTAAATTTTTAGAGATGTTCACTTGACAAAGATACCAAAGAAGACATAAAAAGAAGTACTAGATAACTCCAGAGTAACAATGGGAAGACTTAATGCCCTGGCACGAGTACTAAAAGGGAAATACAGTATTAAGAGGACAGAGCTGGAGGCAGGTTAGAGAGGGCAGAAGGG